>NC_136620.1:44113821-44538821 GCF_933228915.1 Telmatherina bonti
AACGTTGGCTACATGACAGAAACTTTGGTCAACTAACAGAAAATGTGGCTAAGTAACAGAAACTTTGGCTACATGACAGAAACTCTGGCTAACTAACAAAAAATCTGGCTAACTAACAGAAACGTTGGCTACATGACAGAAACTCTGGCTAACTAACAGAAACGTTGGCTACATGAAAGAAACTCTGGTCAAATAACAGAAAATGTGGCTACATGACAGAAACTCTGGCTAACAGAAACTCTGTTCAACTAACAGAAACTCTGGCTACATGACAGAAACTCTGGCTAACTAACAGAAACGTTGGCTACATGACAGAAACTCTGGCTAACTAACAGAAACGTTGGCTACATGACAGAAACTCTGGCCAACTAACAGAAACGTTGGCTACATGACAGAAACTCTGGCTAACAGAAACTCTGTTCAACTAACAGAAACTCTGGAAACATGACAGAAACTCTGGCTAACTAACAGAAATGTTGGCTACATGACAGAAACTCTGGCTAACTAACAGAAACGTTGGCTACATGACAGAAACTCTGGCCAATTAACAGAAACTCGGGCTAACGGACAGAAACTCTGGTCAACTAACAGAAAATGTGGCTAACTAACAGAAACGTTGGCTACATGACAGAAACTCTGGCTAACTAACAGAAACGTTGGCTCCATGACAGAAACTCTGGCTAACTAACAGAAACGTTGGCTACATGACAGAAACTCTGGTCAACTAACAGAAAATGTGGCTAACTAACAGAAACGTTGGCTACATGACAGAAACTCTGGCTAACTAACAGAAACGTTGGCTCCATGACAGAAACTCTGGCTAACTAACAGAAACGTTGGCTACATGACAGAAACTCTGGCTAACTAACAGAAACGTTGGCTACATGACAGAAACTCTGGCCAACTAACAGAAACTCTGGCTAACAGAAACTCTGTTCAACTAACAGAAACTCTGGCTACATGACAGAAACTCTGGCTAACTAACAGAAACGTTGGCTACATGACAGAAACTCTGGCTAACAGAAACTCTGTTCAACTAACAGAAACTCTGGCTACATGACAGAAACTCTGGCTAACTAACAGAAATGTTGGCTACATGACAGAAACTCTGGCCAACTAACAGAAACGTTGGCTACATGACAGAAACTCTGGCTAACAGAAACTCTGTTCAACTAACAGAAACTCTGGATACATGACAGAAACTCTGGCTAACTAACAGAAACGTTGGCTACATGACAGAAACTCTGGCCAATTAACAGAAACTCGGGCTAACGGACAGAAACTCTGGTCAACTAACAGAAAATGTGGCTAACTAACAGAAACGTTGGCTACATGACAGAAACTCTGGCCAACTAACAGAAACTCTGGCCAACTAACAGAAACGTTGGCTACATGACAGAAACTCTGGCTAACAGAAACGTTGGCTACATGACAGAAACTCTGGCTAACTAACAGAAACATTGGCTCCATGAGAGAAACTCTGGCTAACTAACAGAAACGTTGGCTACATGACAGAAACTTTGGCTAACTAACAGAAACGTTGGCTACATGACAGGAACTCTGGCCAACTAACAGAAACTCTGGCTAACAGAAACTCTGTTCAACTAACAGAAATTCTGGCTACATGACAGAAACTCTGGCTAACTAACAGAAACGTTGGCTACATGACAGAAACTCTTGCTAACTAACAAACGTTGGCTACATGACAGAAACTCTGGCCAACTAACAGAAACGTTGGCTACATGACAGAAACTCTGGCCAACTAACAGAAACTCTGGCCAACTAACAGAAACTCTGGCTAACGGACAGGAACTCTGGTCAACTAACAAAAAATGTGGCTAACAGAAACTTTGGCTACATGACAGAAACTCTGGCTAACAGAAACTCTGTTCAACTTACAGAAACTCTGGCTACATGACAGAAACTCTGGCTAACTAACAGAAACGTTGGCTCCATGAAAGAAACTCTGGCTAACTAACAGAAACGTTGGCTACATGACAGAAACTCTGGCTAACTAACAGAAACGTTGGCTACATGACAGAAACTCTGGCCAACTAACAGAAACTCTGGCTAACAGAAACTCTGTTCAACTAACAGAAACTCTGGCTAACAGAAACTCTGTTCAACTAACAGAAACTTTGGCTACATGACAGAAACTCTGGCTAACTAACAGAAACGTTGGTTCCATGACAGAAACGTTGGCTACATGACAGAAACTCTGGCTAACAGAAACTCTGTTCAACTAACAGAAACTCTGGCTAACAGAAACTCTGGCTACATGACAGAAACTCTGGCTAACTAAAAGAAACGTTGGCTACATGACAGAAACTCTGGCTAACTAACAAACGTTGGCTACATGACAGAAACTCTGGCTAACTAACAGAAACGTTGGCTCCATGACAAAAACTCTGGCTAACTAACAGAAACGTTGGCTACATGACAGAAACTCTGGCTAACTAACAGAAACATTGGCTACATGACAGAAACTCTGGCTAACTAACAGAAACGTTGGCTCCATGACAAAAACTCTGGCTAACTAACAGAAACTATGGCCAACTAACAGAAACGTTGGCTACATGACAGAAACTCTGGCTAACAGAAACGTTGGCTACATGACAGAAACTCTGGCTAACTAACAGAAACATTGGCTACAAAACAGAAACTCTGGCCAACTAACAGAAACTCTGGCTAACTAACAAACGTTGGCTACATGACAGAAACTCTGGCCAACTAACAAAAAATCTGGCTAACTAACAGAAACGTTGGCTACATGACAGAAACTCTGGCTAACTAACAGAAACGTTGGCTACATGACAGAAACTCTGGCCAACTAACAGAAACTCTGGCCAACTAACAGAAACTCTGGCTAACGGACAAAAACTCTAGTCAACTAACGGAAAATGTGGCTAACTAACAGAAACTTTGGCTACATGACAGAAACTCTGGATAACTAACAGAAACGTTGGCTCCATGACAGAAACGTTGGCTACATGACAGAAACTCTGGCTAACTAACAGAAACGTTGGCTACATGACAGAAACTTTGGTCAACTAACAGAAAATGTGGCTAAGTAACAGAAACTTTGGCTACATGACAGAAACTCTGGCTAACTAACAAAAAATCTGGCTAACTAACAGAAACGTTGGCTACATGACAGAAACTCTGGCTAACTAACAGAAACGTTGGGTACATGACAGAAACTCTGGCCAACTAACAGAAACTCTGGCCAACTAACAGAAACGTTGGCTACATGACAGAAACTCTGGCTAACAGAAACGTTGGCTACATGACAGAAACTCTGGCTAACTAACAGAAACATTGGCTCCATGACAGAAACTCTGGCTAACTAACAGAAACGTTGGCTACATGACAGAAACTCTGGCTAACTAACAGAAACGTTGGCTACATGACAGAAACTCTGGCTAACTAACAAACGTTGGCTACATGACAGAAACTCTGGCCAACTAACAGAAACTCTGGCCAACTAACAGAAACTCTGGCTAACGGACAGAAACTCTAGTCAACTAACAGAAAATGTGGCTAACTAACAGAAACGTTGGCTCCATGACAGAAATGTTGGCTACATGACAGAAACTCTGGCTAACTAACAGAAACTTTGGCTACATGACAGAAACTCTGGCTAACTAACAAAAAATCTGGCTAACTAACAGAAACGTTGGCTACATGACAGAAACTCTGGCTAACTAACAGAAACGTTGGCTACATGAAAGAAACTCTGGTCAAATAACAGAAAATGTGGCTACATGACAGAAACTCTGGCTAACAGAAACTCTGTTCAACTAACAGAAACTCTGGCTACATGACAGAAACTCTGGCTAACTAACAGAAACGTTGGCTACATGACAGAAACTCTGGCTAACTAACAGAAACGTTGGCTACATGACAGAAACTCTGGCCAACTAACAGAAACGTTGGCTACATGACAGAAACTCTGGCTAACAGAAACTCTGTTCAACTAACAGAAACTCTGGATACATGACAGAAACTCTGGCTAACTAACAGAAATGTTGGCTACATGACAGAAACTCTGGCCAACTAACAGAAACGTTGGCTACATGACAGAAACTCTGGCTAACTAACAGAAACGTTGGCTACATGACAGAAACTCTGGCCAACTAACAGAAACGTTGGCTACATGACAGAAACTCTGGCTAACAGAAACTCTGTTCAACTAACAGAAACTCTGGATACATGACAGAAACTCTGGCTAACTAACAGAAATGTTGGCTACATGACAGAAACTCTGGCTAACTAACAGAAACGTTGGCTACATGACAGAAACTCTGGCTAACAGAAACTCTGTTCAACTAACAAAAAATGTGGCTAACAGAAACTTTGGCTACATGACAGAAACTCTGGCTAACAGAAACTCTGTTCAACTTACAGAAACGTTGGCTACATGACAGAAACTCTGGTCAACTAACAGAAAATGTGGATAAGTAACAGAAACTTTGGCTACATGACAGAAACTCTGGCTAACAGAAATTCTGTTCAACTAATAGAAACTCTGGCTACATGACAGAAACTCTGGCTAACTAACAGAAACTCTGGCTACATGACAGAAACTCTGGCTAACTAACAGAAACGTTGGCTACATGACAGAAACTCTGGCTAATTAACAGAAACGTTGGCTACATGACAGAAACTCTGGCTAACTAACAAACGTTGGCTACATGACAGAAACTCTGGCTAACTAACAGAAACGTTGGCTACATGACAGAAACTCTGGCTAACTAACAGAAACGTTGGCTACATGACAGAAACTCTGGCTAACTAACAAACGTTGGCTACATAACAGAAACTCTGGCCAACTAACAGAAAATCTGGCCAACTAACAGAAACTCTGGTCAACTAACAAAAAATGTGGCTAACTAACAGAAACTTTGGCTACATGACAGATACTCTGGCTAACAGAAACTCTGTTCAACTAACAGAAACTCTGGCTACATGACAGAAACTCTGGCTAACTAACAGAAACGTTGGCTACATGACAGAAATTCTGGCTAACTAACAGAAACGTTGGCTACATGACGGAAACTTTGGCTACATGACAGAAACTCTGGCTAGCAGAAACTCTGTTCAACTAACAGAAACTCTGGCTAACTAACAGAAACGTTGGCTACATAACAGAAACTCTGGCTAACTAACAAACGTTGGCTACATGACAGAAACTCTGGCCAACTAACAAAAAATCTGGCTAACTAACAGAAACGTTGGCTACATGACAGAAACTCTGGTTAACTAACAAACGTTGGCTACATGACAGAAACTCTGGCCAACTAACAGAAACTCTGGCTAACGGACAGAAACTCTAGTCAACTAACAGAAAATGTGGCTAAGTAACAGAAACTTTGGCTACATGACAGAAACTCTGGCTAACTAACAAACGTTGGCTACATGACAGAAACTCTGGCCAACTAACAAAAAATCTGGCTAACTAACAGAAACGTTGGCTACATGACAGAAACTCTGGCTAACTGACAGAAACTCTGGCTACATGACAGAAACTCTGGCTAACTAACAGAAACGTTGGCTACATGACAGAAACTCTGGCTAACTAACAGAAACGTTGGCTACATGACAGAAACTCTGGCTAACTAACAGAAACTTTGGCTACATAACAGAAACTCTGGCTAACTAACAGAAACGTTGGCTACAAAACAGAAACTCTGGCCAACTAACAGAAACTCTGGCTAACTAACAAACGTTGGCTACATGACAGAAACTCTGGCTAACTAACAAACGTTGGCTACATGACAGAAACTCTGGCCAACTAACAGAAACTCTGGCCAACTAACAGAAACTCTGGCTAACGGACAGAAACTCCTGTCAACTAACAGAAAATGTGGCTAACTAACAGAAACTTTGGCTACATGACAGAAACTCTGGCTAACTAACAGAAACGTTGGCTCCATGACAGAAACGTTGGCTACATGACAGAAACTCTGGCTAACTAACAAAAAATCTGGCTAACTAACAGAAACGTTGGCTACATGACAGAAACTCTGGCTAACTAACAGAAACGTTGGCTACATGACAGAAACTCTGGCTAACAGAAACTCTGTTCAACTAACAGAAACTCTGGCTACATGACAGAAACTCTGGCTAACTAACAGAAACGTTGGCTACATGACAGAAACTCTGGCTAACTAACAGAAACGTTGGCTACATGACAGAAACTCTGGCTAACTAACAAACGTTGGCTACATGACAGAAACTCTGGCCAACTAACAAAAAATCTGGCTAACTAACAGAAACGTTGGCTTCATGACAGAAACTCTGGCTAACTAACAAACGTTGGCTACATGACAGAAACTCTGGCCAACTAACGGAAACTCTGGCCAACTAACAGAAACTCTGGCTAACGGACAGAAACTCTAGTCAACTAACAGAAAATGTGGCTAACTAACAGAAACTTTGGCTACATGACAGAAACTCTGGCTAACTAACAGAAACGTTGGCTCCATGACAGAAACGTTGGCTACATGACAGAAACTCTGGCTAACTAACAGAAACGTTGGCTACATGACAGAAACGTTGGTCAACTAACAGAAAATGTGGCTAAGTAACAGAAACTTTGGCTACATGACAGAAACTCTGGCTAACTAACAAAAAATCTGGCTAGCTAACAGAAACGTTGGCTACATGACAGAAACTCTGGCTAACTAACAGAAACGTTGGCTACATGACAGAAACTCTGGTCAACTAACAGAAAATGTGGCTAAGTAACAGAAACTTTGGCTACATGACAGAAACTCTGGCTAACTAACAGAAACGTTGGCTACATGACAGAAACTCTGGCTAACTAACAGAAACGTTGGCTACATGACAGAAACTCTGGCCAACTAACAGAAACGTTGGCTACATGACAGAAACTCTGGCTAACAGAAACTCTGTTCAACTAACAGAAACTCTGGATACATGACAGAAACTCTGGCTAACTAACAGAAATGTTGGCTACATGACAGAAACTCTGGCTAACTAACAGAAACGTTGGCTACATGACAGAAACTTTGGTCAACTAACAGAAAATGTGGCTAAGTAACAGAAACTTTGGCTACATGACAGAAACTCTGGCTAACTAACAAAAAATCTGGCTAACTAACAGAAACGTTGGCTACATGACAGAAACTGGCTAACTAACAGAAACGTTGGCTACATGACAGAAACTCTGGTCAACTAACAGAAAATGTGGCTAAGTAACAGAAACTTTGGCTACATGACAGAAACTCTGGCTAACAGAAACTCTGTTCAACTAACAGAAACTCTGGCTACATGACAGAAACTCTGGCTAACTAACAGAAACGTTGGCTACATGACAGAAACTCTGGCTAACTAACAGAAACGTTGGTTACATGACAGAAACTCTGGCCAACTAACAGAAACGTTGGCTACATGACAGAAACTCTGGCTAACAGAAACTCTGTTCAACTAACAGAAACTCTGGATACATGACAGAAACTCTGGCTAACTAACAGAAATGTTGGCTACATGACAGAAACTCTGGCTAACTAACAGAAACGTTGGCTACATGACAGAAACTCTGGCCAATTAACAGAAACTCGGGCTAACGGACAGAAACTCTGGTCAACTAACAGAAAATGTGGCTAACTAACAGAAACGTTGGCTACATGACAGAAACTCTGGCTAACTAACAGAAACGTTGGCTCCATGACAGAAACTCTGGCTAACTAACAGAAACGTTGGCTACATGACAGAAACTCTGGCTAACTAACAGAAACGTTGGCTACATGACAGAAACTCTGGCCAACTAACAGAAACTCTGGCTAACAGAAACTCTGTTCAACTAACAGAAACTCTGGCTACATGACAGAAACTCTGGCTAACTAACAGAAACGTTGGCTACATGACAGAAACTCTGGCTAACAGAAACTCTGTTCAACTAACAGAAACTCTGGCTACATGACAGAAACTCTGGCTAACTTACAGAAATGTTGGCTACATGACAGAAACTCTGGCCAACTAACAGAAACGTTGGCTACATGACAGAAACTCTGGCTAACAGAAACTATGTTCAACTAACAGAAACTCTGGATACATGACAGAAACTCTGGCTAACTAACAGAAACGTTGGCTACATGACAGAAACTCTGGCCAATTAACAGAAACTCGGGCTAACGGACAGAAACTCTGGTCAACTAACAGAAAATGTGGCTAACTAACAGAAACGTTGGCTACATGACAGAAACTCTAGCCAACTAACAGAAACTCTGGCCAACTAACAGAAACGTTGGCTACATGACAGAAACTCTGGCTAACTAACAGAAACGTTGGCTACATGACAGAAACTCTGGCTAACTAACAGAAACGTTGGCTACATGACAGAAACTCTGGCCAACTAACAGAAACGTTGGCTACATGACAGAAACTCTGGCTAACAGAAACTCTGTTCAACTAACAGAAACTCTGGATACATGACAGAAACTCTGGCTAACTAACAGAAATGTTGGCTACATGACAGAAACTCTGGCTAACTAACAGAAAATGTGGCTAAGTAACAGAAACTTTGGCTACATGACAGAAACTCTGGCTAACTAACAAAAAATCTGGCTAACTAACAGAAACGTTGGCTACATGACAGAAACTGGCTAACTAACAGAAACGTTGGCTACATGACAGAAACTCTGGTCAACTAACAGAAAATGTGGCTAAGTAACAGAAACTTTGGCTACATGACAGAAACTCTGGCTAACAGAAACTCTGTTCAACTAACAGAAACTCTGGCTACATGACAGAAACTCTGGCTAACTAACAGAAACGTTGGCTACATGACAGAAACTCTGGCTAACTAACAGAAACGTTGGTTACATGACAGAAACTCTGGCCAACTAACAGAAACGTTGGCTACATGACAGAAACTCTGGCTAACAGAAACTCTGTTCAACTAACAGAAACTCTGGATACATGACAGAAACTCTGGCTAACTAACAGAAATGTTGGCTACATGACAGAAACTCTGGCTAACTAACAGAAACGTTGGCTACATGACAGAAACTCTGGCCAATTAACAGAAACTCGGGCTAACGGACAGAAACTCTGGTCAACTAACAGAAAATGTGGCTAACTAACAGAAACGTTGGCTACATGACAGAAACTCTGGCTAACTAACAGAAACGTTGGCTCCATGACAGAAACTCTGGCTAACTAACAGAAACGTTGGCTACATGACAGAAACTCTGGCTAACTAACAGAAACGTTGGCTACATGACAGAAACTCTGGCCAACTAACAGAAACTCTGGCTAACAGAAACTCTGTTCAACTAACAGAAACTCTGGCTACATGACAGAAACTCTGGCTAACTAACAGAAACGTTGGCTACATGACAGAAACTCTGGCTAACAGAAACTCTGTTCAACTAACAGAAACTCTGGCTACATGACAGAAACTCTGGCTAACTTACAGAAATGTTGGCTACATGACAGAAACTCTGGCCAACTAACAGAAACGTTGGCTACATGACAGAAACTCTGGCTAACAGAAACTATGTTCAACTAACAGAAACTCTGGATACATGACAGAAACTCTGGCTAACTAACAGAAACGTTGGCTACATGACAGAAACTCTGGCCAATTAACAGAAACTCGGGCTAACGGACAGAAACTCTGGTCAACTAACAGAAAATGTGGCTAACTAACAGAAACGTTGGCTACATGACAGAAACTCTAGCCAACTAACAGAAACTCTGGCCAACTAACAGAAACGTTGGCTACATGACAGAAACTCTGGCTAACTAACAGAAACATTGGCTCCATGACAGAAACTCTGGCTAACTAACAGAAACGTTGGCTACATGACAGAAACTCTGGCTAACTAACAGAAACGTTGGCTACATGACAGAAACTCTGGCTAACTAACAGAAACGTTGGCTACATGACAGGAACTCTGGCCAACTAACAGAAACTCTGGCTAACAGAAACTCTGTTCAACTAACAGAAACTCTGGCTACATGACAGAAACTCTGGCTAACTAACAGAAACGTTGGCTACATGACAGAAACTCTTGCTAACTAACAAACATTGGCTACATGACAGAAACTCTGGCCAACTAACAGAAACGTTGGCTACATGACAGAAACTCTGGCTAACTAACAAACGTTGGCTACATGACAGAAACTCTGGCCAACTAACGGAAACTCTGGCCAACTAACAGAAACTCTGGCTAACGGACAGAAACTCTAGTCAACTAACAGAAAATGTGGCTAACTAACAGAAACTTTGGCTACATGACAGAAACTCTGGCTAACTAACAGAAACGTTGGCTCCATGACAGAAACGTTGGCTACATGACAGAAACGTTGGCTACATGACAGAAACTTTGGTCAACTAACAGAAAATGTGGCTAAGTAACAGAAACTTTGGCTACATGACAGAAACTCTGGCTAACTAACAAAAAATCTGGCTAACTAACAGAAACGTTGGCTACATGACAGAAACTCTGGCTAACTAACAGAAACGTTGGCTACATGACAGAAACTCTGGTCAACTAACAGAAAATGTGGCTAAGTAACAGAAACTTTGGCTACATGACAGAAACTCTGGCTAACTAACAGAAACGTTGGCTACATGACAGAAACTCTGGCTAACTAACAGAAACGTTGGCTACATGACAGAAACTCTGGCCAACTAACAGAAACGTTGGCTACATGACAGAAACTCTGGCTAACAGAAACTCTGTTCAACTAACAGAAACTCTGGCTACATGACAGAAACTCTGGCTAACTAACAGAAACGTTGGCTACATGACAGAAACTCTGGCTAACTAACAGAAACGTTGGCTACATGACAGAAACTCTGGCTAACTAACAGAAACGTTGGCTACATGAAAGAAACTCTGGCCAACTAACAGAAAATGTGGCTAACTAACAGAAACGTTGGCTACATGACAGAAACTCTGGCTAACTAACAGAAACGTTGGCTCCATGACAGAAACTCTGGCTAACTAACAGAAACGTTGGCTACATGACAGAAACTCTGGCTAACTAACAGAAACGTTGGCTACACGACAGAAACTCTGGCTAACTAACAGAAATGTTGGCTACATGACAGAAACTCTGGCTAACTAACAGAAACGTTGGCTACATGACAGAAACTCTGGCCAATTAACAGAAACTCGGGATAACGGACAGAAACTCTGGTCAACTAACAGAAAATGTGGCTAACTAACAGAAACGTTGGCTACATGACAGAAACTCTGGCTAACTAACAGAAACGTTGGCTACATGACAGAAACTCTGGCCAATTAACAGAAACTCGGGCTAACGGACAGAAACTCTGGTCAACTAACAGAAAATGTGGCTAACTAACAGAAACGTTGGCTACATGAAAGAAACTCTGGCTAACTAACAGAAACGTTGGCTCCATGACAGAAACTCTGGCTAACTAACAGAAACGTTGGCTACATGACAGAAACTCTGGCTAACTAACAGAAACGTTGGCTACATGACAGAAACTCTGGCCAACTAACAGAAACTCTGGCTAACAGGAACTCTGTTCAACTAACAGAAACTCTGGCTACATGACAGAAACTCTGGCTAACTAACAGAAACGTTGGCTACATGACAGAAACTCTGGCTAACTAACAGAAACGTTGGCTACATGAAAGAAACTCTGGCTAACTAACAGAAACGTTGGCTCCATGACAGAAACTCTGGCTAACTAACAGAAACGTTGGCTCCATGACAGAAACGTTGGCTACATGACAGAAACTCTGGCTAACTAACAGAAACGTTGGCTACATGACAGAAACTTTGGTCAACTAACAGAAAATGTGGCTAAGTAACAGAAACTTTGGCTACATGACAGAAACTCTGGCTAACTAACAAAAAATCTGGCTAACTAACAGAAACGTTGGCTACATGACAGAAACTCTGGCTAACAAACAGAAACGTTGGCTACATGACAGAAACTCTGGTCAACTAACAGAAAATGTGGCTAAGTAACAGAAACTTTGGCTACATGACAGAAACTCTGGCTAACTAACAGAAACGTTGGCTACATGACAGAAACTCTGGCTAACTAACAGAAACGTTGGCTACATGACAGAAACTCTGGCCAACTAACAGAAACGTTGGCTACATGACAGAAACTCTGGCTAACAGAAACTCTGTTCAACTAACAGAAACTCTGGATACATGACAGAAACTCTGGCTAACTAACAGAAATGTTGGCTACATGACAGAAACTCTGGCTAACTAACAGAAACGTTGGCTACATGACAGAAACTTTGGTCAACTAACAGAAAATGTGGCTAAGTAACAGAAACTTTGGCTACATGACAGAAACTCTGGCTAACTAACAAAAAATCTGGCTAACTAACAGAAACGTTGGCTACATGACAGAAACTCTGGCTAACTAACAGAAACGTTGGCTACATGACAGAAACTCTGGTCAACTAACAGAAAATGTGGCTAAGTAACAGAAACTTTGGCTACATGACAGAAACTCTGGCTAACAGAAACTCTGTTCAACTAACAGAAACTCTGGCTACATGACAGAAACTCTGGCTAACTAACAGAAACGTTGGCTACATGACAGAAACTCTGGCTAACTAACAGAAACGTTGGTTACATGACAGAAACTCTGGCCAACTAACAGAAACGTTGGCTACATGACAGAAACTCTGGCCAACTAACAGAAACTCGGGCTAACGGACAGAAACTCTGGTCAACTAACAGAAAATGTGGCTAACTAACAGAAACGTTGGCTACATGACAGAAACTCTGGCTAACTAACAGAAACGTTGGCTCCATGACAGAAACTCTGGCTAACTAACAGAAACGTTGGCTACATGACAGAAACTCTGGCTAACTAACAGAAACGTTGGCTACATGACAGAAACTCTGGCCAACTAACAGAAACTCTGGCTAACAGAAACTGTGTTCAACTAACAGAAACGTTGGCTACATGACAGAAACTCTGGCTAACAGAAACTCTGTTCAACTAACAGAAACTCTGGCTACATGACAGAAACTCTGGCTAACTAACAGAAATGTTGGCTACATGACAGAAACTCTGGCCAACTAACAGAAACGTTGGCTACATGACAGAAACTCTGGCTAACAGAAACTCTGTTCAACTAACAGAAACTCTGGATACATGACAGAAACTCTGGCTAACTAATAGAAACGTTGGCTACATGACAGAAACTCTGGCCAATTAACAGAAACTCGGGCTAACGGACAGAAACTCTGGTCAACTAACAGAAAATGTGGCTAACTAACAGAAACGTTGGCTACATGACAGAAACTCTAGCCAACTAACAGAAACTCTGGCCAACTAACAGAAACGTTGACTACATGACAGAAACTCTGGCTAACAGAAACGTTGGCTACATGACAGAAACTCTGGCCAACTAACAGAAACTCTGGCTAACAGAAACTGTGTTCAACTAACAGAAACTCTGGCTACATGACAGAAACTCTGGCTAACTAACAGAAACGTTGGCTACATGACAGAAACTCTGGCTAACAGAAACTCTGTTCAACTAACAGAAACTCTGGCTACATGACAGAAACTCTGGCTAACTAACAGAAATGTTGGCTACATGACAGAAACTCTGGCCAACTAACAGAAACGTTGGCTACATGACAGAAACTCTGGCTAACAGAAACTCTGTTCAACTAACAGAAACTCTGGCTACATGACAGAAACTCTGGCTAACTAACAGAAACGTTGGCTACATGACAGAAACTCTGGCTAACTAACAGAAACGTTGGTTACATGACAGAAACTCTGGCTAACAGAAACTCTGTTCAACTAACAGAAACTCTGGCTACATGACAGAAACTCTGGCTAACTAACAGAAACGTTGGCTACATGACAGAAACTCTGGCTAACTAACAGAAACGTTGGTTACATGACAGAAACTCTGGCCAACTAACAGAAACGTTGGCTACATGACAGAAACTCTGGCCAACTAACAGAAACTCGGGCTAACGGACAGAAACTCTGGTCAACTAACAGAAAATGTGGCTAACTAACAGAAACGTTGGCTACATGACAGAAACTCTGGCTAACTAACAGAAACGTTGGCTCCATGACAGAAACTCTGGCTAACTAACAGAAACGTTGGCTACATGACAGAAACTCTGTTCAACTAACAGAAACGTTGGCTACATGACAGAAACTCTGGCCAACTAACAGAAACTCTGGCTAACAGAAACTGTGTTCAACTAACAGAAACTCTGGCTACATGACAGAAACTCTGGCTAACTAACAGAAACGTTGGCTACATGACAGAAACTCTGGCTAACAGAAACTCTGTTCAACTAACAGAAACTCTGGCTACATGACAGAAACTCTGGCTAACTAACAGAAATGTTGGCTACATGACAGAAACTCTGGCCAACTAACAGAAACGTTGGCTACATGACAGAAACTCTGGCTAACAGAAACTCTGTTCAACTAACAGAAACTCTGGATACATGACAGAAACTCTGGCTAACTAATAGAAACGTTGGCTACATGACAGAAACTCTGGCCAATTAACAGAAACTCGGGCTAACGGACAGAAACTCTGGTCAACTAACAGAAAATGTGGCTAACTAACAGAAACGTTGGCTACATGACAGAAACTCTAGCCAACTAACAGAAACTCTGGCCAACTAACAGAAACGTTGACTACATGACAGAAACTCTGGCTAACAGAAACGTTGGCTACATGACAGAAACTCTGGCCAACTAACAGAAACTCTGGCTAACAGAAACTGTGTTCAACTAACAGAAACTCTGGCTACATGACAGAAACTCTGGCTAACTAACAGAAACGTTGGCTACATGACAGAAACTCTGGCTAACAGAAACTCTGTTCAACTAACAGAAACTCTGGCTACATGACAGAAACTCTGGCTAACTAACAGAAATGTTGGCTACATGACAGAAACTCTGGCCAACTAACAGAAACGTTGGCTACATGACAGAAACTCTGGCTAACAGAAACTCTGTTCAACTAACAGAAACTCTGGATACATGACAGAAACTCTGGCTAACTAACAGAAACGTTGGCTACATGACAGAAACTCTGGCTAACAGAAACTCTGTTCAACTAACAGAAACTCTGGCTACATGACAGAAACTCTGGCTAACTAACAGAAATGTTGGCTACATGACAGAAACTCTGGCCAACTAACAGAAACGTTGGCTACATGACAGAAACTCTGGCTAACAGAAACTCTGTTCAACTAACAGAAACTCTGGCTACATGACAGAAACTCTGGCTAACTAACAGAAACGTTGGCTACATGACAGAAACTCTGGCTAACTAACAGAAACGTTGGTTACATGACAGAAACTCTGGCTAACAGAAACTCTGTTCAACTAACAGAAACTCTGGCTACATGACAGAAACTCTGGCTAACTAACAGAAACGTTGGCTACATGACAGAAACTCTGGCTAACTAACAGAAACGTTGGTTACATGACAGAAACTCTGGCCAACTAACAGAAACGTTGGCTACATGACAGAAACTCTGGCCAACTAACAGAAACTCGGGCTAACGGACAGAAACTCTGGTCAACTAACAGAAAATGTGGCTAACTAACAGAAACGTTGGCTACATGACAGAAACTCTGGCTAACTAACAGAAACGTTGGCTCCATGACAGAAACTCTGGCTAACTAACAGAAACGTTGGCTACATGACAGAAACTCTGGCTAACTAACAGAAACGTTGGCTACATGACAGAAACTCTGGCCAACTAACAGAAACTCTGGCTAACAGAAACTGTGTTCAACTAACAGAAACTCTGGCTACATGACAGAAACTCTGGCTAACTAACAGAAACGTTGGCTACATGACAGAAACTCTGGCTAACAGAAACTCTGTTCAACTAACAGAAACTCTGGCTACATGACAGAAACTCTGGCTAACTAACAGAAATGTTGGCTACATGACAGAAACTCTGGCCAACTAACAGAAACGTTGGCTACATGACAGAAACTCTGGCTAACAGAAACTCTGTTCAACTAACAGAAACTCTGGATACATGACAGAAACTCTGGCTAACTAATAGAAACGTTGGCTACATGACAGAAACTCTGGCCAATTAACAGAAACTCGGGCTAACGGACAGAAACTCTGGTCAACTAACAGAAAATGTGGCTAACTAACAGAAACGTTGGCTACATGACAGAAACTCTAGCCAACTAACAGAAACTCTGGCCAACTAACAGAAACGTTGACTACATGACAGAAACTCTGGCTAACAGAAACGTTGGCTACATGACAGAAACTCTGGCCAACTAACAGAAACTCTGGCTAACAGAAACTGTGTTCAACTAACAGAAACTCTGGCTACATGACAGAAACTCTGGCTAACTAACAGAAACGTTGGCTACATGACAGAAACTCTGGCTAACAGAAACTCTGTTCAACTAACAGAAACTCTGGCTACATGACAGAAACTCTGGCTAACTAACAGAAATGTTGGCTACATGACAGAAACTCTGGCCAACTAACAGAAACGTTGGCTACATGACAGAAACTCTGGCTAACAGAAACTCTGTTCAACTAACAGAAACTCTGGATACATGACAGAAACTCTGGCTAACTAACAGAAACGTTGGCTACATGACAGAAACTCTGGCCAATTAACAGAAACTCGGGCTAACGGACAGAAACTCTGGTCAACTAACAGAAAATGTGGCTAACTAACAGAAACGTTGGCTACATGACAGAAACTCTAGCCAACTAACATAAACTCTGGCCAACTAACAGAAACGTTGGCTACATGACAGAAACTCTGGCTAACAGAAACGTTGGCTACATGACAGAAACTCTGGCTAACTAACAGAAACATTGGCTCCATGACAGAAACTCTGGCTAACTAATAGAAACGTTGGCTACATGACAGAAACTCTGGCTAACTAACAGAAACGTTGGCTACATGACAGGAACTCTGGCCAACTAACAGAAACTCTGGCTAACAGAAACTCTGTTCAACTAACAGAAACTCTGGCTACATGACAGAAACTCTGGCTAACTAACAGAAACGTTGGCTACATGACAGAAACTCTTGCTAACTAACAAACGTTGGCTACATGACAGAAACTCTGGCCAACTAACAGAAACGTTGGCTACATGACAGAAACTCTGGCTAACTAACAGAAACGTTGGCTACATGACAGAAACTCTGGCCAACTAACAGAAACTCTGGCTAACAGAAACTCTGTTCAACTAACAGAAACTCTGGCTAACAGAAACTTTGTTCAACTAACAGAAACTCTGGCCAACTAACAGAAAGTCTGGCTAACTAACAGAAACGTTGGCTCCATGACAGAAACGTTGGCTACATGACAGAAACTCTGGCTAACTAACAGAAACGTTGGCTCCATGACAGAAACGTTGGCTACATGACAGAAACTCTGGCTAACTAACAGAAACGTTGGCTACATGACAGAAACTTTGGTCAACTAACAGAAAATGTGGCTAACTAACAGAAACGTTGGCTACATGACAGAAACTCTGGCTAACTAACAGAAACGTTGGCTACATGACAGAAACTCTGGTCAACTAACAGAAAATGTGGCTAAGTAACAGAAACTTTGGCTACATGAAAGAAACTCTGGCTAACAGAAACTCTGTTCAACTAACAGAAACTCTGGCTACATGACAGAAACTCTGGCTAACTAACAGAAACGTTGGCTACATGACAGAAACTCTGGCCAACTAACAGAAACGTTGGCTACATGACAGAAACTCTGGCTAACAGAAACTCTGTTCAACTAACAGAAACTCTGGCTACATGACAGAAACTCTGGCTAACTAACAGAAATGTTGGCTACATGACAGAAACTCTGGCCAACTAACAGAAACGTTGGCTACATGACAGAAACTCTGGCTAACAGAAACTCTGTTCAACTAACAGAAACTCTGGCTACATGACAGAAACTCTGGCTAACTAACAGAAACGTTGGCTACATGACAGAAACTCTGGCTAACTAACAGAAACGTTGGTTACATGACAGAAACTCTGGCTAACAGAAACTCTGTTCAACTAACAGAAACTCTGGCTACATGACAGAAACTCTGGCTAACTAACAGAAACGTTGGCTACATGACAGAAACTCTGGCTAACTAACAGAAACGTTGGTTACATGACAGAAACTCTGGCCAACTAACAGAAACGTTGGCTACATGACAGAAACTCTGGCCAACTAACAGAAACTCGGGCTAACGGACAGAAACTCTGGTCAACTAACAGAAAATGTGGCTAACTAACAGAAACGTTGGCTACATGACAGAAACTCTGGCTAACTAACAGAAACGTTGGCTCCATGACAGAAACTCTGGCTAACTAACAGAAACGTTGGCTACATGACAGAAACTCTGGCTAACTAACAGAAACGTTGGCTACATGACAGAAACTCTGGCCAACTAACAGAAACTCTGGCTAACAGAAACTGTGTTCAACTAACAGAAACTCTGGCTACATGACAGAAACTCTGGCTAACTAACAGAAACGTTGGCTACATGACAGAAACTCTGGCTAACAGAAACTCTGTTCAACTAACAGAAACTCTGGCTATATGACAGAAACTCTGGCTAACTAACAGAAATGTTGGCTACATGACAGAAACTCTGGCCAACTAACAGAAACGTTGGCTACATGACAGAAACTCTGGCTAACAGAAACTCTGTTCAACTAACAGAAACTCTGGATACATGACAGAAACTCTGGCTAACTAATAGAAACGTTGGCTACATGACAGAAACTCTGGCCAATTAACAGAAACTCGGGCTAACGGACAGAAACTCTGGTCAACTAACAGAAAATGTGGCTAACTAACAGAAACGTTGGCTACATGACAGAAACTCTAGCCAACTAACAGAAACTCTGGCCAACTAACAGAAACGTTGACTACATGACAGAAACTCTGGCTAACAGAAACGTTGGCTACATGACAGAAACTCTGGCCAACTAACAGAAACTCTGGCTAACAGAAACTGTGTTCAACTAACAGAAACTCTGGCTACATGACAGAAACTCTGGCTAACTAACAGAAACGTTGGCTACATGACAGAAACTCTGGCTAACAGAAACTCTGTTCAACTAACAGAAACTCTGGCTACATGACAGAAACTCTGGCTAACTAACAGAAATGTTGGCTACATGACAGAAACTCTGGCCAACTAACAGAAACGTTGGCTACATGACAGAAACTCTGGCTAACAGAAACTCTGTTCAACTAACAGAAACTCTGGATACATGACAGAAACTCTGGCTAACTAACAGAAACGTTGGCTACATGACAGAAACTCTGGCCAATTAACAGAAACTCGGGCTAACGGACAGAAACTCTGGTCAACTAACAGAAAATGTGGCTAACTAACAGAAACGTTGGCTACATGACAGAAACTCTAGCCAACTAACATAAACTCTGGCCAACTAACAGAAACGTTGGCTACATGACAGAAACTCTGGCTAACAGAAACGTTGGCTACATGACAGAAACTCTGGCTAACTAACAGAAACATTGGCTCCATGACAGAAACTCTGGCTAACTAATAGAAACGTTGGCTACATGACAGAAACTCTGGCTAACTAACAGAAACGTTGGCTACATGACAGGAACTCTGGCCAACTAACAGAAACTCTGGCTAACAGAAACTCTGTTCAACTAACAGAAACTCTGGCTACATGACAGAAACTCTGGCTAACTAACAGAAACGTTGGCTACATGACAGAAACTCTTGCTAACTAACAAACGTTGGCTACATGACAGAAACTCTGGCCAACTAACAGAAACGTTGGCTACATGACAGAAACTCTGGCCAACTAACAGAAACTCTGGCTAACAGAAACTCTGTTCAACTAACAGAAACTCTGGCTAACAGAAACTCTGTTCAACTAACAGAAACTCTGGCCAACTAACAGAAACTCTGGCTAACTAACAGAAACGTTGGCTCCATGACAGAAACGTTGGCTACATGACAGAAACTCTGGCTAACTAACAGAAACGTTGGTTCCATGACAGAAACGTTGGCTACATGACAGAAACTCTGGCTAACTAACAGAAACGTTGGCTACATGACAGAAACTTTGGTCAACTAACAGAAAATGTGGCTAACTAACAGAAACGTTGGCTACATGACAGAAACTCTGGCTAACTAACAGAAACGTTGGCTACATGACAGAAACTCTGGTCAACTAACAGAAAATGTGGCTAAGTAACAGAAACTTTGGCTACATGAAAGAAACTCTGGCTAACAGAAACTCTGTTCAACTAACAGAAACTCTGGCTACATGACAGAAACTCTGGCTAACTAACAGAAACGTTGGCTACATGACAGAAACTCTGGCCAACTAACAGAAACGTTGGCTACATGACAGAAACTCTGGCTAACAGAAACTCTGTTCAACTAACAGAAACTCTGGATACATGACAGAAACTCTGGCTAACTAACAGAAATGTTGGCTACATGACAGAAACTCTGGCTAACTAACAGAAACGTTGGCTACATGACAGAAACTCTGGCCAATTAACAGAAACTCGGGCTAACGGACAGAAACTCTGGTCAACTAACAGAAAATGTGGCTAACTAACAGAAACGTTGGCTACATGACAGAAACTTTGGCTAACTAACAGAAACGTTGGCTCCATGACAGAAACTCTGGCTAACTAACAGAAACGTTGGCTACATGACAGAAACTCTGGCTAACTAACAGAAACGTTGGCTACATGACAGAAACTCTGGCTAACAGAAACTCTGTTCAACTAACAGAAACTCTGGCTACATGACAGAAACTCTGGCTACATGACAGAAACTCTGGCTAACTAACAGAAACGTTGGCTACATGACAGAAACTCTGGCTAACAGAAACTCTGTTCAACTAACAGAAACTCTGGCTACATGACAGAAACTCTGGCTAACTAACAGAAACGTTGGCTACATGACAGAAACTCTGGCTAACAGAAACTCTGTTCAACTAACAGAAACTCTGGCTACATGACAGAAACTCTGGCTACATGACAGAAACTCTGGCTAACTAACAGAAACGTTGGCTACATGACAGAAACTCTGGCTAACAGAAACTCTGTTCAACTAACAGAAACTCTGGCTACATGACAGAAACTCTGGCTAACTAACAGAAACGTTGGCTACATGACAGAAACTCTGGCCAACTAACAGAAACGTTGGCTACATGACAGAAACTCTGGCTAACAGAAACTCTGTTCAACTAACAGAAACTCTGGCTACATGACAGAAACTCTGGCCAACTAACAGAAACTCTGGCCAACTAACAGAAACGTTGGCTACATGACAGAAACTCCGGCTAACAGAAATGTTGGGTACATGACAGAAACTCTGGCTAACTAACAGAAACGTTGGCTACATGACAGAAACTCTGGCTAACTAACAGAAACGTTGGCTACATGACAGAAACTCTGGCTAACTAACAGAAACTCTGGCTGACAGAAACTCTGTTCAACTAACAGAAACTCTGGCTACATGACAGAAACTCTGGCTAACTAACAGAAACGTTGGCTACATGACAGAAACTCTTGCTAACTAACAAACGTTGGCTACATGACTGAAACTCTGGCCAACTAACAGAAACTCTGGCCAACTAACAGAAACTCTGGCCAACTAACAGAAACTCTGGCTAACGGACAGGAACTCTGGTCAACTAACAGAAAATGTGGCTAACAGAAACTTTGGCTACATGACAGAAACTCTGGCTAACAGAAACTCTGTTCAACTAACAGAAACTCTGGCTACATGACAGAAACTCTGGCTAACTAACAGAAACGTTGGCTACATGACAGAAACTTTGGCTACATGACAGAAACTCTGGCTAACAGAAACTCTGTTCAACTAAAAGAAACTCTGGCTACATGAGAGAAACTCTGGCTAACAGAAACGTTGGCTACATGACAGAAACTCTGGCTAACTAACAGAAACGTTGGCTCCATGACAGAAACTCTGGCTAACTAACAGAAACGTTGGCTCCATGACAGAAACTCTGGCTAACTAACAGAAACGTTGGCTACATGACAGAAACTCTGGCTAACTAACAGAAACGTTGGCTACATGACAGAAACTCTGGCTAACAGAAACTCTGTTCAACTAACAGAAACTCTGGCTACATGACAGAAACTCTGGCTACATGACAGAAACTCTGGCTAACTAACAGAAACGTTGGCTACATGACAGAAACTCTGGCTAACAGAAACTCTGTTCAACTAACAGAAACTCTGGCTACATGACAGAAACTCTGGCTAACTAACAGAAACGTTGGCTACATGACAGAAACTCTGGCCAACTAACAGAAACGTTGGCTACATGACAGAAACTCTGGCTAACAGAAACTCTGTTCAACTAACAGAAACTCTGGCTACATGACAGAAACTCTGGCCAACTAACAGAAACTCTGGCCAACTAACAGAAACGTTGGCTACATGACAGAAACTCCGGCTAACAGAAATGTTGGGTACATGACAGAAACTCTGGCTAACTAACAGAAACGTTGGCTACATGACAGAAACTCTGGCTAACTAACAGAAACGTTGGCTACATGACAGAAACTCTGGCTAACTAACAGAAACTCTGGCTGACAGAAACTCTGTTCAACTAACAGAAACTCTGGCTACATGACAGAAACTCTGGCTAACTAACAGAAACGTTGGCTACATGACAGAAACTCTTGCTAACTAACAAACGTTGGCTACATGACTGAAACTCTGGCCAACTAACAGAAACTCTGGCCAACTAACAGAAACTCTGGCCAACTAACAGAAACTCTGGCTAACGGACAGGAACTCTGGTCAACTAACAGAAAATGTGGCTAACAGAAACTTTGGCTACATGACAGAAACTCTGGCTAACAGAAACTCTGTTCAACTAACAGAAACTCTGGCTACATGACAGAAACTCTGGCTAACTAACAGAAACGTTGGCTACATGACAGAAACTCTGGCAAACTAACAGAAACGTTGGCTACATGACAGAAACTTTGGCTACATGACAGAAACTCTGGCTAACAGAAACTCTGTTCAACTAAAAGAAACTCTGGCTACATGAGAGAAACTCTGGCTAACAGAAACGTTGGCTACATGACAGAAACTCTGGCTAACTAACAAATGTTGGCTACATGACAGAAACTCTGGCTAACTAACAGAAACGTTGACTCCATGACAGAAACTCTGGCTAACTAACAGAAACGTTGGCTACATGACAGAAACTCTGGCTAACTAACAGAAACGTTGGCTACATGACAGAAACTCTGGCTAACTAACAGAAACTCTGGCTAACAGAGACTCTGTTCAACTAACAGAAACTCTGGCTACATGACAGAAACTCTGGCTAACTAACAGAAACGTTGGCTACATGACAGAAACTCTGGCTAACTAACAAACGTTGGCTACATGACCGAAACTCTGGCCAACTAACAGAAACTCTGGCTAACGGACAGAAACTCTGGTCAACTAACAGAAAATGTTGCTAACTAACAGAAACTTTGGCTACATGACAGAAACTCTGGCCAATTAACAAACTCGGGCTAACGGACAGAAACTCTGGTCAACTAACAGAAAATGTGGCTAACTAACAGAAACGTTGGCTACATGACAGAAACTCTGGCCAACTAACAGAAACTCTGGCTAACAGAAACTCTGTTCAACTAACAGAAACTCTGGCTAACTAACAGAAACGTTGGCTACATGACAGAAACTCTGGCTAACTAACAAACGTTGGCTACATGACAGAAACTCTGGCCAACTAACAAAAAATCTGGCTAACTAAGACAAACGTTGGCTACATGACAGAAACTCTGGCTAACTAACAAACGTTGGCTACATGACAGAAACTCTGTCCAACTAACAGAAACTCTGGCCAACTAACAGAAACTCTGGCTAACGGACAGAAACTCTAGTCAACTAACAGAAAATGTGGCTAACTAACAGAAACTTTGGCTACATGACAGAAACTCTGGCTAACTAACAGAAACGTTGGCTACATGACAGAAACTTTGGTCAACTAACAGAAAATGTGTCTAAGTAACAGAAACTTTGGCTACATGACAGAAACTCTGGCTAACTAACAAAAAATCTGGCTAACTAAATGAAACGTTGGCTACATGACAGAAACTCTGGCTAACTAACAGAAACGTTGGCTACATGACAGAAACTCTGGCTAACTAACAGAAACGTTGGCTACATGACAGAAACTTTGGCTACATGACAGAAACTCTGGCTAACAGAAACTCTGTTCAACTAAAAGAAACTCTGGCTACATGAGAGAAACTCTGGCTAACAGAAACGTTGGCTACATGACAGAAACTCTGGCTAACTAACAAATGTTGGCTACATGACAGAAACTCTGGCTAACTAACAGAAACGTTGACTCCATGACAGAAACTCTGGATAACTAACAGAAACGTTGGCTACATGACAGAAACTCTGGCTAACTAACAGAAACGTTGGCTACATGACAGAAAGTCTGGCTAACTAACAGAAACTCTGGCTAAGAGAAACTCTGTTCAACTAACAGAAACTCTGGCTACATGACAGAAACTCTGGCTAACTAACAGAAACGTTGGCTCCATGACAGAAACTCTGGCTAACTAACAGAAACGTTGGCTACATGACAGAAACTCTGGCTAACAGAAACGTTGGCTACATGACACAAACTCTTGCCAACTAACAGAAACTCTGGCTAACAGAAACTCTGTTCAACTAACAGAAACTCTGGCTAACTAACAGAAACGTTGGCTACATGACAGAAACTCTGGCTAACAGAAACGTTGGCTACATGACACAAACTCTTGCCAACTAACAGAAACTCTGGCTAACAGAAACTCTGTTCAACTAACAGAAACTCTGGCTAACTAACAGAAACGTTGGCTACATGACAGAAACACTGGCTAACTAACAAACGTTGGCTACATGACAGAAACTCTGGCCAACTAACAAAAAATCTGGCTAACTAACAGAAACGTTGGCTACATGACAGAAACTCTGGCTAACTAACAAACGTTGGCTACATGACAGAAACTCTGTCCAACTAACAGAAACTCTGGCCAACTAACAGAAACTCTGGCTAACGGACAGAAACTCTAGTCAACTAACAGAAAATGTGGCTAACTAACAGAAACTTTGGCTACATGACAGAAACTCTGGCTAACTAACAGAAACGTTGGCTCCATGACAGAAACGTTGGCTACATGACAGAAACTCTGGCTAACTAACAGAAACGTTGGCTACATGACAGAAACTTTGGTCAACTAACAGAAAATGTGTCTAAGTAACAGAAACTTTGGCTACATGACAGAAACTCTGGCTAACTAACAAAAAATCTGGCTAACTAACAGAAACGTTGGCTACATGACAGAAACTCTGGCTAACTAACAGAAACGTTGGCTACATGACAGAAACTTTGGCTACATGACAGAAACTCTGGCTAACAGAAACTCTGTTCAACTAAAAGAAACTCTGGCTACATGAGAGAAACTCTGGCTAACAGAAACGTTGGCTACATGACAGAAACTCTGGCTAACTAACAAATGTTGGCTACATGACAGAAACTCTGGCTAACTAACAGAAACGTTGACTCCATGACAGAAACTCTGGATAACTAACAGAAACGTTGGCTACATGACAGAAACTCTGGATAACTAACAGAAACGTTGGCTACATGACAGAAAGTCTGGCTAACTAACAGAAACTCTGGCTAACAGAAACTCTGTTCAACTAACAGAAACTCTGGATACATGACAGAAACTCTGGCTAACTAACAGAAACGTTGGCTCCATGACAGAAACTCTGGCTAACTAACAGAAACGTTGGCTACATGACAGAAACTCTGGCTAACTAACAGAAACGTTGGCTACATGACACAAACTCTTGCCAACTAACAGAAACTCTGGCTAACAGAAACTCTGTTCAACTAACAGAAACTCTGGCTAACTAACAGAAACGTTGGCTACATGACAGAAACTCTGGCTAACTAACAAACATTGGCTACATGACAGAAACTCTGGCCAACTAACAAAAAATCTGGCTAACTAACAGAAACGTTGGCTACATGACAGAAACTCTGGCTAACTAACAAACGTTGGCTACATGACAGAAACTCTGGCCAACTAACATAAACTCTGGCTAACGGACAGAAACTCTAGTCAACTAACAGAAAATGTGGCTAACTAACAGAAACTTTGGCTACATGACAGAAACTCTGGCTAACTAACAGAAACGTTGGCTCCATGACAGAAACGTTGGCTACATGACAGAAACTCTGGCTAACTAACAGAAACGTTGGCTACATGACAGAAACTTTGGTCAACTAACAGAAAATGTGGCTAAGTAACAGAAACTTTGGCTACATGACAGAAACTCTGGCTAACTAACAAAAAATCTGGCTAACTAACAGAAACGTTGGCTACATGACAGAAACTCTGGCTAACTAACAGAAACGTTGGCTACATGACAGAAACTCTGGTCAACTAACAGAAAATGTGGCTAAGTAACAGAAACGTTGGCTACATGACAGAAACTCTGGCTAACTAACAGAAACGTTGGCTACATGACAGAAACTCTGGCTAACTAACAGAAACGTTGGCTACATGACAGAAACTTTGGTCAACTAACAGAAAATGTGTCTAAGTAACAGAAACTTTGGCTACATGACAGAAACTCTGGCTAACTAACAAAAAATCTGGCTAACTAACAGAAACGTTGGCTACATGGCAGAAACTCTGGCTAACTAACAGAAACGTTGGCTACATGACAGAAACTTTGGCTACATGACAGAAACTCTGGCTAACAGAAACTCTGTTCAACTAAAAGAAACTCTGGCTACATGAGAGAAACTCTGGCTAACAGAAACGTTGGCTACATGACAGAAACTCTGGCTAACTAACAAATGTTGGCTACATGACAGAAACTCTGGCTAACTAACAGAAACGTTGACTCCATGACAGAAACTCTGGATAACTAACAGAAACGTTGGCTACATGACAGAAACTCTGGCTAACTAACAGAAACGTTGGCTACATGACAGAAAGTCTGGCTAACTAACAGAAACTCTGGCTAACAGAAACTCTGTTCAACTAACAGAAACTCTGGCTACATGACAGAAACTCTGGCTAACTAACAGAAACGTTGGCTCCATGACAGAAACTCTGGCTAACTAACAGAAACGTTGGCTACATGACAGAAACTCTGGCTAACAGAAACGTTGGCTACATGACACAAACTCTTGCCAACTATCAGAAACTCTGGCTAACAGAAACTCTGTTCAACTAACAGAAACTCTGGCTAACTAACAGAAACGTTGGCTACATGACAGAAACTCTGGCTAACTAACAAACGTTGGCTACATGACAGAAACTCTGGCCAACTAACAAAAAATCTGGCTAACTAACAGAAACGTTGGCTACATGACAGAAACTCTGGCTAACTAACAAACGTTGGCTACATGACAGAAACTCTGTCCAACTAACAGAAAATGTGTCTAAGTAACAGAAACTTTGGCTACATGACAGAAACTCTGGCTAACTAACAAAAAATCTGGCTAACTAACAGAAACGTTGGCTACATGACAGAAACTCTGGCTAACTAACAGAAACGTTGGCTACATGACAGAAACTCTGGCTAACTAACAGAAACGTTGGCTACATGACAGAAACTTTGGCTACATGACAGAAACTCTGGTTAACAGAAACTCTGTTCAACTAAAAGAAACTCTGGCTACATGAGAGAAACTCTGGCTAACAGAAACGTTGGCTACATGACAGAAACTCTGGCTAACTAACAAATGTTGGCTACATGACAGAAACTCTGGCTAACTAACAGAAACGTTGACTCCATGACAGAAACTCTGGATAACTAACAGAAACGTTGGCTACATGACAGAAACTCTGGCTAACTAACAGAAACGTTGGCTACATGACAGAAAGTCTGGCTAACTAACAGAAACTCTGGCTAACAGAAACTCTGTTCAACTAACAGAAACTTTGGCTACATGACAGAAACTCTGGCTAACTAACAGAAACGTTGGCTCCATGACCGAAACGTTGGCTACATGACAGAAACTCTGGCTAACTAACAGAAACGTTGGCTACATGACAGAAACTTTGGTCAACTAACAGAAAATGTGTCTAAGTAACAGAAACTTTGGCTAACTAACAAAAAATCTGGCTAACTAACAGAAACGTTGGCTACATGACAGAAACTCTGGCTAACTAACAGAAACGTTGGCTACATGACAGAAACTTTGGTCAACTAACAGAAAATGTGTCTAAGTAACAGAAACTCTGGCTAACTAACAAAAAATCTGGCTAACTAACAGAAACGTTGGCTACATGACAGAAACTCTGGCTAACTAACAGAAACGTTGGCTACATGACAGAAACTCTGGCTAACTAACAAACGTTGGCTACATGACAGAAACTCTGGCCAACTAACAAAAAATCTGGCTAACTAACAGAAACGTTGGCTACATGACAGAAACTCTGGCTAACTAACAAACGTTGGCTACATGACAGAAACTCTGGCCAACTAACAGAAACTCTGGCCAACTAACAGAAACTCTGGCTAACGGACAGAAACTCTAGTCAACTAACAGAAAATGATGCTAACTAACAGAAACTTTGGCTACATGACAGAAACTCTGGCTAACTAACAGGAACGTTGGCTCCATGACAGAAACTCTGGCTAACTAACAGAAACGTTGGCTACATGACAGAAACTCTGGCTAACTAACAGAAACGTTGGCTACATGACAGAAACTCTGGCTAACTAACAGAAACGTTGGCTACATGACAGAAACTTTGGCTACATGACAGAAACTCTGGTTAACAGAAACTCTGTTCAACTAAAAGAAACTCTGGCTACATGAGAGAAACTCTGGCTAACAGAAACGTTGGCTACATGACAGAAACTCTGGCTAACTAACAAATGTTGGCTACATGACAGAAACTCTGGCTAACTAACAGAAACGTTGACTCCATGACAGAAACTCTGGATAACTAACAGAAACGTTGGCTACATGACAGAAACTCTGGCTAACTAACAGAAACGTTGGCTCCATGACCGAAACGTTGGCTACATGACAGAAACTTTGGTCAACTAACAGAAAATGTGTCTAAGTAACAGAAACTTTGGCTACATGACAGAAACTCTGGCTAACTAACAAAAAATCTGGCTAACTAACAGAAACGTTGGCTACATGACAGAAACTCTGGCTAACTAACAGAAACGTTGGCTACATGACAGAAACTCTGGCTAACTAACAGAAACGTTGGCTACATGACAGAAACTTTGGCTACATGACAGAAACTCTGGCTAACAGAAACTCTGTTCAACTAAAAGAAACTCTGGCTACATGAGAGAAACTCTGGCTAACAGAAACGTTGGCTACATGACAGAAACTCTGGCTAACTAACAAATGTTGGCTACATGACAGAAACTCTGGCTAACTAACAGAAACGTTGACTCCATGACAGAAACTCTGGATAACTAACAGAAACGTTGGCTACATGACAGAAACTCTGGCTAACTAACAGAAACGTTGGCTACATGACAGAAAGTCTGGCTAACTAACAGAAACTCTGGCTAACAGAAACTCTGTTCAACTAACAGAAACTCTGGCTACATGACAGAAACTCTGGCTAACTAACAGAAACGTTGGCTCCATGACAGAAACTCTGGCTAACTAACAGAAACGTTGGCTACATGACAGAAACTCTGGCTAACAGAAACGTTGGCTACATGACACAAACTCTTGCCAACTATCAGAAACTCTGGCTAACAGAAACTCTGTTCAACTAACAGAAACTCTGGCTAACTAACAGAAACGTTGGCTACATGACAGAAACTCTGGCTAACTAACAAACGTTGGCTACATGACAGAAACTCTGGCCAACTAACAAAAAATCTGGCTAACTAACAGAAACGTTGGCTACATGACAGAAACTCTGGCTAACTAACAAACGTTGGCTACATGACAGAAACTCTGGCCAACTAACAGAAACTCTGGCCAACTAACAGAAACTCTGGCTAACGGACAGAAACTCTAGTCAACTAACAGAAAATGATGCTAACTAACAGAAACTTTGGCTACATGACAGAAACTCTGGCTAACTAACAGGAACGTTGGCTCCATGACAGAAACGTTGGCTACATGACAGAAACTCTGGCTAACTAACAGAAACGTTGGCTACATGACAGAAACTTTGGTCAACTAACAGAAAATGTGTCTAAGTAACAGAAACTTTGGCTACATGACAGAAACTCTGGCTAACTAACAAAAAATCTGGCTAACTAACAGAAACGTTGGGTACATGACAGAAACTCTGGCTAACTAACAGAAACGTTGGCTACATGACAGAAACTCTGGCTAACTAACAGAAACGTTGGCTACATGACAGAAACTTTGGCTACATGACAGAAACTCTGGTTAACAGAAACTCTGTTCAACTAAAAGAAACTCTGGCTACATGAGAGAAACTCTGGCTAACAGAAACGTTGGCTACATGACAGAAACTCTGGCTAACTAACAAATGTTGGCTACATGACAGAAACTCTGGCTAACTAACAGAAACGTTGACTCCATGACAGAAACTCTGGATAACTAACAGAAACGTTGGCTACATGACAGAAACTCTGGCTAACTAACAGAAACGTTGGCTACATGACAGAAAGTCTGGCTAACTAACAGAAACTCTGGCTAACAGAAACTCTGTTCAACTAACAGAAACTTTGGCTACATGACAGAAACTCTGGCTAACTAACAGAAACGTTGGCTCCATGACAGAAACGTTGGCTACATGACAGAAACTCTGGCTAACTAACAGAAACGTTGGCTACATGACAGAAACTTTGGTCAACTAACAGAAAATGTGTCTAAGTAACAGAAACTTTGGCTACATGACAGAAACTCTGGCTAACTAACAAAAAATCTGGCTAACTAACAGAAACGTTGGCTACATGACAGAAACTCTGGCTAACTAACAGAAACGTTGGCTACATGACAGAAACTCTGGCTAACTAACAGAAACGTTGGCTACATGACAGAAACTTTGGCTACATGACAGAAACTCTGGCTAACAGAAACTCTGTTCAACTAAAAGAAACTCTGGCTACATGAGAGAAACTCTGGCTAACAGAAACGTTGGCTACATGACAGAAACTCTGGCTAACTAACAAATGTTGGCTACATGACATAAACTCTGGCTAACTAACAGAAACTTTGACTCCATGACAGAAACTCTGGATAACTAACAGAAACGTTGGCTACATGACAGAAACTCTGGCTAACTAACAGAAACGTTGGCTACATGACAGAAACTCTGGCTAACAGAAACGTTGGCTACATGTCACAAACTCTTGCCAACTAACAGAAACTCTGGCTAACAGAAACTCTGTTCAACTAACAGAAACTCTGGCTAACTAACAGAAACGTTGGCTACATGACAGAAACTCTGGCTAACTAACAAACGTTGGCTACATGACAGAAACTCTGGCTAACTAACAGAAACGTTGGCTACATGACAGAAAGTCTGGCTAACTAACAGAAACTCTGGCTAACAGAAACTCTGTTCAACTAACAGAAACTTTGGCTACATGACAGAAACTCTGGCTAACTAACAGAAACGTTGGCTCCATGACCGAAACGTTGGCTACATGACAGAAACTCTGGCTAACTAACAGAAACGTTGGCTACATGACAGAAACTTTGGTCAACTAACAGAAAATGTGTCTAAGTAACAGAAACTTTGGCTACATGACAGAAACTCTGGCTAACTAACAAAAAATCTGGCTAACTAACAGAAACGTTGGCTACATGACAGAAACTCTGGCTAACTAACAGAAACGTTGGCTACATGACAGAAACTCTGGCTAACTAACAAACGTTGGCTACATGACAGAAACTCTGGCCAACTAACAAAAAATCTGGCTAACTAACAGAAACGTTGGCTACATGACAGAAACTCTGGCTAACTAACAAACGTTGGCTACATGACAGAAACTCTGGCCAACTAACAGAAACTCTGGCCAACTAACAGAAACTCTGGCTAACGGACAGAAACTCTAGTCAACTAACAGAAAATGATGCTAACTAACAGAAACTTTGGCTACATGACAGAAACTCTGGCTAACTAACAGGAACGTTGGCTCCATGACAGAAACTCTGGCTAACTAACAGAAACGTTGGCTACATGACAGAAACTCTGGCTAACTAACAAAAAATCTGGCTAACTAACAGAAACGTTGGCTACATGACAGAAACTCTGGCTAACTAACAGAAACGTTGGCTACATGACAGAAACTCTGGCTAACTAACAGAAACGTTGGCTACATGACAGAAACTTTGGCTACATGACAGAAACTCTGGTTAACAGAAACTCTGTTCAACTAAAAGAAACTCTGGCTACATGAGAGAAACTCTGGCTAACAGAAACGTTGGCTACATGACAGAAACTCTGGCTAACTAACAAATGTTGGCTACATGACAGAAACTCTGGCTAACTAACAGAAACGTTGACTCCATGACAGAAACTCTGGATAACTAACAGAAACGTTGGCTACATGACAGAAACTCTGGCTAACTAACAGAAACGTTGGCTCCATGACCGAAACGTTGGCTACATGACAGAAACTTTGGTCAACTAACAGAAAATGTGTCTAAGTAACAGAAACTTTGGCTACATGACAGAAACTCTGGCTAACTAACAAAAAATCTGGCTAACTAACAGAAACGTTGGCTACATGACAGAAACTCTGGCTAACTAACAGAAACGTTGGCTACATGACAGAAACTCTGGCTAACTAACAGAAACGTTGGCTACATGACAGAAACTTTGGCTACATGACAGAAACTCTGGCTAACAGAAACTCTGTTCAACTAAAAGAAACTCTGGCTACATGAGAGAAACTCTGGCTAACAGAAACGTTGGCTACATGACAGAAACTCTGGCTAACTAACAAATGTTGGCTACATGACAGAAACTCTGGCTAACTAACAGAAACGTTGACTCCATGACAGAAACTCTGGATAACTAACAGAAACGTTGGCTACATGACAGAAACTCTGGCTAACTAACAGAAACGTTGGCTACATGACAGAAAGTCTGGCTAACTAACAGAAACTCTGGCTAACAGAAACTCTGTTCAACTAACAGAAACTCTGGCTACATGACAGAAACTCTGGCTAACTAACAGAAACGTTGGCTCCATGACAGAAACTCTGGCTAACTAACAGAAACGTTGGCTACATGACAGAAACTCTGGCTAACAGAAACGTTGGCTACATGACACAAACTCTTGCCAACTATCAGAAACTCTGGCTAACAGAAACTCTGTTCAACTAACAGAAACTCTGGCTAACTAACAGAAACGTTGGCTACATGACAGAAACTCTGGCTAACTAACAAACGTTGGCTACATGACAGAAACTCTGGCCAACTAACAAAAAATCTGGCTAACTAACAGAAACGTTGGCTACATGACAGAAACTCTGGCTAACTAACAAACGTTGGCTACATGACAGAAACTCTGGCCAACTAACAGAAACTCTGGCCAACTAACAGAAACTCTGGCTAACGGACAGAAACTCTAGTCAACTAACAGAAAATGATGCTAACTAACAGAAACTTTGGCTACATGACAGAAACTCTGGCTAACTAACAGGAACGTTGGCTCCATGACAGAAACGTTGGCTACATGACAGAAACTCTGGCTAACTAACAGAAACGTTGGCTACATGACAGAAACTTTGGTCAACTAACAGAAAATGTGTCTAAGTAACAGAAACTTTGGCTACATGACAGAAACTCTGGCTAACTAACAAAAAATCTGGCTAACTAACAGAAACGTTGGGTACATGACAGAAACTCTGGCTAACTAACAGAGACGTTGGCTACATGACAGAAACTCTGGCTAACTAACAGAAACGTTGGCTACATGACAGAAACTTTGGCTACATGACAGAAACTCTGGTTAACAGAAACTCTGTTCAACTAAAAGAAACTCTGGCTACATGAGAGAAACTCTGGCTAACAGAAACGTTGGCTACATGACAGAAACTCTGGCTAACTAACAAATGTTGGCTACATGACAGAAACTCTGGCTAACTAACAGAAACGTTGACTCCATGACAGAAACTCTGGATAACTAACAGAAACGTTGGCTACATGACAGAAACTCTGGCTAACTAACAGAAACGTTGGCTACATGACAGAAAGTCTGGCTAACTAACAGAAACTCTGGCTAACAGAAACTCTGTTCAACTAACAGAAACTTTGGCTACATGACAGAAACTCTGGCTAACTAACAGAAACGTTGGCTCCATGACAGAAACGTTGGCTACATGACAGAAACTCTGGCTAACTAACAGAAACGTTGGCTACATGACAGAAACTTTGGTCAACTAACAGAAAATGTGTCTAAGTAACAGAAACTTTGGCTACATGACAGAAACTCTGGCTAACTAACAAAAAATCTGGCTAACTAACAGAAACGTTGGCTACATGACAGAAACTCTGGCTAACTAACAGAAACGTTGGCTACATGACAGAAACTCTGGCTAACTAACAGAAACGTTGGCTACATGACAGAAACTTTGGCTACATGACAGAAACTCTGGCTAACAGAAACTCTGTTCAACTAAAAGAAACTCTGGCTACATGAGAGAAACTCTGGCTAACAGAAACGTTGGCTACATGACAGAAACTCTGGCTAACTAACAAATGTTGGCTACATGACATAAACTCTGGCTAACTAACAGAAACTTTGACTCCATGACAGAAACTCTGGATAACTAACAGAAACGTTGGCTACATGACAGAAACTCTGGCTAACTAACAGAAACGTTGGCTACATGACAGAAACTCTGGCTAACAGAAACGTTGGCTACATGTCACAAACTCTTGCCAACTAACAGAAACTCTGGCTAACAGAAACTCTGTTCAACTAACAGAAACTCTGGCTAACTAACAGAAACGTTGGCTACATGACAGAAACTCTGGCTAACTAACAAACGTTGGCTACATGACAGAAACTCTGGCCAACTAACAAAAAATCTGGCTAACTAACAGAAACGTTGGCTACATGACAGAAACTCTGGCTAACTAACAAACGTTGGCTACATGACAGAAACTCTGGCTAACTAACAGAAACGTTGACTCCATGACAGAAACTCTGGATAACTAACAGAAACGTTGGCTACATGACAGAAACTCTGGCTAACTAACAGAAACGTTGGCTACATGACAGAAAGTCTGGCTAACTAACAGAAACTCTGGCTAACAGAAACTCTGTTCAACTAACAGAAACTTTGGCTACATGACAGAAACTCTGGCTAACTAACAGAAACGTTGGCTCCATGACAGAAACGTTGGCTACATGACAGAAACTCTGGCTAACTAACAGAAACGTTGGCTACATGACAGAAACTTTGGTCAACTAACAGAAAATGTGTCTAAGTAACAGAAACTTTGGCTACATGACAGAAACTCTGGCTAACTAACAAAAAATCTGGCTAACTAACAGAAACGTTGGCTACATGACAGAAACTCTGGCTAACTAACAGAAACGTTGGCTACATGACAGAAACTCTGGCTAACTAACAGAAACGTTGGCTACATGACAGAAACTTTGGCTACATGACAGAAACTCTGGCTAAAAGAAACTCTGTTCAACTAAAAGAAACTCTGGCTACATGAGAGAAACTCTGGCTAACAGAAACGTTGGCTACATGACAGAAACTCTGGCTAACTAACAAATGTTGGCTACATGACAGAAACTCTGGCTAACTAACAGAAACGTTGACTCCATGACAGAAACTCTGGATAACTAACAGAAACGTTGGCTACATGACAGAAACTCTGGCTAACTAACAGAAACGTTGGCTACATGACAGAAAGTCTGGCTAACTAACAGAAACTCTGGCTAACAGAAACTCTGTTCAACTAACAGAAACTTTGGCTACATGACAGAAACTCTGGCTAACTAACAGAAACGTTGGCTCCATGACAGAAACGTTGGCTACATGACAGAAACTCTGGCTAACTAACAGAAACGTTGGCTACATGACAGAAACTTTGGTCAACTAACAGAAAATGTGTCTAAGTAACAGAAACTTTGGCTACATGACAGAAACTCTGGCTAACTAAGAAAAATCTGGCTAACTAACAGAAACGTTGGCTACATGACAGAAACTCTGGCTAACTAACAGAAACGTTGGCTACATGACAGAAACTTTGGCTACATGACAGAAACTCTGGCTAACAGAAACTCTGTTCAACTAAAAGAAACTCTGGCTACATGAGAGAAACTCTGGCTAACAGAAACGTTGGCTACATGACAGAAACTCTGGCTAACTAACAAATGTTGGCTACATGACAGAAACTCTGGCTAACTAACAGAAACGTTGACTCCATGACAGAAACTCTGGATAACTAACAGAAACGTTGGCTACATGACAGAAACTCTGGCTAACTAACAGAAACGTTGGCTACATGACAGAAAGTCTGGCTAACTAACAGAAACTCTGGCTAACAGAAACTCTGTTCAACTAACAGAAACTCTGGCTACATGACAGAAACTCTGGCTAACTAACAGAAACGTTGGCTCCATGACTGAAACTCTGGCTAACTAACAGAAACGTTGGCTACATGACAGAAACTCTGGCTAACAGAAACTCTGTTCAACTAACAGAAACTCTGGCTAACTAACAGAAACGTTGGCTACATGACAGAAACTCTGGCTAACTAACAAACGTTGGCTACATGACAGAAACTCTGGCCAACTAACAAAAAATCTGGCTAACTAACAGAAACGTTGGCTACATGACAGAAACTCTGGCTAACTAACAAACGTTGGCTACATGACAGAAACTCTGGATAACTAACAGAAACGTTGGCTACATGACAGAAACTCTGGCTAACTAACAGAAACGTTGGCTACATGACAGAAAGTCTGGCTAACTAACAGAAACTCTGGCTAACAGAAACTCTGTTCAACTAACAGAAACTTTGGCTACATGACAGAAACTCTGGCTAACTAACAGAAACGTTGGCTCCATGACAGAAACGTTGGCTACATGACAGAAACTCTGGCTAACTCACAGAAACGTTGGCTACATGACAGAAACTCTGGCTAACTAACAGAAACGTTGGCTACATGACACAAACTCTTGCCAACTAACAGAAACTCTGGCTAACAGAAACTCTGTTCAACTAACAGAAACTCTGGCTAACTAACAGAAACGTTGGCTACATGACAGAAACTCTGGCTAACTAACAAACGTTGGCTACATGACAGAAACTCTGGCCAACTAACAAAAAATCTGGCTAACTAACAGAAACGTTGGCTACATGACAGAAACTCTGGCTAACTAACAAACGTTGGCTACATGACAGAAACTCTGGCTAACTAACAGAAACGTTGACTCCATGACAGAAACTCTGGATAACTAACAGAAACGTTGGCTACATGACAGAAACTCTGGCTAACTAACAGAAACGTTGGCTACATGACAGAAAGTCTGGCTAACTAACAGAAACTCTGGCTAACAGAAACTCTGTTCAACTAACAGAAACTTTGGCTACATGACAGAAACTCTGGCTAACTAACAGAAACGTTGGCTCCATGAGAGAAACGTTGGCTACATGACAGAAACTCTGGCTAACTCACAGAAACGTTGGCTACATGACAGAAACTCTGGCTAACTAACAGAAACGTTGGCTACATGACACAAACTCTTGCCAACTAACAGAAACTCTGGCTAACAGAAACTCTGTTCAACTAACAGAAACTCTGGCTAACTAACAGAAACGTTGGCTACATGACAGAAACTCTGGCTAACTAACAAACGTTGGCTACATGACAGAAACTCTGGCCAACTAACAAAAAATCTGGCTAACTAACAGAAACGTTGGCTACATGACAGAAACTCTGGCTAACTAACAAACGTTGGCTACATGACAGAAACTCTGGCTAACTAACAGAAACGTTGACTCCATGACAGAAACTCTGGATAACTAACAGAAACGTTGGCTACATGACAGAAACTCTGGCTAACTAACAGAAACGTTGGCTACATGACAGAAAGTCTGGCTAACTAACAGAAACTCTGGCTAACAGAAACTCTGTTCAACTAACAGAAACTTTGGCTACATGACAGAAACTCTGGCTAACTAACAGAAACGTTGGCTCCATGACAGAAACGTTGGCTACATGACAGAAACTCTGGCTAACTCACAGAAACGTTGGCTACATGACAGAAACTTTGGTCAACTAACAGAAAATGTGTCTAAGTAACAGAAACTTTGGCTACATGACAGAAACTCTGGCTAACTAACAAAAAATCTGGCTAACTAACAGAAACGTTGGCTACATGACAGAAACTCTGGCTAACTAACAGAAACGTTGGCTACATGACAGAAACTCTGGCTAACTAACAGAAACGTTGGCTACATGACAGAAACTTTGGCTACATGACAGAAACTCTGGCTAAAAGAAACTCTGTTCAACTAAAAGAAACTCTGGCTACATGAGAGAAACTCTGGCTAACAGAAACGTTGGCTACATGACAGAAACTCTGGCTAACTAACAAATGTTGGCTACATGACAGAAACTCTGGCTAACTAACAGAAACGTTGACTCCATGACAGAAACTCTGGATAACTAACAGAAACGTTGGCTACATGACAGAAACTCTGGCTAACTAACAGAAACGTTGGCTACATGACAGAAACTTTGGCTACATGACAGAAACTCTGGCTAACAGAAACTCTGTTCAACTAAAAGAAACTTTGGCTACATGACAGAAACTCTGGCTAACTAACAGAAACGTTGGCTCCATGACAGAAACGTTGGCTACATGACAGAAACTCTGGCTAACTCACAGAAACGTTGGCTACATGACAGAAACTTTGGTCAACTAACGGAAAATGTGTCTAAGTAACAGAAACTTTGGCTACATGACAGAAACTCTGGCTAACTAACAAAAAATCTGGCTAACTAACAGAAACGTTGGCTACATGACAGAAACTCTGGCTAACTAACAGAAACGTTGGCTACATGACAGAAACTCTGGCTAACTAACAGAAACGTTGGCTACATGACAGAAACTTTGGCTACATGACAGAAACTCTGGCTAAAAGAAACTCTGTTCAACTAAAAGAAACTCTGGCTACATGAGAGAAACTCTGGCTAACAGAAACGTTGGCTACATGACAGAAACTCTGGCTAACTAACAAATGTTGGCTACATGACAGAAACTCTGGCTAACTAACAGAAACGTTGACTCCATGACAGAAACTCTGGATAACTAACAGAAACGTTGGCTACATGACAGAAACTCTGGCTAACTAACAGAAACGTTGGCTACATGACAGAAAGTCTGGCTAACTAACAGAAACTCTGGCTAACAGAAACTCTGTTCAACTAACAGAAACTTTGGCTACATGACAGAAAGTCTGGCTAACTAACAGAAACGTTGGCTCCATGACAGAAACGTTGGCTACATGACAGAAACTCTGGCTAACTAACAGAAACGTTGGCTACATGACAGAAACTTTGGTCAACTAACAGAAAATGTGTCTAAGTAACAGAAACTTTGGCTACATGACAGAAACTCTGGCTAACTAACAAAAAATCTGGCTAACTAACAGAAACGTTGGCTACATGACAGAAACTCTGGCTAACTAACAGAAACGTTGGCTACATGACAGAAACTCTGGCTAACTAACAGAAACGTTGGCTACATGACAGAAACTTTGGCTACATGACAGAAACTCTGGCTAACAGAAACTCTGTTCAACTAAAAGAAACTCTGGCTACATGAGAGAAACTCTGGCTAACAGAAACATTGGCTACATGACAGAAACTCTGGCTAACTAACAAATGTTGGCTACATGACAGAAACTCTGGATAACTAACAGAAACGTTGGCTACATGACAGAAACTCTGGCTAACTAACAGAAACGTTGGCTACATGACAGAAAGTCTGGCTAACTAACAGAAACTCTGGCTAACAGAAACTCTGTTCAACTAACAGAAACTCTGGCTACATGACAGAAACTCTGGCTAACTAACAGAAACGTTGGCTACATGACAGAAACTCTGGCTAACTAACAAACGTTGGCTACATGACCGAAACTCTGGCCAACTAACAGAAACTCTGGCTAACGGACAGAAACTCTGGTCAACTAACAGAAAATGTTGCTAACTAACAGAAACTTTGGCTACATGACAGAAACTCTGGCTAACAGAGACTCTGTTCAACTAACAGAAACTCTGGATACATGACAGAAACTCTGGCTAACTAACAGAAATGTTGGCTACATGACAGAAACTCTGGCTAACTAACAGAAACGTTGGCTACATGACAGAAACTCTGGCCAATTAACAAACTCGGGCTAACGGACAGAAACTCTGGTCAACTAACAGAAAATGTGGCTAACTAACAGAAACGTTGGCTACATGACAGAAACTCTGGCCAACTAACAGAAACTCTGGCCAACTAACAGAAACGTTGGCTACATGACAGAAACTCTGGCTAACAGAAACGTTGGCTACATGACAGAAACTCTGGCTAACTAACAGAAACGTTGGCTCCATGACAGAAACTCTGGCTAACTAACAGAAACGTTGGCTACATGACAGAAACTCTGGCTAACTAACAGAAACGTTGGCTACATGACACAAACTCTGGCCAACTAACAGAAACTCTGGCTAACAGAAACTCTGTTCAACTAACAGAAACTCTGGCTAACTAACAGAAACGTTGGCTCCATGACAGAAACGTTGGCTACATGACAGAAACTCTGGCTAACTAACAGAAACGTTGGCTACATGACAGAAACTTTGGTCAACTAACAGAAAATGTGGCTAAGTAACAGAAACTTTGGCTACATGACAGAAACTCTGGCTAACTAACAAAAAATCTGGCTAACTAACAGAAACGTTGGCTACATGACAGAAACTCTGGCTAACAGAAACTCTGTTCAACTAACAGAAACTCTGGCTACATGACAGAAACTCTGGCTAACTAACAGAAACGTTGGCTACATGACAGAAACTCTGGCTAACTAACAGAAACGTTGGCTACGTGACAGAAACTCTGGCCAACTAACAGAAACGTTGGCTACATGACAGAAACTGGCTAACAGAAACTCTGTTCAACTAACAGAAACTCTGGATACATGACAGAAACTCTGGCTAACTAACAGAAATGTTGGCTACATGACAGAAACTCTGGCTAACTAACAGAAACGTTGGCTACATGACAGAAACTCTGGCCAATTAACAGAAACTCGGGCTAACGGACAGAAACTCTGGTCAACTAACAGAAAATGTGGCTAACTAACAGAAACGTTGGCTACATGACAGAAACTCTGGCCAACTAACAGAAACTCTGGCTAACAGAAACTCTGTTCAACTAACAGAAACTCTGGCTACATGACAGAAACTCTGGCTAACTAACAGAAATGTTGGCTACATGACAGAAACTCTGGCTAACAGAAACTCTGTTCAACTAACAGAAACTCTGGCTACATGACAGAAACTCTGGCTAACTAACAGAAACGTTGGCTACATGACAGAAACTCTGGCCAACTAACAAAAAATCTGGCTAACTAACAGAAACGTTGGCTACATGACAGAAACTCTGGCTAACTAACAGAAACGTTGGCTACATGACAGAAACTCTGGCTAACTAACAGAAACGTTGGCTACATGACAGAAACTCTGGCTAACAGAAACTCTGTTCAACTAACAGAAACTCTGGATACATGACAGAAACTCTGGCCAATTAACAGAAACTCGGGCTAACGGAAAGAAACTCTGGTCAACTAACAGAAAATGTGGCTAACTAACAGAAACGTTGGCTACATGACAGAAACTCTGGCTAACTAACAGAAACATTGGCTCCATGACAGAAACTCTGGCTAACTAACAGAAACGTTGGCTACATGACAGAAACTCTGGCTAACTAACAGAAACGTTGGCTACATGACAGAAACTCTGGCCAACTAACAGAAACTCTGGCTAACAGAAACTCTGTTCAACTAACAGAAACTCTGGCTACATGACAGAAACTCTGGCTAACTAACAGAAACGTTGGCTACATGACAGAAACTCTGGCTAACTAACAAACGTTGGCTACATGACCGAAACTCTGGCCAACTAACAGAAACTCTGGCTAACGGACAGGAACTCTGGTCAACTTACAGAAAATGTGGCTAACAGAAACTTTGGCTACATGACAGAAACTCTGGCTAACAGAAACTCTGTTCAACTAACAGAAACTCTGGCTACATGACAGAAACTCTGGCTAACTAACAGAAACGTTGGCTACATGACAGAAACTCTGGCTAACTAACAGAAACGTTGGCTACATGACAGAAACTTTGGCTACATGACAGAAACTCTGGCTAACAGAAACTCTGTTCAACTAAAAGAAACGTTGGCTACATGACAGAAACTCTGGCCAATTAACAGAAACTCGGGCTAACGGACAGAAACTCTGGTCAACTAACAGAAAATGTGGCTAACTAACAGAAACGTTGGCTACATGACAGAAACTCTGGCTAACAGAAACGTTGGCTACATGACAGAAACTCTGGCTAACTAACAGAAACATTGGCTCCATGACAGAAACTCTGGCTAACTAACAGAAACGTTGGCTACATGACAGAAACTTTGGCTACATGACAGAAACTCTGGCTAACAGAAACTCTGTTCAACTAAAAGAAACTCTGGCTACATGACAGAAACTCTGGCTAACTAACAGAAACGTTGACTCCATGACAGAAACTCTGGATAACTAACAGAAACGTTGGCTACATGACAGAAACTCTGGCTAACTAACAGAAACGTTGGCTACATGACAGAAACTCTGGCTAACTAACAGAAACGTTGGCTCCATGACAGAAACGTTGGCTACATGACAGAAACTCTGGCTAACTAACAGAAACGTTGGCTACATGACAGAAACTTTGGTCAACTAACAGAAAATGTGGCTAAGTAACAGAAACTTTGGCTACATGACAGAAACTCTGGCTAACTAACAAAAAATCTGGCTAACTAACAGAAACGTTGGCTACATGACAGAAACTCTGGCTAACTAACAGAAACGTTGGCTACATGACAGAAACTCTGGTCAACTAACAGAAAATGTGGCTAAGTAACAGAAACTTTGGCTACATGACAGAAACTCTGGCTAACAGAAACTCTGTTCAACTAACAGAAACTCTGGCTACATGACAGAAACTCTGGCTAACTAACAGAAACGTTGGCTACATGACAGAAACTCTGGCTAACTAACAGAAACGTTGGCTACATGACAGAAACTCTGGCCAACTAACAGAAACGTTGGCTACATGACAGAAACTGGCTAACAGAAACTCTGTTCAACTAACAGAAACTCTGGATACATGACAGAAACTCTGGCTACCTAACAGAAATGTTGGCTACATGACAGAAACTCTGGCTAACTAACAGAAACGTTGAATACATGACAGAAACTCTGGCCAATTAACAGAAACTCGGGCTAACGGACAGAAACTCTGGTCAACTAACAGAAAATGTGGCTAACTAACAGAAACGTTGGCTACATGACAGAAACTCTGGCTAACTAACAGAAACGTTGGCTCCATGACAGAAACTCTGTTCAACTAACAGAAACTCTGGCTACATGACAGAAACTCTGGCTAACTAACAGAAACGTTGGCTACATGACAGAAACTCTGGCTAACAGAAACTCTGTTCAACTAACAGAAACTCTGGATACATGACAGAAACTCTGGCTAACTAACAGAAACGTTGGCTACATGACAGAAACTCTGGCCAATTAACAGAAACTCGGGCTAACGGACAGAAACTCTGGTCAACTAACAGAAAATGTGGCTAACTAACAGAAACGTTGGCTACATGACAGAAACTCTGGCCAACTAACAGAAACTCTGGCCAACTAACAGAAACGTTGGCTACATGACAGAAACTCTGGCTAACAGAAACGTTGGCTACATGACAGAAACTCTGGCTAACTAACAGAAACATTGGCTCCATGACAGAAACTCTGGCTAACTAACAAACGTTGGCTACATGACAGAAACTCTGGCTAACGGAAACTCTGTTCAACTAACAGAAACTCTGGCTACATGACAGAAACTCTGGCTAACTAACAGAAATGTTGGCTACATGACAGAAACTCTGGCTAACTAACAGAAACGTTGGCTACATGATAGAAACTTTTGCTACATGACAGAAACTCTGGCTAACAGAAACTCTGTTCAACTAAAAGAAACTCTGGCTACATGAGAGAAACTCTGGCTAACTAACAGAAACGTTGGCTACATGACAGAAACTCTGGCTAACTAACAAATGTTGGCTACATGACAGAAACTCTGGCTAACTAACAGAAACGTTGACTCCATGACAGAAACTCTGGATAACTAACAGAAACGTTGGCTACATGACAGAAACTCTGGCTAACTAACAGAAACGTTGGCTACATGACAGAAACTCTGGCTAACTAACAGAAACTCTGGCTAACAGAAACTCTGTTCAACTAACAGAAACTCTGGCTACATGACAGAAACTCTGGCTAACTAACAGAAACGTTGGCTACATGACAGAAACTCTGGCTAACTAACAGAAACTCTGGCTAACAGAAACTCTGTTCAACTAACAGAAACTCTGGCTACATGACAGAAACTCTGGCTAACTAACAGAAACGTTGGCTACATGACAGAAACTCTGGCTTACTAACAAACGTTGGCTACATGACCGAAACTCTGGCCAACTAACAGAAACTCTGGCTAACGGACAGAAAGTTTGGTCAACTAACAGAAAATGTTGCTAACTAACAGAAACTCTGGCTACATGACAGAAACTCTGGCTAACTAGCAAAAACGTTGGCTACATGACAGAAACTCTGGCTAACTAACAGAAACGTTGGCTACATGACAGAAACTTTGGCTACATGACAGAAACTCTGGCTAACAGAAACTCTGTTCAACTAACAGAAACTCTGGCTACATGACAGAAACTCTGGTCAACTAACAGAAAATGTGGCTAAGTAACAGAAACTTTGGCTACATGACAGAAACTCTGGCTAACAGAAACTCTGTTCAACTAACAGAAACTCTGGCTACATGACAGAAACTCTGGCTAACTAACAGAAACGTTGGCTACATGACAGAAACTCTGGCTAACTAACAGAAACGTTGGCTACATGACAAACTCTGGCTAACAGAAACTCTGTTCAACTAAAAGAAACTCTGGATACATGACAGAAACTCTGGCTAACTAACAGAAATGTTGGCTACATGACAGAAACTCTGGCTAACTAACAGAAACGTTGGCTACATGACAGAAACTTTGGCTACATGACAGAATCTCTGGCTAACAGAAACTCTGTTCAACTAAAAGAAACTCTGGCTACATGAGAGAAACTCTGGCTAACTAACAGAAACGTTGGCTACATGACAGAAACTCTGGCTAACTAACAAACGTTGGCTACATGACAGAAACTCTGGCTAACTAACAGAAACGTTGGCTCCATGACAGAAACTCTGGCTAACTAACAGAAACGTTGGCTACATGACAGAAACTCTGGCTAACTAACAGAAACGTTGGCTACATGACAGAAACTCTGGCTAACTCACAGAAACTCTGGCTAACAGAAACTCTGTTCAACTAACAGAAACTCTGGCTAGATGACAGAAACTCTGGCTAAGTAACAGAAACGTCGGCTACATGACAGAAACTCTGGCCAACAAACAGAAACTCTGGCCAACTAACAGAAACTCTGGCTAACGGACAGAAACTCTGGTCAACTAACAGAAACTTTGGCTACATGACAGAAACTCTGGCTAACAGAAACTCTGTTCAACTAACAGAAACGTTGGCTACATGACAGAAACTCTGGCTAACAGAAACGTTGGCTACATGACAGAAACTCTGGCTAACTAACAGAAACGTTGGCTACATGACAGAAACTCTGGCTAACTAACATAAACGTTGGCTACATGACAGAAACTCTGGCCAACTAACAGAAACTCTGGCTAACAGAAACTCTGTTCAACTAACAGAAACTCTGGCTACATGACAGAAACTCTGGCTTACTAACAGAAACGTTGGCTACATGACAGAAACTCTGGCAAACTAACAGAAACTCTGGCCAACTAACAGAAACTCTGGCTAATGGACAGGAACTCTGGTCAACTAACAGAAAATGTGGCTAAGTAACAGAAACTTTGGCTACATGACAGAAACTCTGGCTAACAGAAACTCTGTTCAACTAACAGAAACTCTGGCTACATGACAGAAACTCTGGCTAACTAACAGAAACGTTGGCTACATGACAGAAACTCTGGCTAACTAACAAACGTTGGCTACATGACCGAAACTCTGGCCAACTAACAGAAACTCTGGCTAACGGACAGAAAGTTTGGTCAACTAACAGAAAATGTTGCTAACTAACAGAAACTCTGGCTACATGACAGAAACTCTGGCTAACTAGCAAAAACGTTGGCTACATGACAGAAACTCTGGCTAACTAAAAGAAACGTTGGCTACATGACAGAAACTTTGGCTACATGACAGAAACTCTGGCTAACAGAAACTCTGTTCAACTAACAGAAACTCTGGCTACATGACAGAAACTCTGGTCAACTAACAGAAAATGTGGCTAAGTAACAGAAACTTTGGCTACATGACAGAAACTCTGGCTAACAGAAACTCTGTTCAACTAACAGAAACTCTGGCTACATGACAGAAACTCTGGCTAACTAACAGAAACGTTGGCTACATGACAGAAACTCTGGCTAACTAACAGAAACGTTGGCTACATGACAAACTCTGGCTAACAGAAACTCTGTTCAACTAAAAGAAACTCTGGATACATGACAGAAACTCTGGCTAACTAACAGAAATGTTGGCTACATGACAGAAACTCTGGCTAACTAACAGAAACGTTGGCTACATGACAGAAACTTTGGCTACATGACAGAATCTCTGGCTAACAGAAACTCTGGTCAACTAAAAGAAACTCTGGCTACATGAGAGAAACTCTGGCTAACTAACAGAAACGTTGGCTACATGACAGAAACTCTGGCTAACTAACAAACGTTGGCTACATGACAGAAACTCTGGCTAACTAACAGAAACGTTGGCTCCATGACAGAAACTCTGGCTAACTAACAGAAACGTTGGCTACATGACAGAAACTCTGGCTAACTAACAGAAACGTTGGCTACATGACAGAAACTCTGGCTAACTCACAGAAACTCTGGCCAACTAACAGAAACTCTGGCTAACGGACAGAAACTCTGGTCAACTAACAGAAACTTTGGCTACATGACAGAAACTCTGGCTAACAGAAACTCTGTTCAACTAACAGAAACGTTGGCTACATGACAGAAACTCTGGCTAACAGAAACGTTGGCTACATGACAGAAACTCTGGCTAACTAACAGAAACGTTGGCTACATGACAGAAACTCTGGCTAACTAACAGAAACGTTGGCTACATGACAGAAACTCTGGCTAATGGATAGGAACTCTGGTCAACTAACAGAAAATGTGGCTAAGTTACAGAAACTTTGGCTACATGACAGAAACTCTGGCTAACAGAAACTCTGTTCAACTAACAGAAACTCTGGCTACATGACAGAAACTCTGGCTAACTAACAAAAACGTTGGCTACATGACAGAAACTCTGGCTAACTAACAGAAACGTTGGCTACATGACAGAAACTTTGGCTACATGACAGAATCTCTGGCTAACAGAAACTCTGTTCAACTAACAGAAACTCTGGCTACATGACAGAAACTCTGGTCAACTAACAGAAAATGTGGCTAAGTAAAAGAAACTTTGGCTACATGACAGAAACTCTGGCTAACAGAAACTCTGTTCAACTAACAGAAACTCTGGCTACATGACAGAAACTCTGGCTAACTAACAGAAACGTTGGCTACATGACAGAAACTCTGGCTAACTAACAGAAACGTTGGCTACATGACAGAAACTCTGGCTAACTCACAGAAACTCTGGCTAACAGAAACTCTGTTCAACTAACAGAAACTCTGGCTAGATGACAGAAACTCTGGCTAAGTAACAGAAACGTTGGCTACATGACAGAAACTCTGGCCAACTAACAGAAACTCTGGCCAACTAACAGAAACTCTGGCTAACGGACAGAAACTCTGGTCAACTAACAGAAACTTTGGCTACATGACAGAAACTCTGGCTAACAGAAACTCTGTTCAACTAACAGAAACGTTGGCTACATGACAGAAACTCTGGCTAACAGAAACGTTGGCTACATGACAGAAACTCTGGCTAACTAACAGAAACATTGGCTCCATGACAGAAACTCTGGCTAACTAACAGAAACGTTGGCTACATGACAGAAACTCTGGCTAACTAACAGAAACGTTGGCTACATGACAGAAACTCTGGCCAACTAACAGAAACTCTGGCTAACAGAAACTCTGTTCAACTAACAGAAACTCTGGCTACATGACAGAAACTCTGGCTAACTAACAGAAACGTTGGCTACATGACAGAAACTCTGGCAAACTAACAGAAACTCTGGCCAACTAACAGAAACTCTGGCTAACGGACAGAAACTCTGGTCAACTAACAGAAAATGTGGCTAACTAACAGAAACGTTGGCTACATGACAGAAACGTTGGCTACATGACAGAAACGTTGGCTACATGACAGAAACTCTGGCTACATGACAGAAACTCTGGCTAACTAACAGAAACGTTGGCTACATGACAGAAACTTTGGCTACATGACAGAATCTCTGGCTAACAGAAACTCTGTTCAACTAAAAGAAACTCTGGCTACATGAGAGAAACTCTGGCTAACTAACAGAAACGTTGGCTACATGACAGAAACTCTGGCTAACTAACAAACGTTGGCTACATGACAGAAACTCTGGCTAACTAACAGAAACGTTGGCTCCATGACAGAAACTCTGGCTAACTAACAGAAACGTTGGCTACATGACAGAAACTCTGGCTAACTAACAGAAACGTTGGCTACATGACAGAAACTCTGGCTAACTCACAGAAACTCTGGCTAACAGAAACTCTGTTCAACTAACAGAAACTCTGGCTAGATGACAGAAACTCTGGCTAAGTAACAGAAACGTTGGCTACATGACAGAAACTCTGGCCAACTAACAGAAACTCTGGCCAACTAACAGAAACTCTGGCTAACGGACAGAAACTCTGGTCAACTAACAGAAAATGTGGCTAACTAACAGAAACTTTGGCTACATGACAGAAACTCTGGCTAACAGAAACTCTGTTCAACTAACAGAAACTCTGGCTACATGACAGAAACTCTGGCTAACAGAAACGTTGGCTACATGACAGAAACTCTGGCTAACTAACAGAAACATTGGCTCCATGACAGAAACTCTGGCTAACTAACAGAAACGTTGGCTACATGACAGAAACTCTGGCTAACTAACAGAAACGTTGGCTACATGACAGAAACTCTGGCCAACTAACAGAAACTCTGGCTAACAGAAACTCTGTTCAACTAACAGAAACTCTGGCTACATGACAGAAACTCTGGCTAACTAACAGAAACGTTGGCTACATGACAGAAGCTCTGGCTAACTAACAGAAACGTTGGCTACATGACAGAAACTCTGGCTAACTCACAGAAACTCTGGCTAACAGAAACTCTGGCTAACTAACAGAAACGTTGGCTCCATGACAGAAACTCTGGCTAACTAACAGAAACGTTGGCTACATGACAGAAACTCTGGCTAACTAACAGAAACGTTGGCTACATGACAGAAACTTTGGCTACATGACAGAAACTCTGGCTAACAGAAACTCTGTTCAACTAACAGAAACTCTAGCTACATGACAGAAACTCTGGCTAACTAACAGAAACGTTGGCTACATGACAGAAACTCTGGTCAACTAACAGAAAATGTGGCTAAGTAACAGAAACTTTGGCTACATGACAGAAACTCTGGCTAACAGAAACTCTGGCTACATGACAGAAACTCTGGCTAACTAACAGAAACTCTGGCTACATGACAGAAACTCTGGCTAACTAACAGAAACGTTGGCTACATGACAGAAACTCTGGCTAACTAACAAACGTTGGCTACATAACAGAAACTCTGGCCAACTAACAGAAACTCTGGCCAAATAACAGAAACTCTGGCTAACGGACAGAAACTCTGGTCAACTAACAGAAAATGTGGCTAACAGAAACTTTGGCTACATGACAGAAACTCTGGCTTACAGAAACTCTGTTCAACTAACAGAAACTCTGGCTACATGACAGAAACGCTGGCTAACTAACAAACCTTGGCTACATGACAGAAACTCTGGCTAACTAACAGAAAATGTGGCTAACTAACAGAAACTTTGGCTACATGACAGAAACTCTGGCTAACTAACAGAAACGTTGGCTCCATGACAGAAACTCTGGCTACATGACAGAAACGTTGGCTACATGACAGAAACTCTGGCTAACTAACAGAAACGTTGGCTACATGACAGAAACTTTGGCTACATGACAGAAACTCTGGCTAACTAACAGAAACGTTGGCTCCATGACAGAAACTCTGGCTAACTAACAGAAACGTTGGCTACATGACAGAAACTCTGGCTAACTAACAAAAACGTTGGCTACATGACAGAAACTTTGGCTACATGACAGAAACTCTGGCTAAAAGAAACTCTGTTCAACTAACAGAAACTCTAGCTACATGAAAGAAACTCTGGCTAACTAACAGAAACGTTGGCTACATGACAGAAACTCTGGTCAACTAACAGAAAATGTGGCTAAGTAACAGAAACTTTGGCTACATGACAGAAACTCTGGCTAACAGAAACTCTGTTCAACTAACAGAAACTCTGGCTACATGACAGAAACTCTGGCTAACTAACAGAAACTCTGGCTACATGACAGAAACTCTGGCTAACTAACAGAAACGTTGGCTACATGACAGAAACTCTGGCTAACTAACAAACGTTGGCTACATAACAGAAACTCTGGCCAACTAACAGAAACATTGGCTACATGACAGAAACTCTGGCCAACTAACAGAAACTCTGGCCAACTAACAGAAACTCTGGCCAACTTACAGAAACTCTGGCCAACTTACAGAAACTCTGGCTAACGGACAGAAATCTGGCTAACTAACAGAAACTTTGGCTACATGACAGAAACTCTGGCTAACTAACAGAAACTTTGGCTACATGACAGAAACTGGCTAACTAACAGAAACGTTGGCTACATGATAGAAACTCTGGCTAACAGAAACGTTGGCTCCATGACAGAAACTCTGGCTAACTCACAAAAACGTTGGCTACATGACAGAAACTCTGGCTACCTAACAGAAACGTTGGCTACATGACAGAAACTCTGGCTAACTAACAAACGTTGGCTACATAACAGAAACTCTGGCTAACTAACAGAAACTCTGGCTACATGACAGAAACTCTGGCTAACTAACAGAAACGTTGGCTACATGACAGAAACTCTGGCTAACTAACAAACCTTGGCTACATGACAGAAACTCTGGCCAACTAACAGAAAATGTGGCTAACTAACAGAAACTTTGGCTACATGACAGAAACTCTGGCTAACTAACAGAAACGTTGGCTCCATGACAGAAACTCTGGCTAACTAACAGAAACGTTGGCTACATGACAGAAACTCTGGTCAACTAACAGAAAATGTGGCTAAGTAACAGAAACTTTGGCTACATGACAGAAACTCTGGCTAACAGAAACTCTGTTCAACTAACAGAAACTCTGGCTACATGACAGAAACTCTGGCTAACTAACAGAAACTCTGGCTACATGACAGAAACTCTGGCTAACTAACAGAAACGTTGGCTACATGACAGAAACTCTGGCTAACTAACAAACGTTGGCTACATAACAGAAACTCTGGCCAACTAACAGAAACTCTGGCCAAATAACAGAAACTCTGGCTAACGGACAGAAACTCTGGTCAACTAACAGAAAATGTGGCTAACAGAAACTTTGGCTACATGACAGAAACTCTGGCTTACAGAAAGTCTGTTCAACTAACAGAAACTCTGGCTACATGACAGAAACTCTGGCTAACTAACAAACCTTGGCTACATGACAGAAACTCTGGCCAACTAACAGAAAATGTGGCTAACTAACAGAAACTTTGGCTACATGACAGAAACTCTGGCTAACTAACAGAAACGTTGGCTCCATGATAGAAACTCTGGCTAACTAACAGAAACGTTGGCTACATGACAGAAACTCTGGCTAACTAACAGAAACGTTGGCTACATGACAGAAACTTTGGCTACATGACAGAAACTCTGGCTAAAAGAAACTCTGTTCAACTAACAGAAACTCTAGCTACATGACAGAAACTCTGGCTAACTAACAGAAACGTTGGCTACATGACAGAAACTCTGGTCAACTAACAGAAAATGTGGCTAAGTAACAGAAACTTTGGCTACATGACAGAAACTCTGGCTAACAGAAACTCTGTTCAACTAACAGAAACTCTGGCTACATGACAGAAACTCTGGCTAACTAACAGAAACTCTGGCTACATGACAGAAACTCTGGCTAACTAACAGAAACGTTGGCTACATGACAGAAACTCTGGCTAACTAACAAACGTTGGCTACATAACAGAAACTCTGGCCAACTAACAGAAACTCTGGCCAAATAACAGAAACTCTGGCTAACGGACAGAAACTCTGGTCAACTAACAGAAAATATGGCTAACAGAAACTTTGGCTACATGACAGAAACTCTGGCTTACAGAAACTCTGTTCAACTAACAGAAACTCTGGCTACATGACAGAAACTCTGGCTAACTAACAAACCTTGGCTACATGACAGAAACTCTGGCCAACTAACAGAAAATGTGGCTAACTAACAGAAACTTTGGCTACATGACAGAAACTCTGGCTAACTAACAGAAACTTTGGCTACATGACAGAAACGTTGGCTACATGACAGAAGCTCTGGCTAAAAGAAACTCTGTTCAACTAACAGAAACTCTAGCTACATGACAGAAACTCTGGCTAACTAACAGAAACTTTGGCTACATGAAAGAAACTCTGGCTAACAGAAACTCTGTTCAACTAACAGAAACTCTGGCTACATGACAGAAACTCTGGCTAACTAACAGAAACTCTGGCTACATGACAGAAACTCTGGCTAACTAACAGAAACGTTGGCTACATGACAGAAACTCTGGCTAACTAACAAACGTTGGCTACATAACAGAAACTCTGGCCAACTAACAGAAACTCTGGCCAACTAACAGAAACTCTGGCTAACGGACAGAAACTCTGGTCAACTAACAGAAAATGTGGCTAACAGAAACTTTGGCTACATGACAGAAACTCTGGCTAACAGAAACTCTGTTCAACTAACAGAAACTCTGGCTACATGACAGAAGCTCTGGCTAACTAACAGAAACGTTGGCTACATGACAGAAACTCTGGCTAACAGAAACTCTGTTCAACTAAAAGAAACTCTGGCTACATGAGAGAAACTCTGGCTAACTAACAGAAACGTTGGCTACATGACAGAAACTCTGGCTAACTAACAAACGTTGGCTACATGACAGAAACTCTGGCTAACTAACAGAAACGTTGACTCCATGACAGAAACTCTGGCTAACTAACAGAAACGTTGGCTACATGACAGAAACTCTGGCAAACTAACAGAAACGTTGGCTACATGACAGAAACTCTGGCTAACTAACAGAAACTCTGTTCCACTAACAGAAACTCTGGCTACATGACAGAAACTCTGGCTAACTAACAGAAACGTTGGCTACATGACAGAAACTCTGGCTAACTAACAAACGTTGGCTACATGACAGAAACTTTGGCTACATGACAGAATGTCTGGCTAACAGAAATTCTGTTCAACTAACAGAAACTCTGGCTACTTGAAAGAAACTCTGGCTAACTAACAGAAACGTTGGCTACATGACAGAAACTCTGGTCAACTAACAGAAAATGTGGCTAAGTAACAGAAACTTTGGCTACATGACAGAAACTCTGGCTAACAGAAACTCTGTTCAACTAACAGAAACTCTGGCTAACTAACAGAAACGTTGGCTACATGACAGAAACTCTGGCTAACAGAAACTCTGGTCAACTAACAGAAAATATGGCTAACAGAAACTTTGGCTACATGACAGAAACTCTGGCTTACAGAAACTCTGTTCAACTAACAGAAACTCTGGCTACATGACAGAAACTCTGGCTAACTAACAAACCTTGGCTACATGACAGAAACTCTGGCCAACTAACAGAAAATGTGGCTAACTAACAGAAACTTTGGCTACATGACAGAAACTCTGGCTAACTAACAGAAACTTTGGCTACATGACAGAAACTTTGGCTACATGACAGAAGCTCTGGCTAAAAGAAACTCTGTTCAACTAACAGAAACTCTAGCTACATGACAGAAACTCTGGCTAACTAACAGAAACTTTGGCTACATGAAAGAAACTCTGGCTAACAGAAACTCTGTTCAACTAACAGAAACTCTGGCTACATGACAGAAACTCTGGCTAACTAACAGAAACTCTGGCTACATGACAGAAACTCTGGCTAACTAACAGAAACGTTGGCTACATGACAGAAACTCTGGCTAACTAACAAACGTTGGCTACATAACAGAAACTCTGGCCAACTAACAGAAACTCTGGCCAACTAACAGAAACTCTGGCTAACGGACAGAAACTCTGGTCAACTAACAGAAAATGTGGCTAACAGAAACTTTGGCTACATGACAGAAACTCTGGCTAACAGAAACTCTGTTCAACTAACAGAAACTCTGGCTACATGACAGAAGCTCTGGCTAACTAACAGAAACGTTGGCTACATGACAGAAACTCTGGCTAACAGAAACTCTGTTCAACTAAAAGAAACTCTGGCTACATGAGAGAAACTCTGGCTAACTAACAGAAACGTTGGCTACATGACAGAAACTCTGGCTAACTAACAAACGTTGGCTACATGACAGAAACTCTGGCTAACTAACAGAAACGTTGACTCCATGACAGAAACTCTGGCTAACTAACAGAAACGTTGGCTACATGACAGAAACTCTGGCAAACTAACAGAAACGTTGGCTACATGACAGAAACTCTGGCTAACTAACAGAAACTCTGTTCCACTAACAGAAACTCTGGCTACATGACAGAAACTCTGGCTAACTAACAGAAACGTTGGCTACATGACAGAAACTCTGGCTAACTAACAAACGTTGGCTACATGACAGAAACTTTGGCTACATGACAGAATGTCTGGCTAACAGAAATTCTGTTCAACTAACAGAAACTCTGGCTACTTGAAAGAAACTCTGGCTAACTAACAGAAACGTTGGCTACATGACAGAAACTCTGGTCAACTAACAGAAAATGTGGCTAAGTAACAGAAACTTTGGCTACATGACAGAAACTCTGGCTAACAGAAACTCTGTTCAACTAACAGAAACTCTGGCTAACTAACAGAAACGTTGGCTACATGACAGAAACTCTGGCTAACAGAAACTCTGTTCAACTAACAGAAACGTTGGCTACATGACAGAAACTCTGGCTAACTAACAAACGTTGGCTACATAACAGAAACTCTGGCCAACTAACAGAAACTCTGGCCAACTAACAGAAACTCTGGCTAACGGACAGAAACTCTGGTCAACTAACAGAAAATGTGGCTAACAGAAACTTTGGCTACATGACAGAAACTCTGGCTAACAGAAACTCTGTTCAACTAACAGAAACTCTGGCTACATGACAGAAGCTCTGGCTAACTAACAGAAACGTTGGCTACATGACAGAAACTCTGGCTAACAGAAACTCTGTTCAACTAAAAGAAACTCTGGCTACATGAGAGAAACTCTGGCTAACTAACAGAAACGTTGGCTACATGACAGAAACTCTGGCTAACTAACAAACGTTGGCTACATGACAGAAACTCTGGCTAACTAACAGAAACGTTGACTCCATGACAGAAACTCTGGCTAACTAACAGAAACGTTGGCTACATGACAGAAACTCTGGCAAACTAACAGAAACGTTGGCTACATGACAGAAACTCTGGCTAACTAACAGAAACTCTGTTCCACTAACAGAAACTCTGGCTACATGACAGAAACTCTGGCTAACTAACAGAAACGTTGGCTACATGACAGAAACTCTGGCTAACTAACAAACGTTGGCTACATGACAGAAACTTTGGCTACATGACAGAATGTCTGGCTAACAGAAATTCTGTTCAACTAACAGAAACTCTGGCTACTTGAAAGAAACTCTGGCTAACTAACAGAAACGTTGGCTACATGACAGAAACTCTGGTCAACTAACAGAAAATGTGGCTAAGTAACAGAAACTTTGGCTACATGACAGAAACTCTGGCTAACAGAAACTCTGTTCAACTAACAGAAACTCTGGCTAACTAACAGAAACGTTGGCTACATGACAGAAACTCTGGCTAACAGAAACTCTGTTCAACTAACAGAAACTCTGGATACATGACAGAAACTCTGGCTAACTAACAGAAACGTTGGCTACATGACAGAAACTCTGGCTAACTAACAGAAACGTTGGCTACATGACAGAAACTCTGGCCAATTAACAGAAACTCTGGCTAACGGACAGAAACTCTGGTCAACTAACAGAAAATGTGGCTAACTAACAGAAACGTTGGCTACATGACAGAAACTCTGGCCAACTAACAGAAACGTTGGCTACATGACAGAAACTCTGGCTAACAGAAACTCTGTTCAACTAACAGAAACTCTGGCTACATGACAGAAACTCTGGCTAACTAACAGAAACGTTGGCTACATGACAGAAACTCTGGCTAACTAACAGAAACGTTGGCTACATGACAGAAACTTTGGCTATATGACAGAATCTCTGGCTAACAGAAACTCTGTTCAACTAAAAGAAACTCTGGCTACATGAGAGAAACTCTGGCTAACTAACAGAAACGTTGGCTCCATGACAGAAACTCTGGCCAACTAACAGAAACTGTGGCCAACTAACAGAAACTCTGGCTAATGGACAGAAACTCTGGTCAACTAACAGAAAATGTGGCTAACTAACAGAAACTTTGGCTCCATGACAGAAACTCTGGCCAACTAACAGAAACTCTGTTCAACTAACAGGAACTCTGGCTACATGACAGAAACTCTGGCTAACTAACAGAAACGTTGGCTACATGACAGAAACTCTGGCTAACTAACAGAAACGTTGGCTACATGACAGAAACTTTGGCTACATGACAGAAACTCTGGCTAACAGAAACTCTGTTCAACTAACAGAAACTCTAGCTACATGACAGAAACTCTGGCTAACTAACAGAAACGTTGGCTACATGACAGAAACTCTGGTCAACTAACAGAAACTCTGGCCAACTAACAGAAACTCTAGCTACATGACAGAAACTCTGGCTAAGTAACAGAAACTTTGGCTACATGACAGAAACTCTGGCTAACAGAAACTCTGTTCAACTAACAGAAACTCTGGCTACATGACAGAAACTCTGGCTAACTAACAGAAACTCTGGCTACATGACAGAAACTCTGGCTAACTAACAGAAACTCTGGCTACATGACAGAAACTCTGGCTAACAGAAACGTTGGCTACATGACAGAAACTCTGGCTAACAGAAACGTTGGCTACATGACAGAAACTCTGGCTAACTAACAGAAACGTTGGCTCCATGACAGAAACTCTGGCTAACTAACAGAAACGTTGGCTACATGACAGAAACTCTGGCTAACTAACAGAAACTTTGGCTACATGACAGAAACTCATGCTACATGACAGAAACTCTGGCTAACTAACAGAAACTCTGGCTAACAGAAACTCTGGCTAATTAACAGAAACTCTGGCTAACAGAAACTCTGTTCAACTAACAGAAACTCTGGCTACATGACAGAAACTCTGGCTAAATAACAGAAACGTTGGCTACATGACAGAAACTCTGGCCAACTAACAGAAAATGTGGCTAACTAACAGAAACTTTGGCTACATGACAGAAACTCTGGCTAACAGAAACTCTGTTCAACTAACAGAAACTCTGGCTACATGACAGAAACTCTGGCTAACTAACAGAAACGTTGGCTACATGACAGAAACTCTGGCTAACTAACAGAAACGTTGGCTACATGACAGAAACTTTGGCTACATGACAGAATCTCTGGCTGACAGAAACTCTGTTCAACTAACAGAAACTCTGGCTACATGACAGAAACTCTGGCTAACTAACAGAAACGTTGGCTACATGACAGAAACTCTGGCTACCTAACAGAAACGTTGGCTACATGACAGAAACTCTGGCTAACAGAAACTCTGGCTACATGACAGAAACTCTGGCTAACTAACAGAAACGTTGGCTACATGACAGAAACTCTGGCTAACTAACAAACGTTGGCTACATGACAGAAACTCTGGCCAACTAACAGAAACTCTGGCTAACGGACAGAAACTCTGGTCAACTAACAGAAAATGTGGCAAACTAACAGAAACTTTGGCTACATGACAGAAACTCTGGCTAACAGAAACTCTGTTCAACTAACAGAAACTCTGGCTACATGACAGAAACTCTGGCTAACTAACAGAAACGTTGGCTACATGACAGAAACTCTGGCTAACTAACAGAAACGTTGGCTACATGACAGAAACTTTGGCTACATGACAGAATCTCTGGCTAACAGAAACTCTGTTCAACTAACAGAAACTCTGGCTACATGACAGAAACTCTGGCTAACTAACAGAAACGTTGGCTACATGACAGAAACTCTGGCTAACTAACAAACGTTGGCTACATGACAGAAACTCTGGCCAACTAATAGAAACTCTGGCTAACGGACAGAAACTCTGGTCAACTAAAAGAAAATGTGGCAAACTAACAGAAACTTTGGCTACATGACAGAAACTCTGGCTAACAGAAACTCTGTTCAACTAACAGAAACTCTGGCTACATGACAGAAACTCTGGCTAACTAACAGAAACGTTGGCTACATGACAGAAACTCTGGCTAACTAACAGAAACGTTGGCTACATGACAGAAACTTTGGCTACATGACAGAATCTCTGGCTAACAGAAACTCTGTTCAACTAACAGAAACTCTGGCTACATGACAGAAACTCTGGCTAAACTAACAGAAACCTTGGCTACATGACAGAAACTCTGGCCAACTAACAGAAACTCTGGCTAACAGAAACTCTGTTCAACTAACAGAAACTCTGGCTACATGACAGAAACTCTGGCTAACTAACAGAAACGTTGGCTACATGACAGAAACTCTGGCTAACTAACAAACGTTGGCTACATGACAGAAACTCTGGCCAACTAACAGAAACTCTGGCTAACGGACAGAAACTCTGGTCAACTAACAGAAAATGTGGCAACCTAACAGAAACTTTGGCTACATGACAGAAACTCTGGCTAACAGAAAGTCTGGCTACATGACAGAAACTCTGGCTAACTAACAGAAACGTTGGCTACATGACAGAAACTCTGGCTACCTAACAGAAACGTTGGCTACATGACAGAAACTCTGGCTAACAGAAACTCTGTTCAACTAACAGAAACTCTGGCTACATGACAGAAACTCTGGCTAACTAACAGAAACGTTGGCTACATGACAGAAACTCTGGCTAACTAACAAACGTTGGCTACATGACAGAAACTCTGGCCAACTAACAGAAACTCTGGCTAAAGGACAGAAACTCTGGTCAACTAAAAGAAAATGTGGCAAACTAACAGAAACTTTGGCTACTTGACAGAAACTCTGGCTAACAGAAACTCTGTTCAACTAACAGAAACTCTGGCTACATGACAGAAACTCTGGCTAACTAACAGAAACGTTGGCTACATGACAGAAACTCTGGCTAACTAACAGAAACGTTGGCTACATGACAGAAACTTTGGCTACATGACAGAATCTCTGGCTAACAGAAACTCTGTTCAACTAACAGAAACTCTGGCTACATGACAGAAACTCTGGCTAACTAACAGAAACGTTGGCTACATGACAGAAACTCTGGCTAACAGAAACTCTGTTCAACTAACAGAAACTCTGGCTACATGACAGAAACTCTGGCTAACTAACAGAAACGTTGGCTACATGACAGAAACTCTGGCTAACTAACAAACGTTGGCTACATGACAGAAACTCTGGCCAACTAACAGAAACTCTGGCTAACGGACAGAAACTCTGGTCAACTAACAGAAAATGTGGCAAACTAACAGAAACTTTGGCTACATGACAGAAACTCTGGCTAACAGAAAGTCTGGCTACATGACAGAAACTCTGGCTAACTAACAGAAACGTTGGCTACATGACAGAAACTCTGGCTAACTAACAGAAACGTTGGCTACATGACAGAAACTTTGGCTACATGACAGAATCTCTGGCTAACAGAAACTCTGTTCAACTAACAGAAACTCTGGCTACATGACAGAAACTCTGGCTAACTAACAGAAACGTTGGCTACATGACAGAAACTCTGGCTAAAAGAAACTCTGTTCAACTAACAGAAACTCTAGCTACATGACAGAAACTCTGGCTAACTAACAGAAACGTTGGCTACATGACAGAAACTCTGGTCAACTAACAGAAAATGTGGCTAAGTAACAGAAACTTTGGCTACATGACAGAAACTCTGGCTAACAGAAACTGTTCAACTAACAGAAACTCTGGCTACATGACAGAAACTCTGGCTAACTAACAGAAACGTTGGCTACATGACAGAAACTCTGGCTACCTAACAGAAACGTTGGCTACATGACAGAAACTCTGGCTAACAGAAACTCTGTTCAACTAACAGAAACTCTGGCTACATGACAGAAACTCTGGCTAACTAACAGAAACGTTGGCTACATGACAGAAACTCTGGCTAACTAACAAACGTTGGCTACATGACAGAAACTCTGGCCAACTAACAGAAACTCTGGCTAACGGACAGAAACTCTGGTCAACTAATAGAAAATGTGGCAAACTAACAGAAACTTTGGCTACATGACAGAAACTCTGGCTAACAGAAACTCTGTTCAACTAACAGAAACTCTGGCTACATGACAGAAACTCTGGCTAACTAACAGAAACGTTGGCTACATGACAGAAACTCTGGCTAACTAACAGAAACGTTGGCTACATGACAGAAACTTTGGCTACATGACAGAATCTCTGGCTAACAGAAACTCTGTTCAACTAACAGAAACTCTGGCTACATGACAGAAACTCTGGCTAACTAACAGAAACGTTGGCTACATGACAGAAACTCTGGCTAACAGAAACTCTGTTCAACTAACAGAAACTCTGGCTACATGACAGAAACTCTGGCTAACTAACAGAAACGTTGGCTACATGACAGAAACTCTGGCTAACTAACAAACGTTGGCTACATGACAGAAACTCTGGCCAACTAACAGAAACTCTGGCTAACGGACAGAAACTCTGGTCAACTAACAGAAAATGTGGCAAACTAACAGAAACTTTGGCTACATGACAGAAACTCTGGCTAACAGAAACTCTGTTCAACTAACAGAAACTCTGGCTACATGACAGAAACTCTGGCTAACTAACAGAAACGTTGGCTACATGACAGAAACTCTGGCTAACTAACAGAAACGTTGGCTACATGACAGAAACTTTGGCTACATGACAGAATCTCTGGCTAACAGAAACTCTGTTCAACTAACAGAAACTCTGGCTACATGACAGAAACTCTGGCTAACTAACAGAAACGTTGGCTACATGACAGAAACTCTGGCTAACTAACAAACGTTGGCTACATGACAGAAACTCTGGCCAACTAACAGAAACTCTGGCTAACGGACAGAAACTCTGGTCAACTAAAAGAAAATGTGGCAAACTAACAGAAACTTTGGCTACATGACAGAAACTCTGGCTAACAGAAACTCTGTTCAACTAACAGAAACTCTGGCTACATGACAGAAACTCTGGCTAACTAACAGAAACGTTGGCTACATGACAGAAACTCTGGCTAACTAACAGAAACGTTGGCTACATGACAGAAACTTTGGCTACATGACAGAATCTCTGGCTAACAGAAACTCTGTTCAACTAACAGAAACTCTGGCTACATGACAGAAACTCTGGCTAAACTAACAGAAACCTTGGCTACATGACAGAAACTCTGGCCAACTAACAGAAACTCTGGCTAACAGAAACTCTGTTCAACTAACAGAAACTCTGGCTACATGACAGAAACTCTGGCTAACTAACAGAAACGTTGGCTACATGACAGAAACTCTGGCTAACTAACAAACGTTGGCTACATGACAGAAACTCTGGCCAACTAACAGAAACTCTGGCTAACGGACAGAAACTCTGGTCAACTAACAGAAAATGTGGCAACCTAACAGAAACTTTGGCTACATGACAGAAACTCTGGCTAACAGAAAGTCTGGCTACATGACAGAAACTCTGGCTAACTAACAGAAACGTTGGCTACATGACAGAAACTCTGGCTACCTAACAGAAACGTTGGCTACATGACAGAAACTCTGGCTAACAGAAACTCTGTTCAACTAACAGAAACTCTGGCTACATGACAGAAACTCTGGCTAACTAACAGAAACGTTGGCTACATGACAGAAACTCTGGCTAACTAACAAACGTTGGCTACATGACAGAAACTCTGGCCAACTAACAGAAACTCTGGCTAACGGACAGAAACTCTGGTCAACTAAAAGAAAATGTGGCAAACTAACAGAAACTTTGGCTACATGACAGAAACTCTGGCTAACAGAAACTCTGTTCAACTAACAGAAACTCTGGCTACATGACAGAAACTCTGGCTAACTAACAGAAACGTTGGCTACATGACAGAAACTCTGGCTAACTAACAGAAACGTTGGCTACATGACAGAAACTTTGGCTACATGACAGAATCTCTGGCTAACAGAAACTCTGTTCAACTAACAGAAACTCTGGCTACATGACAGAAACTCTGGCTAACTAACAGAAACGTTGGCTACATGACAGAAACTCTGGCTAACAGAAACTCTGTTCAACTAACAGAAACTCTGGCTACATGACAGAAGCTCTGGCTAACTAACAGAAACGTTGGCTACATGACAGAAACTCTGGCTAACAGAAACTCTGTTAAACTAAAAGAAACTCTGGCTACATGAGAGAAACTCTGGCTAACTAACAGAAACGTTGGCTACATGACAGAAACTCTGGCTAACTAACAAACGTTGGCTACATGACAGAAACTCTGGCTAACTAACAGAAACGTTGACTCCATGACAGAAACTCTGGCTAACTAACAGAAACGTTGGCTACATGACAGAAACTCTGGCAAACTAACAGAAACGTTGGCTACATGACAGAAACTCTGGCTAACTAACAGAAACTCTGTTCCACTAACAGAAACTCTGGCTACATGACAGAAACTCTGGCTAACTAACAGAAACGTTGGCTACATGACAGAAACTCTGGCTAACTAACAGAAACGTTGGCTACATGACAGAAACTCTGGCCAATTAACAGAAACTCTGGCTAACGGACAGAAACTCTGGTCAACTAACAGAAAATGTGGCTAACTAACAGAAACGTTGGCTACATGACAGAAACTCTGGCCAACTAACAGAAACGTTGGCTACATGACAGAAACTCTGGCTAACAGAAACTCTGTTCAACTAACAGAAACTCTGGCTACATGACAGAAACTCTGGCTAACTAACAGAAACGTTGGCTACATGACAGAAACTCTGGCTAACTAACAGAAACGTTGGCTACATGACAGAAACTTTGGCTATATGACAGAATCTCTGGCTAACAGAAACTCTGTTCAACTAAAAGAAACTCTGGCTACATGAGAGAAACTCTGGCTAACTAACAGAAACGTTGGCTCCATGACAGAAACTCTGGCCAACTAACAGAAACTGTGGCCAACTAACAGAAACTCTGGCTAATGGACAGAAACTCTGGTCAACTAACAGAAAATGTGGCTAACTAACAGAAACTTTGGCTCCATGACAGAAACTCTGGCCAACTAACAGAAACTCTGTTCAACTAACAGGAACTCTGGCTACATGACAGAAACTCTGGCTAACTAACAGAAACGTTGGCTACATGACAGAAACTCTGGCTAACTAACAGAAACGTTGGCTACATGACAGAAACTCTGGCTAACAGAAACTCTGTTCAACTAACAGAAACTCTAGCTACATGACAGAAACTCTGGCTAACTAACAGAAACGTTGGCTACATGACAGAAACTCTGGTCAACTAACAGAAACTCTGGCCAACTAACAGAAACTCTAGCTACATGACAGAAACTCTGGCTAAGTAACAGAAACTTTGGCTACATGACAGAAACTCTGGCTAACAGAAACTCTGTTCAACTAACAGAAACTCTGGCTACATGACAGAAACTCTGGCTAACTAACAGAAACTCTGGCTACATGACAGAAACTCTGGCTAACTAACAGAAACTCTGGCTACATGACAGAAACTCTGGCTAACAGAAACGTTGGCTACATGACAGAAACTCTGGCTAACAGAAACGTTGGCTACATGACAGAAACTCTGGCTAACTAACAGAAACGTTGGCTCCATGACAGAAACTCTGGCTAACTAACAGAAACGTTGGCTACATGACAGAAACTCTGGCTAACTAACAGAAACGTTGGCTACATGACAGAAACTCATGCTACATGACAGAAACTCTGGCTAACTAACAGAAACTCTGGCTAACAGAAACTCTGGCTAACTAACAGAAACTCTGGCTAACAGAAACTCTGTTCAACTAACAGAAACTCTGGCTACATGACAGAAACTCTGGCTAAATAACAGAAACGTTGGCTACATGACAGAAACTCTGGCCAACTAACAGAAAATGTGGCTAACTAACAGAAACTTTGGCTACATGACAGAAACTCTGGCTAACAGAAACTCTGTTCAACTAACAGAAACTCTGGCTACATGACAGAAACTCTGGCTAACTAACAGAAACGTTGGCTACATGACAGAAACTCTGGCTAACTAACAGAAACGTTGGCTACATGACAGAAACTTTGGCTACATGACAGAATCTCTGGCTGACAGAAACTCTGTTCAACTAACAGAAACTCTGGCTACATGACAGAAACTCTGGCTAACTAACAGAAACGTTGGCTACATGACAGAAACTCTGGCTACCTAACAGAAACGTTGGCTACATGACAGAAACTCTGGCTAACAGAAACTCTGTTCAACTAACAGAAACTCTGGCTACATGACAGAAACTCTGGCTAACTAACAGAAACGTTGGCTACATGACAGAAACTCTGGCTAACTAACAAACGTTGGCTACATGACAGAAACTCTGGCCAACTAACAGAAACTCTGGCTAATGGACAGAAACTCTGGTCAACTAAAAGAAAATGTGGCAAACTAACAGAAACTTTGGCTACATGACAGAAACTCTGGCTAACAGAAACTCTGTTCAACTAACAGAAACTCTGGCTACATGACAGAAACTCTGGCTAACTAACAGAAACGTTGGCTACATGACAGAAACTCTGGCTAACTAACAGAAACGTTGGCTACATGACAGAAACTTTGGCTACATGACAGAATCTCTGGCTAACAGAAACTCTGTTCAACTAACAGAAACTCTGGCTACATGACAGAAACTCTGGCTAACTAACAGAAACGTTGGCTACATGACAGAAACTCTGGCTAACTAACAAACGTTGGCTACATGACAGAAACTCTGGCCAACTAACAGAAACTCTGGCTAACGGACAGAAACTCTGGTCAACTAAAAGAAAATGTGGCAAACTAACAGAAACTTTGGCTACATGACAGAAACTCTGGCTAACAGAAACTCTGTTCAACTAACAGAAACTCTGGCTACATGACAGAAACTCTGGCTAACTAACAGAAACGTTGGCTACATGACAGAAACTCTGGCTAACTAACAGAAACGTTGGCTACATGACAGAAACTTTGGCTACATGACAGAATCTCTGGCTAACAGAAACTCTGTTCAACTAACAGAAACTCTGGCTACATGACAGAAACTCTGGCTAAACTAACAGAAACCTTGGCTACATGACAGAAACTCTGGCCAACTAACAGAAACTCTGGCTAACAGAAACTCTGTTCAACTAACAGAAACTCTGGCTACATGACAGAAACTCTGGCTAACTAACAGAAACGTTGGCTACATGACAGAAACTCTGGCTAACTAACAAACGTTGGCTACATGACAGAAACTCTGGCCAACTAACAGAAACTCTGGCTAACGGACAGAAACTCTGGTCAACTAACAGAAAATGTGGCAACCTAACAGAAACTTTGGCTACATGACAGAAACTCTGGCTAACAGAAAGTCTGGCTACATGACAGAAACTCTGGCTAACTAACAGAAACGTTGGCTACATGACAGAAACTCTGGCTACCTAACAGAAACGTTGGCTACATGACAGAAACTCTGGCTAACAGAAACTCTGTTCAACTAACAGAAACTCTGGCTACATGACAGAAACTCTGGCTAACTAACAGAAACGTTGGCTACATGACAGAAACTCTGGCTAACTAACAAACGTTGGCTACATGACAGAAACTCTGGCCAACTAACAGAAACTCTGGCTAACGGACAGAAACTCTGGTCAACTAAAAGAAAATGTGGCAAACTAACAGAAACTTTGGCTACTTGACAGAAACTCTGGCTAACAGAAACTCTGTTCAACTAACAGAAACTCTGGCTACATGACAGAAACTCTGGCTAACTAACAGAAACGTTGGCTACATGACAGAAACTCTGGCTAACTAACAGAAACGTTGGCTACATGACAGAAACTTTGGCTACATGACAGAATCTCTGGCTAACAGAAACTCTGTTCAACTAACAGAAACTCTGGCTACATGACAGAAACTCTGGCTAACTAACAGAAACGTTGGCTACATGACAGAAACTCTGGCTAACAGAAACTCTGTTCAACTAACAGAAACTCTGGCTACATGACAGAAACTCTGGCTAACTAACAGAAACGTTGGCTACATGACAGAAACTCTGGCTAACTAACAAACGTTGGCTACATGACAGAAACTCTGGCCAACTAACAGAAACTCTGGCTAACGGACAGAAACTCTGGTCAACTAACAGAAAATGTGGCAAACTAACAGAAACTTTGGCTACATGACAGAAACTCTGGCTAACAGAAAGTCTGGCTACATGACAGAAACTCTGGCTAACTAACAGAAACGTTGGCTACATGACAGAAACTCTGGCTAACTAACAGAAACGTTGGCTACATGACAGAAACTTTGGCTACATGACAGAATCTCTGGCTAACAGAAACTCTGTTCAACTAACAGAAACTCTGGCTACATGACAGAAACTCTGGCTAACTAACAGAAACGTTGGCTACATGACAGAAACTCTGGCTAAAAGAAACTCTGTTCAACTAACAGAAACTCTAGCTACATGACAGAAACTCTGGCTAACTAACAGAAACGTTGGCTACATGACAGAAACTCTGGTCAACTAACAGAAAATGTGGCTAAGTAACAGAAACTTTGGCTACATGACAGAAACTCTGGCTAACAGAAACTGTTCAACTAACAGAAACTCTGGCTACATGACAGAAACTCTGGCTAACTAACAGAAACGTTGGCTACATGACAGAAACTCTGGCTACCTAACAGAAACGTTGGCTACATGACAGAAACTCTGGCTAACAGAAACTCTGTTCAACTAACAGAAACTCTGGCTACATGACAGAAACTCTGGCTAACTAACAGAAACGTTGGCTACATGACAGAAACTCTGGCTAACTAACAAACGTTGGCTACATGACAGAAACTCTGGCCAACTAACAGAAACTCTGGCTAACGGACAGAAACTCTGGTCAACTAAAAGAAAATGTGGCAAACTAACAGAAACTTTGGCTACATGACAGAAACTCTGGCTAACAGAAACTCTGTTCAACTAACAGAAACTCTGGCTACATGACAGAAACTCTGGCTAACTAACAGAAACGTTGGCTACATGACAGAAACTCTGGCTAACTAACAGAAACGTTGGCTACATGACAGAAACTTTGGCTACATGACAGAATCTCTGGCTAACAGAAACTCTGTTCAACTAACAGAAACTCTGGCTACATGACAGAAACTCTGGCTAACTAACAGAAACGTTGGCTACATGACAGAAACTCTGGCTAACTAACAAACGTTGGCTACATGACAGAAACTCTGGCCAACTAACAGAAACTCTGGCTAACGGACAGAAACTCTGGTCAACTAAAAGAAAATGTGGCAAACTAACAGAAACTTTGGCTACATGACAGAAACTCTGGCTAACAGAAACTCTGTTCAACTAACAGAAACTCTGGCTACATGACAGAAACTCTGGCTAACTAACAGAAACGTTGGCTACATGACAGAAACTCTGGCTAACTAACAGAAACGTTGGCTACATGACAGAAACTTTGGCTACATGACAGAATCTCTGGCTAACAGAAACTCTGTTCAACTAACAGAAACTCTGGCTACATGACAGAAACTCTGGCTAAACTAACAGAAACCTTGGCTACATGACAGAAACTCTGGCCAACTAACAGAAACTCTGGCTAACAGAAACTCTGTTCAACTAACAGAAACTCTGGCTACATGACAGAAACTCTGGCTAACTAACAGAAACGTTGGCTACATGACAGAAACTCTGGCTAACTAACAAACGTTGGCTACATGACAGAAACTCTGGCCAACTAACAGAAACTCTGGCTAACGGACAGAAACTCTGGTCAACTAAAAGAAAATGTGGCAAACTAACAGAAACTTTGGCTACATGACAGAAACTCTGGCTAACAGAAACTCTGTTCAACTAACAGAAACTCTGGCTACATGACAGAAACTCTGGCTAACTAACAGAAACGTTGGCTACATGACAGAAACTCTGGCTAACTAACAGAAACGTTGGCTACATGACAGAAACTTTGGCTACATGACAGAATCTCTGGCTAACAGAAACTCTGTTCAACTAACAGAAACTCTGGCTACATGACAGAAACTCTGGCTAAACTAACAGAAACCTTGGCTACATGACAGAAACTCTGGCCAACTAACAGAAACTCTGGCTAACAGAAACTCTGTTCAACTAACAGAAACTCTGGCTACATGACAGAAACTCTGGCTAACTAACAGAAACGTTGGCTACATGACAGAAACTCTGGCTAACTAACAAACGTTGGCTACATGACAGAAACTCTGGCCAACTAACAGAAACTCTGGCTAACGGACAGAAACTCTGGTCAACTAACAGAAAATTTGGCAACCTAACAGAAACTTTGGCTACATGACAGAAACTCTGGCTAACAGAAAGTCTGGCTACTTGACAGAAACTCTGGCTAACTAACAGAAACGTTGGCTACATGACAGAAACTCTGGCTACCTAACAGAAACGTTGGCTACATGACAGAAACTCTGGCTAACAGAAACTCTGTTCAACTAACAGAAACTCTGGCTACATGACAGAAACTCTGGCTAACTAACAGAAACGTTGGCTACATGACAGAAACTCTGGCTAACTAACAAACGTTGGCTACATGACAGAAACTCTGGCCAACTAACAGAAACTCTGGCTAACGGACAGAAACTCTGGTCAACTAAAAGAAAATGTGGCAAACTAACAGAAACTTTGGCTACATGACAGAAACTCTGGCTAACAGAAACTCTGTTCAACTAACAGAAACTCTGGCTACATGACAGAAACTCTGGCTAACTAACAGAAACGTTGGCTACATGACAGAAACTCTGGCTAACTAACAGAAACGTTGGCTACATGACAGAAACTTTGGCTACATGACAGAATCTCTGGCTAACAGAAACTCTGTTCAACTAACAGAAACTCTGGCTACATGACAGAAACTCTGGCTAACTAACAGAAACGTTGGCTACATGACAGAAACTCTGGCTAACAGAAACTCTGTTCAACTAACAGAAACTCTGGCTACATGACAGAAACTCTGGCTAACTAACAGAAACGTTGGCTACATGACAGAAACTCTGGCTAACTAACAAACGTTGGCTACATGACAGAAACTCTGGCCAACTAACAGAAACTCTGGCTAACGGACAGAAACTCTGGTCAACTAAAAGAAAATGTGGCAAACTAACAGAAACTTTGGCTACATGACAGAAACTCTGGCTAACAGAAACTCTGTTCAACTAACAGAAACTCTGGCTACATGACAGAAACTCTGGCTAACTAACAGAAACGTTGGCTACATGACAGAAACTCTGGCTAACTAACAGAAACGTTGGCTACATGACAGAAACTTTGGCTACATGACAGAATCTCTGGCTAACAGAAACTCTGTTCAACTAACAGAAACTCTGGCTACATGACAGAAACTCTGGCTAACTAACAGAAACGTTGGCTACATGACAGAAACTCTGGCTAACTAACAAACGTTGGCTACATGACAGAAACTCTGGCCAACTAACAGAAACTCTGGCTAACGGACAGAAACTCTGGTCAACTAAAAGAAAATGTGGCAAACTAACAGAAACTTTGGCTACATGACAGAAACTCTGGCTAACAGAAACTCTGTTCAACTAACAGAAACTCTGGCTACATGACAGAAACTCTGGCTAACTAACAGAAACGTTGGCTACATGACAGAAACTCTGGCTAACTAACAGAAACGTTGGCTACATGACAGAAACTTTGGCTACATGACAGAATCTCTGGCTAACAGAAACTCTGTTCAACTAACAGAAACTCTGGCTACATGACAGAAACTCTGGCTAAACTAACAGAAACCTTGGCTACATGACAGAAACTCTGGCCAACTAACAGAAACTCTGGCTAACAGAAACTCTGTTCAACTAACAGAAACTCTGGCTACATGACAGAAACTCTGGCTAACTAACAGAAACGTTGGCTACATGACAGAAACTCTGGCTAACTAACAAACGTTGGCTACATGACAGAAACTCTGGCCAACTAACAGAAACTCTGGCTAACGGACAGAAACTCTGGTCAACTAAAAGAAAATGTGGCAAACTAACAGAAACTTTGGCTACATGACAGAAACTCTGGCTAACAGAAACTCTGTTCAACTAACAGAAACTCTGGCTACATGACAGAAACTCTGGCTAACTAACAGAAACGTTGGCTACATGACAGAAACTCTGGCTAACTAACAGAAACGTTGGCTACATGACAGAAACTTTGGCTACATGACAGAATCTCTGGCTAACAGAAACTCTGTTCAACTAACAGAAACTCTGGCTACATGACAGAAACTCTGGCTAAACTAACAGAAACCTTGGCTACATGACAGAAACTCTGGCCAACTAACAGAAACTCTGGCTAACAGAAACTCTGTTCAACTAACAGAAACTCTGGCTACATGACAGAAACTCTGGCTAACTAACAGAAACGTTGGCTACATGACAGAAACTCTGGCTAACTAACAAACGTTGGCTACATGACAGAAACTCTGGCCAACTAACAGAAACTCTGGCTAACGGACAGAAACTCTGGTCAACTAACAGAAAATGTGGCAACCTAACAGAAACTTTGGCTACATGACAGAAACTCTGGCTAACAGAAAGTCTGGCTACTTGACAGAAACTCTGGCTAACTAACAGAAACGTTGGCTACATGACAGAAACTCTGGCTACCTAACAGAAACGTTGGCTACATGACAGAAACTCTGGCTAACAGAAACTCTGTTCAACTAACAGAAACTCTGGCTACATGACAGAAACTCTGGCTAACTAACAGAAACGTTGGCTACATGACAGAAACTCTGGCTAACTAACAAACGTTGGCTACATGACAGAAACTCTGGCCAACTAACAGAAACTCTGGCTAACGGACAGAAACTCTGGTCAACTAAAAGAAAATGTGGCAAACTAACAGAAACTTTGGCTACATGACAGAAACTCTGGCTAACAGAAACTCTGTTCAACTAACAGAAACTCTGGCTACATGACAGAAACTCTGGCTAACTAACAGAAACGTTGGCTACATGACAGAAACTCTGGCTAACTAACAGAAACGTTGGCTACATGACAGAAACTTTGGCTACATGACAGAATCTCTGGCTAACAGAAACTCTGTTCAACTAACAGAAACTCTGGCTACATGACAGAAACTCTGGCTAACTAACAGAAACGTTGGCTACATGACAGAAACTCTGGCTAACAGAAACTCTGTTCAACTAACAGAAACTCTGGCTACATGACAGAAACTCTGGCTAACTAACAGAAACGTTGGCTACATGACAGAAACTCTGGCTAACTAACAAACGTTGGCTACATGACAGAAACTCTGGCCAACTAACAGAAACTCTGGCTAACGGACAGAAACTCTGGTCAACTAACAGAAAATGTGGCAAACTAACAGAAACTTTGGCTACATGACAGAAACTCTGGCTAACAGAAAGTCTGGCTACATGACAGAAACTCTGGCTAACTAACAGAAACGTTGGCTACATGACAGAAACTCTGGCTAACTAACAGAAACGTTGGCTACATGACAGAAACTTTGGCTACATGACAGAATCTCTGGCTAACAGAAACTCTGTTCAACTAACAGAAACTCTGGCTACATGACAGAAACTCTGGCTAACTAACAGAAACGTTGGCTACATGACAGAAACTCTGGCTAAAAGAAACTCTGTTCAACTAACAGAAACTCTAGCTACATGACAGAAACTCTGGCTAACTAACAGAAACGTTGGCTACATGACAGAAACTCTGGTCAACTAACAGAAAATGTGGCTAAGTAACAGAAACTTTGGCTACATGACAGAAACTCTGGCTAACAGAAACTGTTCAACTAACAGAAACTCTGGCTACATGACAGAAACTCTGGCTAACTAACAGAAACGTTGGCTACATGACAGAAACTCTGGCTAACTAACAGAAACGTTGGCTACATGACAGAAACTTTGGCTACATGACAGAATCTCTGGCTAACAGAAACTCTGTTCAACTAACAGAAACTCTGGCTACATGACAGAAACTCTGGCTAACTAACAGAAACGTTGGCTACATGACAGAAACTCTGGCTAACAGAAACTCTGTTCAACTAACAGAAACTCTGGCTACATGACAGAAACTCTGGCTAACTAACAGAAACGTTGGCTACATGACAGAAACTCTGGCTAACTAACAAACGTTGGCTACATGACAGAAACTCTGGCCAACTAACAGAAACTCTGGCTAACGGACAGAAACTCTGGTCAACTAACAGAAAATGTGGCAAACTAACAGAAACTTTGGCTACATGACAGAAACTCTGGCTAACAGAAAGTCTGGCTACATGACAGAAACTCTGGCTAACTAACAGAAACGTTGGCTACATGACAGAAACTCTGGCTAACTAACAGAAACGTTGGCTACATGACAGAAACTTTGGCTACATGACAGAATCTCTGGCTAACAGAAACTCTGTTCAACTAACAGAAACTCTGGCTACATGACAGAAACTCTGGCTAACTAACAGAAACGTTGGCTACATGACAGAAACTCTGGTCAACTAACAGAAAATGTGGCTAAGTAACAGAAACTTTGGCTACATGACAGAAACTCTGGCTAACAGAAACTCTGTTCAACTAACAGAAACTCTGGCTACATGACAGAAACTCTGGCTAACTAACAGAAACTCTGGCTACATGACAGAAACTCTGGCTAACTAACAGAAACGTTGGCTACATGACAGAAACTCTGGCTAACTAAAAAACGTTGGCTACATAACAGAAACTCTGGCCAACTAACAGAAACTCTGGCCAAATAACAGAAACTCTGGCTAACGGACAGAAACTCTGGTCAACTAACAGAAACTCTGGCTACATGACAGAAACTCTGGCTAACTAACAAACCTTGGCTACATGACAGAAACTCTGGCCAACTAACAGAAAATGTGGCTAACTAACAGAAACTTTGGCTACATGACAGAAACTCTGGCTAACTAAAAGAAACGTTGGCTACATGACAGAAACTTTGGCTACATGACAGAAGCTCTGGCTAAAAGAAACTCTGTTCAACTAACAGAAACTCTAGCTACATGACAGAAACTCTGGCTAACTAACAGAAACTTTGGCTACATGACACAAACTCTGGCCAACAGAAACTCTGTTCAACTAACAGAAACTCTGGCTACATGACAGAAACTCTGGCTAACTAACAGAAACGTTGGCTACATGACAGAAACTCTGGCTAACTAACAAACGTTGGCTACATAACAGAAACTCTGGCCAACTAACAGAAACTCTGGCCAACTAACAGAAACTCTGGCTAACGGACAGAAACTCTGGTCAACTAACAGAAAATGTGGCTAACAGAAACTTTGGCTACATGACAGAAACTCTGGCTAACAGAAACTCTGTTCAACTAACAGAAACTCTGGCTACATGACAGAAGCTCTGGCTAACTAACAGAAACGTTGGCTACATGACAGAAACTCTGGCTAACAGAAACTCTGTTCAACTAAAAGAAACTCTGGCTACATGAGAGAAACTCTGGCTAACTAACAGAAACGTTGGCTACATGACAGAAACTCTGGCTAACTAACAAACGTTGGCTACATGACAGAAACTCTGGCTAACTAACAGAAACGTTGACTCCATGACAGAAACTCTGGCTAACTAACAGAAACGTTGGCTACATGACAGAAACTCTGGCAAACTAACAAACGTTGGCTACATGACAGAAACTTTGGCTACATGACAGAATCTCTGGCTAACAGAAATTCTGTTCAACTAACAGAAACTCTGGCTACTTGACAGAAACTCTGGCTAACTAACAGAAACGTTGGCTACATGACAGAAACTCTGGTCAACTAACAGAAAATGTGGCTAAGTAACAGAAACTTTGGCTACATGACTGAAACTCTGGCTAACAGAAACTCTGTTCAACTAACAGAAACTCTGGCTACATGACAGAAACTCTGGCTAACTAACAGAAACGTTGGCTACATGACAGAAACTCTGGCTAACTAACAGAAACGTTGGCTACATGACAGAAACTCTGGCTAACAGAAACTCTGTTCAACTAACAGAAACTCTGGATACATGACAGAAACTCTGGCTAACTAACAGAAACGTTGGCTACATGACAGAAACTCTGGCTAACTAACAGAAACGTTGGCTACATGACAGAAACTCTGGCAAATTAACAGAAACTCTGGCTAACGGACAGAAACTCTGGTCAACTAACAGAAAATGTGGCTAACTAACAGAAACGTTGGCTACATGACAGAAACTCTGGCCAACTAACAGAAACGTTGGCTACATGACAGAAACTCTGGCTAACAGAAACTCTGTTCAACTAACAGAAACGTTGGCTACATGACAGAAACTCTGGTCAACCAACAGAAAATGTGGCTAAGTAACAGAAACTCTGGCTAATGGACAGAAACTCTGGTCAACTAACAGAAACGTTGGCTACATGACAGAAACTCTGGCTAACTAACAGAAACGTTGGCTACATGACAGAAACTTTGGCTACATGACAGAAACTCTGGCTAACAGAAACTCTGTTCAACTAACAGAAACTCTGGCTACATGACAGAAACTCTGGCTAACTAACAGAAACGTTGGCTACATGACAGAAACTCTGGTCAACTAACAGAAACTCTGTTCAACTAACAGAAACTCTGGCTACATGACAGAAACTCTGGCTAACTAACAGAAACTCTGGCTACATGACAGAAACTCTGGCTAACTAACAGAAACTCTGGCTACATGACAGAAACTCTGGCTACATGACAGAAACTCTGGCTAACTAACAGAAACTCTGGCTACATGACAGAAACTCTGGCTAACAGAAACGTTGGCTACATGACAGAAACTCTGGCTAACTAACAGAAACGTTGGCTCCATGACAGAAACTCTGGCTAACTAACAGAAACGTTGGCTACATGACAGAAACTCTGGCTAACTAACAGAAACGTTGGCTACATGACAGAAACTCATGCTACATGACAGAAACTCTGGCTAACTAACATAAACTCTGGCTAACAGAAACTCTGGCTAACTAACAGAAACTCTGGCTAACAGAAACTCTGTTCAACTAACAGAAACTCTGGCTACATGACAGAAACTCTGGCTAAATAACAGAAACGTTGGCTACATGACAGAAACTCTGGCCAACTAACAGAAACTCTGGCCAACTAACAGAAACTCTGGCTAACGGACAGAAACTCTGGTCAACTAACAGAAAATGTGGCTAACTAACAGAAACTTTGGCTACATGACAGAAACTCTGGCTAACAGAAACTCTGTTCAACTAACAGAAACTCTGGCTACATGACAGAAACTCTGGCTAACTAACAGAAACGTTGGCTACATGACAGAAACTCTGGCTAACTAACAGAAACGTTGGCTACATGACAGAAACTCTGGTCAACTAACAGAAAATGTGGCTAAGTAACAGAAACTTTGGCTACATGACAGAAACTCTGGCTAACAGAAACTCTGTTCAACTAACAGAAACTCTGGCTACATGACAGAAACTCTGGCTAACTAACAGAAACGTTGGCTACATGACAGAAACTCTGGCTAACTAACAGAAACGTTGGCTACATGACAGAAACTCTGGCTAACAGAAACTCTGTTCAACTAACAGAAACTCTGGATACATGACAGAAACTCTGGCTAACTAACAGAAACGTTGGCTACATGACAGAAACTCTGGCTAACTAACAGAAACGTTGGCTACATGACAGAAACTCTGGCAAATGAACAGAAACTCTGGCTAACGGACAGAAACTCTGGTCAACTAACAGAAAATGTGGCTAACTAACAGAAACGTTGGCTACATGACAGAAACTCTGGCCAACTAACAGAAACGTTGGCTACATGACAGAAACTCTGGCTAACAGAAACTCTGTTCAACTAACAGAAACTCTGGCTACATGACAGAAACTCTGGCTAACTAACAGAAACGTTGGCTACATGACAGAAACTCTGGCTAACTAACAGAAACGTTGGCTACATGACAGAAACTTTGGCTATATGACAGAATCTCTGGCTAACAGAAACTCTGTTCAACTAAAAGAAACTCTGGCTACATGAGAGAAACTCTGGCTAACTAACAGAAACGTTGGCTCCATGACAGAAACTCTGGCTAACTAACAGAAACGTTGGCTCCATGACAGAAACTCTGGCTAACTAACAGAAACGTTGGCTACATGACAGAAACTCTGGTTAACTAACAGAAACGTTGGCTACATGACAGAAACTCTGGCTAACTAACAGAAACTCTGGCTAACAGAAACTCTGTTCAACTAACAGAAACTCTGGCTACATGACAGAAACTCTGGCTAAGTAACAGAAACGTTGGCTACATGACAGAAACTCTGGCCAACTAACAGAAACTGTGGCCAACTAACAGAAACTCTGGCTAATGGACAGAAACTCTGGTCAACTAACAGAAAATGTGGCTAACTAACAGAAACTTTGGCTACATGACAGAAACTCTGGCTAACAGAAACTCTGTTCAACTAACAGGAACTCTGGCTACATGACAGAAACTCTGGCTAACTAACAGAAACGTTGGCTACATGACAGAAACTCTGGCTAACTAACAGAAACGTTGGCTACATGACAGAAACTTTGGCTACATGACAGAAACTCTGGCTAACAGAAACTCTGTTCAACTAACAGAAACTCTAGCTACATGACAGAAACTCTGGCTAACTAACAGAAACGTTGGCTACATGACAGAAACTCTGGTCAACTAACAGAAACTCTGTTCAACTAACAGAAACTCTGGCTACATGACAGAAACTCTGGCTAACTAACAGAAACTCTGGCTACATGACAGAAACTCTGGCTAACTAACAGAAACTCTGGCTACATGACAGAAACTCTGGCTAACAGAAACGTTGGCTACATGACAGAAACTCTGGCTAACTAACAGAAACGTTGGCTCCATGACAGAAACTCTGGCTAACTAACAGAAACGTTGGCTACATGACAGAAACTCTGGCTAACTAACAGAAACGTTGGCTACATGACAGAAACTCATGCTACATGACAGAAACTCTGGCTAACTAACAGAAACTCTGGCTAACAGAAACTCTGGCTAACTAACAGAAACTCTGGCTACATGACAGAAACTCTGGCTAACTAACAGAAACGTTGGCTACATGACAGAAACTCTGGCTAACTAACAGAAACGTTGGCTACATGACAGAAACTTTGGCTACATGACAGAAACTCTGGCTAACAGAAACTCTGTTCAACTAACAGAAACTCTAGCTACATGACAGAAACTCTGGCTAACTAACAGAAACGTTGGCTACATGACAGAAACTCTGGCTAACTAACAGAAACGTTGGCTACATGACAGAAACTTTGGCTACATGACAGAAACTCTGGCTAACAGAAACTCTGTTCAACTAACAGAAACTCTAGCTACATGACAGAAACTCTGGCTAACTAACAGAAACGTTGGCTACATGACAGAAACTCTGGTCAACTAACAGAAACTCTGTTCAACTAACAGAAACTCTGGCTACATGACAGAAACTCTGGCTAACTAACAGAAACTCTGGCTACATGACAGAAACTCTGGCTAACTAACAGAAACTCTGGCTACATGACAGAAACTCTGGCTAACAGAAACGTTGGCTACATGACAGAAACTCTGGCTAACTAACAGAAACGTTGGCTCCATGACAGAAACTCTGGCTAACTAACAGAAACGTTGGCTACATGACAGAAACTCTGGCTAACTAACAGAAACGTTGGCTACATGACAGAAACTCATGCTACATGACAGAAACTCTGGCTAACTAACAGAAACTCTGGCTAACAGAAACTCTGGCTAACTAACAGAAACTCTGGCTAACAGAAACTCTGTTCAACTAACAGAAACTCTGGCTACATGACAGAAACTCTGGCTAAATAACAGAAACGTTGGCTACATGACAGAAACTCTGGCCAACTAACAGAAACTCTGGCCAACTAACAGAAACTCTGGCTAACGGACAGAAACTCTGGTCAACTAACAGAAAATGTGGCTAACTAACAGAAACTTTGGCTACATGACAGAAACTCTGGCTAACAGAAACTCTGTTCAACTAACAGAAACTCTGGCTACATGACAGAAACTCTGGCTAACTAACAGAAACGTTGGCTACATGACAGAAACTCTGGCTAACTAACAGAAACGTTGGCTACATGACAGAAACTTTGGCTACATGACAGAATCTCTGGCTGACAGAAACTCTGTTCAACTAACAGAAACTCTGGCTACATGACAGAAACTCTGGCTAACTAACAGAAACGTTGGCTACATGACAGAAACTCTGGCTACCTAACAGAAACGTTGGCTACATGACAGAAACTCTGGCTAACAGAAACTCTGTTCAACTAACAGAAACTCTGGCTACATGACAGAAACTCTGGCTAACTAACAGAAACGTTGGCTACATGACAGAAACTCTGGCTAACTAACAAACGTTGGCTACATGACAGAAACTCTGGCCAACTAACAGAAACTCTGGCTAACGGACAGAAACTCTGGTCAACTAACAGAAAATGTGGCAAACTAACAGAAACTTTGGCTACATGACAGAAACTCTGGCTAACAGAAACTCTGTTCAACTAACAGAAACTCTGGCTACATGACAGAAACTCTGGCTAACTAACAGAAACGTTGGCTACATGACAGAAACTCTGGCTAACTAACAGAAACGTTGGCTACATGACAGAATCTCTGGCTAACAGAAACTCTGTTCAACTAACAGAAACTCTGGCTACATGACAGAAACTCTGGCTAACTAACAGAAACGTTGGCTACATGACAGAAACTCTGGTCAACTAACAGAAAATGTGGCTAAGTAACAGAAACTTTGGCTACATGACAGAAACTCTGGCTAACAGAAACTGTTCAAGTAACAGAAACTCTGGCTACATGACAGAAACTCTGGCTAACTAACAGAAACGTTGGCTACATGACAGAAACTCTGGCTACCTAACAGAAACGTTGGCTACATGACAGAAACTCTGGCTAACAGAAACTCTGTTCAACTAACAGAAACTCTGGCTACATGACAGAAACTCTGGCTAACTAACAGAAACGTTGGCTACATGACAGAAACTCTGGCTAACTAACAAACGTTGGCTACATGACAGAAACTCTGGCCAACTAACAGATACTCTGGCTAACGGACAGAAACTCTGGTCAACTAAAAGAAAATGTGGCAAACTAACAGAAACTTTGGCTACATGACAGAAACTCTGGCTAACAGAAACTCTGTTCAACTAACAGAAACTCTGGCTACATGACAGAAACTCTGGCTAACTAACAGAAACGTTGGCTACATGACAGAAACTCTGGCTAACTAACAGAAACGTTGGCTACATGACAGAAACTTTGGCTACATGACAGAATCTCTGGCTAACAGAAACTCTGTTCAACTAACAGAAACTCTGGCTACATGACAGAAACTCTGGCTAACTAACAGAAACGTTGGCTACATGACAGAAACTCTGGTCAACTAACAGAAAATGTGGCTAAGTAACAGAAACTTTGGCTACATGACAGAAACTCTGGCTAACAGAAACTGTTCAACTAACAGAAACTCTGGCTACATGACAGAAACTCTGGCTAACTAACAGAAACGTTGGCTACATGACAGAAACTCTGGCTACCTAACAGAAACGTTGGCTACATGACAGAAACTCTGGCTAACAGAAACTCTGTTCAACTAACAGAAACTCTGGCTACATGACAGAAACTCTGGCTAACTAACAGAAACGTTGGCTACATGACAGAAACTCTGGCTAACTAACAAACGTTGGCTACATGACAGAAACTCTGGCCAACTAACAGAAACTCTGGCTAACGGACAGAAACTCTGGTCAACTAACAGAAAATGTGGCAAACTAACAGAAACTTTGGCTACATGACAGAAACTCTGGCTAACAGAAAGTCTGGCTACATGACAGAAACTCTGGCTAACTAACAGAAACGTTGGCTACATGACAGAAACTCTGGCTAACTAACAGAAACGTTGGCTACATGACAGAAACTTTGGCTACATGACAGAATCTCTGGCTAACAGAAACTCTGTTCAACTAACAGAAACTCTGGCTACATGACAGAAACTCTGGCTAACTAACAGAAACGTTGGCTACATGACAGAAACTCTGGTCAACTAACAGGAAATGTGGCTAAGTAACAGAAACTTTGGCTACATGACAGAAACTCTGGCTAACAGAAACTCTGGCCAACTAACAGAAACTCTGGCTAACGGACAGAAACTCTGGTCAACTAACAGAAAATGTGGCTAACTAACAGAAACTTTGGCTACATGACAGAAACTCTGGCTAACAGAAACTCTGTTCAACTAACAGAAACTCTGGCTACATGACAGAAACTCTGGCTAACTAACAGAAACGTTGGCTACATGACAGAAACTCTGGCTAACTAACAGAAACGTTGGCTACATGACAGAAACTTTGGCTACATGACAGAATCTCTGGCTGACAGAAACTCTGTTCAACTAACAGAAACTCTGGCTACATGACAGAAACTCTGGCTAACTAACAGAAACGTTGGCTACATGACAGAAACTCTGGCTACCTAACAGAAACGTTGGCTACATGACAGAAACTCTGGCTAACAGAAACTCTGTTCAACTAACAGAAACTCTGGCTACATGACAGAAACTCTGGCTAACTAACAGAAACGTTGGCTACATGACAGAAACTCTGGCTAACTAACAAACGTTGGCTACATGACAGAAACTCTGGCCAACTAACAGAAACTCTGGCTAACGGACAGAAACTCTGGTCAACTAACAGAAAATGTGGCAAACTAATAGAAACTTTGGCTACATGACAGAAACTCTGGCTAACAGAAACTCTGTTCAACTAACAGAAACTCTGGCTACATGACAGAAACTCTGGCTAACTAACAGAAACGTTGGCTACATGACAGAAACTCTGGCTAACTAACAGAAACGTTGGCTACATGACAGAAACTTTGGCTACATGACAGAATCTCTGGCTAACAGAAACTCTGTTCAACTAACAGAAACTCTGGCTACATGACAGAAACTCTGGCTAATTAACAGAAACGTTGGCTACATGACAGAAACTCTGGTCAACTAACAGAAAATGTGGCTAAGTAACAGAAACTTTGGCTACATGACAGAAACTCTGGCTAACAGAAACTGTTCAACTAACAGAAACTCTGGCTACATGACAGAAACTCTGGCTAACTAACAAAAACGTTGGCTACATGACAGAAACTCTGGCTACCTAACAGAAACGTTGGCTACATGACAGAAACTCTGGCTAACAGAAACTCTGTTCAACTAACAGAAACTCTGGCTACATGACAGAAACTCTGGCTAACTAACAGAAACGTTGGCTACATGACAGAAACTCTGGCTAACTAACAAACGTTGGCTACATGACAGAAACTCTGGCCAACTAACAGAAACTCTGGCTAACGGACAGAAACTCTGGTCAACTAACAGAAAATGTGGCAAACTAACAGAAACTTTGGCTACATGACAGAAACTCTGGCTAACAGAAACTCTGTTCAACTAACAGAAACTCTGGCTACATGACAGAAACTCTGGCTAACTAACAGAAACGTTGGCTACATGACAGAAACTCTGGCTAACTAACAGAAACGTTGGCTACATGACAGAAACTTTGGCTACATGACAGAATCTCTGGCTAACAGAAACTCTGTTCAACTAACAGAAACTCTGGCTACATGACAGAAACTCTGGCTAACTAACAGAAACGTTGGCTACATGACAGAAACTCTGGCTAACAGAAACTCTGTTCAACTAACAGAAACTCTGGCTACATGACAGAAACTCTGGCTAACTAACAGAAACGTTGGCTACATGACAGAAACTCTGGCTAACTAACAGAAACGTTGGCTACATGACAGAAACTTTGGCTACATGACAGAATCTCTGGCTAACAGAAACTCTGTTCAACTAACAGAAACTCTGGCTACATGACAGAAACTCTGGCTAACTAACAGAAACTTTGGCTACATGACAGAAACTCTGGCTAACAGAAACTCTGTTCAACTAACAGAAACTCTGGCTACATGACAGAAACTCTGGCTAACTAACAGAAACGTTGGCTACATGACAGAAACTCTGGCTAACTAACAGAAACGTTGGCTACATGACAGAAACGTTGGCTACATGAAAGAATCTCTGGCTAACAGAAACTCTGTTCAACTAACAGAAACTCTGGCTAACAGAAACTCTGTTCAACTAACAGAAACTCTGGCTACATGACAGAAACTCTGGCTACATGACAGAAACTCTGGCTAACTAACAGAAACGTTGGCTACATGACAGAAACTCTGGCTAACTAACAGAAACGTTGGCTACATGACAGAAACTCTGGCCAATTAACAGAATCTCTGGCTAAAGGACAGAAACTCTGGTCAACTAACAGAAAATGTGGCTAACTAACAGAAACGTTGGCTACATGACAGAAACTCTGGCCAACTAACAGAAACGTTGGCTACATGACAGAAACTCTGGCCAACTAACAGAAACTCTGGCTAACGGACAGAAATCTGGCTAACTAACAGAAACTCTGGCTACATGACAGAAACTCTGGCTAACTAACAAACCTTGGCTACATGACAGAATCTCTGGCCAACTAAAAGAAAATGTGGCTAACTAACAGAAACGTTGGCTCCATGACAGAAACTCTGTTCAACTAACAGAAACTCTAGCTACATGACAGAAACTCTGGCTAACTAACAGAAACTCTGGCTACATGACAGAAACTCTGGCTAACTAACAGAAACGTTGGCTACATGACAGAAACTCTGGCTAACTAACAGAAACGTTGGCTACATGACAGAAACTTTGGCTACATGACCGAATCTCTGGCTGACAGAAACTCTGTTCAACTAACAGAAACTCTGGCTACATGACAGAAACTCTGGCTAACTAACAGGAACGTTGGCTACATGACAGAAACTCTGGTCAACTAACAGAAAATGTGGCTAAGTAACAGAAACTTTGGCTACATGACAGAAACTCTGGCTAACTAACAGAAACGTTGGCTACATGACAGAAACTCTGGCTACCTAACAGAAACGTTGGCTACATGACAGAAACTCTGGCTAACTAACAGAAACGTTGGCTACATGACAGAAACTCTGGCTAACTAACAGAAACGTTGGCTACATGACAGAAACTTTGGCTACATGACAGAAACTCTTGCTAACAGAAACTCTGTTCAACTAACAGAAACTCTGTTCAACTAACAGGAACTCTGGCTACATGACAGAAACTCTGGCTAACTAACAGAAACGTTGGCTACATGACAGAAACTCTGGCTAACTAACAAACGTTGGCTACATGACAGAAACTCTGGCCAACTAACAGAAACTCTGGCCAACTAACAGAAACTCTGGCTAACGGACAGAAATCTGGCTAACTAACAGAAACTCTGGCCAACTAACAGAAACTCTGGCCAACTAACAGAAACTCTGGCCAACTTACAGAAACTCTGGCCAACTTACAGAAACTCTGGCTAACGGACAGAAATCTGGCTAACTAACAGAAACTCTGGCTACATGACAGAATCTCTGGCCAACTAACAGAAAATGTGGCTAACTAACAGAAACTTTGGCTACATGACAGAAACTCTGGCTAACTAACAGAAACGTTGGCTCCATGACAGAAACTCTGGCTAACTAACAGAAACGTTGGCTACATGACAGAAACTCTGGCTAACTAACAAACGTTGGCTACATGACAGAAACTCTGGCCAACTAACAGAAACTCTGGCTACATGACAGAAACTCTGGCTAACTAACAGAAACGTTGGCTACATGACAGAAACTCTGGCTAACTAACAGAAACGTTGGCTACATGACAGAAACTCTGGTCAACTAACAGAAAAAGTGGCTAAGTAACAGAAACTTTGGCTACATGACAGAAACTCTGGCTAACTAACAGAAACGTTGGCTACATGACAGAAACTCTGGCTACCTAACAGAAACTCTGGCCAACTAACAGAAACTCTGGCTAACGGACAGAAACTCTGGTCAACTAACAGAAAATGTGGCTAACTAACAGAAACTTTGGCTACATGACAGAAACTCTGGCTAACAGAAACTCTGTTCAACTAACAGAAACTCTGGCTACATGAAAGAAACTCTGGCTAACTAACAGAAACGTTGGCTACATGACAGAAACTCTGGCTAACTAACAGAAACGTTGGCTACATGACAGAAACTTTGGCTACATGACAGAATCTCTGGCTAACAGAAACTCTGTTCAACTAACAGAAAGTCTGGCTAAAAGAAACTCTGTTCAACTAACAGAAACTCTGGCTACATGACAGAAACTCTGGCTACATGACAGAACCTCTGGCTAACTAACAGAAACGTTGGCTACATGACAGAAACCCTGGCTACGTAACAGAAACGTTGGCTACATGACAGAAACTCTGGCTAACTAACAGAAACGTTGGCTACATGACAGAAACTTTGGCTACATGACCGAATCTCTGGCTGACAGAAACTCTGTTCAACTAACAGAAACTCTGGCTACATGACAGAAACTCTGGCTAACTAACAGAAACGTTGGCTACATGACAGAAACTCTGGTCAACTAACAGAAAATGTGGCTAAGTAACAGAAACTTTGGCTACATGACAGAAACTCTGGCTAACTAACAGAAACGTTGGCTACATGACAGAAACTCTGGCTAACAGAAACTCTGTTCAACTAACAGAAACTCTGGCTACATGACAGAAACTCTGGCTAACTAACAGAAACGTTGGCTACATGACAGAAACTCTGGCTAACTAACAAACGTTGGCTACATGACAGAAACTCTGGCCAACTAACAGAAACTCTGGCCAACTAACAGAAACTCTGGCTAACGGACAGAAATCTGGCTAACTAACAGAAACTCTGGCCAACTAACAGAAACTCTGTCCAACTAACAGAAACTCTGGCCAACTTACAGAAACTCTGGCCAACTTACAGAAACTCTGGCTAACGGACAGAAATCTGGCTAACTAACAGAAACTCTGGCTACATGACAGAATCTCTGGCCAACTAACAGAAAATGTGGCTAACTAACAGAAACTTTGGCTACATGACAGAAACTCTGGCTAACTAACAGAAACGTTGGCTCCATGACAGAAACTCTGGCTAACTAACAGAAACGTTGGCTACATGACAGAAACTCTGGCTAACTAACAGAAACGTTGGCTACATGACAGAAACTTTGGCTACATGACAGAAACTCTTGCTAACAGAAACTCTGTTCAACTAACAGAAACTCTGTTCAACTAACAGGAACTCTGGCTACATGACAGAAACTCTGGCTAACTAACAGAAACGTTGGCTACATGACAGAAACTCTGGCTAACTAACAAACGTTGGCTACATGACAGAAACTCTGGCCAACTAACAGAAACTCTGGCCAACTAACAGAAACTCTGGCTAACGGACAGAAATCTGGCTAACTAACAGAAACTCTAGCCAACTAACAGAAACTCTGGCCAACTAACAGAAACTCTGGCCAACTTACAGAAACTCTGGCCAACTTACAGAAACTCTGGCTAACGGACAGAAATCTGGTTAACTAACAGAAACTCTGGCTACATGACAGAATCTCTGGCCAACTAACAGAAAATGTGGCTAACTAACAGAAACTTTGGCTACATGACAGAAACTCTGGCTAACTAACAGAAACGTTGGCTCCATGACAGAAACTCTGGCTAACTAACAGAAACGTTGGCTCCATGACAGAAACTCTGGCTAACTAACAGAAACGTTGGCTACATGACAGAAACTCTGGCTAACTAACAAACGTTGGCTACATGACAGAAACTCTGGCCAACTAACAGAAACTCTGGCTACATGACAGAAACTCTGGCTAACTAACAGAAACGTTGGCTACATGACAGAAACTCTGGCTAACTAACAGAAACGTTGGCTACATGACAGAAACTCTGTTCAACTAACAGAAAAAGTGGCTAAGTAACAGAAACTTTGGCTACATGACAGAAACTCTGGCTAACTAACAGAAACGTTGGCTACATGACAGAAACTCTGGCTAACTAACAGAAACGTTGGCTACATGACAGAAACTCTGGCTAACTAACAGAAACTCTGGCTAACAGAAACTCTGTTCAACTAACAGAAACTCTGGCTACATGACAGAAACTCTGGCTAACTAACAGAAACGTTGGCTACATGACAGAAACTCTGGCTAACTAACAAACGTTGGCTACATGACAGAAACTCTGGCCAACAAACAGAAACTCTGGCCAACTAACAGAAACTCTGGCTAACGGACAGAAATCTGGCTAACTAACAGAAACTCTGGCCAACTAACAGAAACTCTGGCCAACTAACAGAAACTCTGGCCAACTTACAGAAACTCTGGCCAACTTACAGAAACTCTGGCTAACGGACAGAAATCTGGCTAACTAACAGAAACTCTGGCTACATGACAGAATCTCTGGCCAACTAACAGAAAATGTGGCTAACTAACAGAAACTTTGGCTACATGACAGAAACTCTGGCTAACTAACAGAAACGTTGGCTCCATGACAGAAACTCTGGCTAACTAACAGAAACGTTGGCTACATGACAGAAACTCTGGCTAACTAACAGAAACGTTGGCTACATGACAGAACCTTTGGCTACATGACAGAAACTCTTGCTAACAGAAACTCTGTTCAACTAACAGAAAAAGTGGCTAAGTAACAGAAACTTTGGCTACATGACAGAAACTCTGGCTAACTAACAGAAACGTTGGCTACATGACAGAAACTCTGGCTACCTAACAGAAACTCTGGCTACCTAACAGAAACGTTGGCTACATGACAGAAACTCTGGTCAACTAACAGAAAATGTGGCTAACTAACAGAAACTTTGGCTACATGACAGAAACTCTGGCTAACAGAAACTCTGTTCAACTAACAGAAACTCTAGCTACATGACAGAAACTCTGGCTAACTAACAGAAACTCTGGCTACATGACAGAAACTCTGGCTAACTAACAGAAACGTTGGCTACATGACAGAAACTCTGGCTAACTAACAGAAACGTTGGCTACATGACAGAAACTTTGGCTACATGACAGAATCTCTGGCTGACAGAAACTCTGTTCAACTAACAGAAACTCTGGCTACATGACAGAAACTCTGGCTAACTAACAGAAACGTTGGCTACATGACAGAAACTCTGGCTACCTAACAGAAACTTTGGCTACATGACAGAAACTCTGGCTACCTAACAGAAACGTTGGCTACATGACAGAAACTCTGGCTAACAGAAACTCTGGCCAACTAACAGTAACTCTGGCCAACTAACAGAAACTCTGGCTAACGGACAGAAATCTGGCTAACTAACAGAAACTCTGGCCAACTAACAGAAACTCTGGCCAACTAACAGAAACTCTGGCCAACTTACAGAAACTCTGGCCAACTTACAGAAACTCTGGCTAACGGACAGAAATCTGGCTAACTAACAGAAACTCTGGCTACATGACAGAGTCTCTGGCCAACTAACAGAAAATGTGGCTAACTAACAGAAACTTTGGCTACATGACAGAAACTCTGGCTAACTAACAGAAACGTTGGCTCCATGACAGAAACTCTGGCTAACTAACAGAAACGTTGGCTACATGACAGAAACTCTGGCTAACTAACAGAAACGTTGGCTACATGACAGAACCTTTGGCTACATGACAGAAACTCTTGCTAACAGAAACTCTGTTCAACTAACAGAAAAAGTGGCTAAGTAACAGAAACTTTGGCTACATGACAGAAACTCTGGCTAACTAACAGAAACGTTGGCTACATGACAGAAACTCTGGCTACCTAACAGAAACTCTGGCTACCTAACAGAAACGTTGGCTACATGACAGAAACTCTGGTCAACTAACAGAAAATGTGGCTAACTAACAGAAACTTTGGCTACATGACAGAAACTCTGGCTAACAGAAACTCTGTTCAACTAACAGAAACTCTAGCTACATGACAGAAACTCTGGCTAACTAACAGAAACTCTGGCTACATGACAGAAACTCTGGCTAACTAACAGAAACGTTGGCTACATGACAGAAACTCTGGCTAACTAACAGAAACGTTGGCTACATGACAGAAACTTTGGCTACATGACAGAATCTCTGGCTGACAGAAACTCTGTTCAACTAACAGAAACTCTGGCTACATGACAGAAACTCTGGCTAACTAACAGAAACGTTGGCTACATGACAGAAACTCTGGCTACCTAACAGAAACTTTGGCTACATGACAGAAACTCTGGCTACCTAACAGAAACGTTGGCTACATGACAGAAACTCTGGCTAACAGAAACTCTGGCCAACTAACAGAAACTCTGGCCAACTAACAGAAACTCTGGCTAACGGACAGAAATCTGGCTAACTAACAGAAACTCTGGCCAACTAACAGAAACTCTGGCCAACTAACAGAAACTCTGGCCAACTTACAGAAACTCTGGCCAACTTACAGAAACTCTGGCTAACGGACAGAAATCTGGCTAACTAACAGAAACTCTGGCTACATGACAGAATCTCTGGCCAACTAACAGAAAATGTGGCTAACTAACAGAAACTTTGGCTACATGACAGAAACTCTGGCTAACTAACAGAAACGTTGGCTCCTAGACAGAAACTCTGGCTAACTAACAGAAACGTTGGCTACATGACAGAAACTCTGGCTAACTAACAGAAACGTTGGCTACATGACAGAAACTTTGGCTACATGACAGAAACTCTTGCTAACAGAAACTCTGTTCAACTAACAGAAACTCTAGCTACATGACAGAAACTCTGGCTAACTAACAGAAACGTTGGCTACATGACAGAAACTCTGGCTAACTAACAAACGTTGGCTACATGACAGAAACTCTGGCCAACTAACAGAAACTTTGGCTACATGACAGAAACTCTGGCTAACAGAAACTCTGTTCAACTAACAGAAACTCTGGCTACATGACAGAAACTCTGGCTAACTAACAGAAACGTTGGCTACATGACAGAAACTCTGGCTAACTAACAGAAACGTTGGCTACATGACAGAAACTTTGGCTACATGACAGAATCTCTGGCTAACAGAAACTCTGTTCAACTAACAGAAAGTCTGGCTAAAAGAAACTCTGTTCAACTAACAGAAACTCTGGCTACATGACAGAAACTCTGGCTACATGACAGAACCTCTGGCTAACTAACAGAAACGTTGGCTACATGACAGAAACTCTGGCTACGTAACAGAAACGTTGGCTACATGACAGAAACTCTGGCTAACAGAAACTCTGTTCAACTAACAGAAACTCTGGCTAACGGACAGAAACTCTGGTCAACTAACAGAAAATGTGGCTAACTAACAGAAACGTTGGCTACATGACAGAAACTCTGGCCAACTAACAGAAACGTTGGCTACATGACAGAAACTCTGGCCAACTAACAGAAACTCTGGCCAACTTACAGAAACTCTGGCCAACTTACAGAAACTCTGGCTAACGGACAGAAATCTGGCTAACTAACAGAAACTCTGGCTACATGACAGAAACTCTGGCTAACTAACAAACCTTGGCTACATGACAGAATCTCTGGCCAACTAACAGAAAATGTGGCTAACTAACAGAAACTTTGGCTACATGACAGAAACTCTGGCTAACAAACAGAAACGTTGGCTCCATGACAGAAACTCTGGCTAACTAACAGAAACGTTGGCTACATGACAGAAACTCTGGCTAACTAACAGAAACGTTGGCTACATGACAGAAACTTTGGCTACATGACAGAAACTCTGGCTAACAGAAACTCTGTTCAACTAACAGAAACTCTAGCTACATGACAGAAACTCTGGCTAACTAACAGAAACTCTGGCTACATGACAGAAACTCTGGCTAACTAACAGAAACGTTGGCTACATGACAGAAACTCTGGCTAACTAAAAGAAACGTTGGCTACATGACAGAAACTTTGGCTACATGACAGAATCTCTGGCTGACAGAAACTGGGTTCAACTAACAGAAACTCTGGCTACATGACAGAAACTCTGGCTAACTAACAGAAACGTTGGCTACATGACAGAAACTCTGGTCAACTAACAGAAAATGTGGCTAAGTAACAGAAACGTTGGCTACATGACAGAAACTCTGGCTACCTAACAGAAACTTTGGCTACATGACAGAAACTCTGGCTACCTAACAGAAACTTTGGCTACATGACAGAAACTCTGGCTACCTAACAGCAACGTTGGCTACATGACAGAAACTCTGGCTAACAGAAACTCTGGCTAACTAACAGAAACTCTGGCTACATGACAGAAACTCTGGCTAACTAACAAACGTTGGCTACATGACAGAAACTCTGGCCAACTAACAGAAACTCTGGCCAACTAACAGAAACTCTGGCTAACGGACAGAAATCTGGCTAACTAACAGAAACTCTGGCCAACTAACAGAAACTCTGGCCAACTAACAGAAACTCTGGCTAACGGACAGAAACTCTGGTCAACTAACAGAAAATGTGGCTAACTAACAGAAACGTTGGCTACATGACAGAAACTCTGGCCAACTAACAGAAACGTTGGCTACATGACAGAAACTCTGGCCAACTAACAGAAACTCTGGCCAACTTACAGAAACTCTGGCAAACTTACAGAAACTCTGGCTAACGGACAGAAATCTGGCTAACTAACAGAAACTCTGGCTACATGACAGAAACTCTGGCTAACTAACAAACCTTGGCTACATGACAGAATCTCTGGCCAACTAACAGAAAATGTGGCTAACTAACAGAAACTTTGGCTACATGACAGAAACTCTGGCTAACAAACAGAAACGTTGGCTCCATGACAGAAACTCTGGCTAACTAACAGAAACGTTGGCTACATGACAGAAACTGTGGCTAACTAACAGAAACGTTGGCTACATGACAGAAACTTTGGCTACATGACAGAAACTCTGGCTAACAGAAACTCTGTTCAACTAACAGAAACTCTAGCTACATGACAGAAACTCTGGCTAACTAACAGAAACTCTGGCTACATGACAGAAACTCTGGCTAACTAACAGAAACGTTGGCTACATGACAGAAACTCTGGCTAACTAACAGAAACGTTGGCTACATGACAGAAACTTTGGCTACATGACAGAATCTCTGGCTGACAGAAACTCTGTTCAACTAACAGAAACTCTGGCTACATGACAGAAACTCTGGCTAACTAACAGAAACGTTGGCTACATGACAGAAACTCTGGTCAACTAACAGAAAATGTGGCTAAGTAACAGAAACGTTGGCTACATGACAGAAACTCTGGCTACCTAACAGAAACTTTGGCTACATGACAGAAACTCTGGCTACCTAACAGAAACTTTGGCTACATGACAGAAACTCTGGCTACCTAACAGAAACGTTGGCTACATGACAGAAACTCTGGCTAACAGAAACTCTGGCTAACTAACAGAAACTCTGGCTACATGACAGAAACTCTGGCTAACTAACAAACGTTGGCTACATGACAGAAACTCTGGCTAACTAACAGAAACGTTGGCTACATGACAGAAACTTTGGCTACATGACAGAATCTCTGGCTGACAGAAACTCTGTTCAACTAACAGAAACTCTGGCTACATGACAGAAACTCTGGCTAACTAACAGAAACGTTGGCTACATGACAGAAACTCTGGTCAACTAACAGAAAATGTGGCTAAGTAACAGAAACGTTGGCTACATGACAGAAACTCTGGCTACCTAACAGAAACTTTGGCTACATGACAGAAACTCTGGCTACCTAACAGAAACTTTGGCTACATGACAGAAACTCTGGCAACCTAACAGAAACGTTGGCTACATGACAGAAACTCTGGCTAACAGAAACTCTGGCTAACTAACAGAAACTCTGGCTACATGACAGAAACTCTGGCTAACTAACAAACGTTGGCTACATGACAGAAACTCTGGCCAACTAACAGAAACTCTGGCCAACTAACAGAAACTCTGGCTAACGGACAGAAATCTGGCTAACTAACAGAAACTCTGGCCAACTAACAGAAACTCTGGCCAACTAACAGAAACTCTGGCCAACTTACAGAAACTCTGGCCAACTTACAGAAACTCTGGCTAACGGACAGAAATCTGGCTAACTAACAGAAACTCTGGCTACATGACAGAATCTCTGGCCAACTAACAGAAAATGTGGCTAACTAACAGAAACTTTGGCTACATGACAGAAACTCTGGCTAACTAACAGAAACGTTGGCTCCATGACAGAAACTCTGGCTAACTAACAGAAACGTTGGCTACATGACAGAAACTCTGGCTAACTAACAGAAAATGTGGCTAACTAACAGAAACTTTGGCTACATGACAGAAACTCTGGCTAACAGAAACTCTGTTCAACTAACAGAAACTCTGGCTACATGACAGAAACTCTGGCTAACTAACAGAAACGTTGGCTACATGACAGAAACTCTGGCTAACTAACAGAAACGTTGGCTACATGACAGAAACTTTGGCTACATGACAGAATCTCTGGCTAACAGAAACTCTGTTCAACTAACAGAAAGTCTGGCTAAAAGAAACTCTGTTCAACTAACAGAAACTCTGGCTACATGACAGAAACTCTGGCTACATGACAGAACCTCTGGCTAACTAACAGAAACGTTGGCTACATGACAGAAACTCTGGCTACGTAACAGAAACGTTGGCTACATGACAGAAACTCTGGCCAACTAACAGAAACGTTGGCTACATGACAGAAACTCTGGCCAACTAACAGAAACTCTGGCCAACTTACAGAAACTCTGGCCAACTTACAGAAACTCTGGCTAACGGACAGAAATCTGGCTAACTAACAGAAACTCTGGCTACATGACAGAAACTCTGGCTAACTAACAAACCTTGGCTACATGACAGAATCTCTGGCCAACTAACAGAAAATGTGGCTAACTAACAGAAACTTTGGCTACATGACAGAAACTCTGGCTAACTAACAGAAACGTTGGCTACATGACAGAAACTCTGGCTAACTAACAGAAATGTTGGCTACATGACAGAAACTCTGGCTAACTAACAGAAACGTTGGCTACATGACAGAAACTTTGGCTACATGACAGAAACTCTGGCTAACAGAAACTCTGTTCAACTAACAGAAACTCTAGCTACATGACAGAAACTCTGGCTAACTAACAGAAACTCTGGCTACATGACAGAAACTCTGGCTAACTAACAGAAACGTTGGCTACATGACAGAAACTCTGGCTAACTAACAGAAACGTTGGCTACATGACAGAAACTTTGGCTACATGACAGAATCTCTGGCTGACAGAAACTCTGTTCAACTAACAGAAACTCTGGCTACATGACAGAAACTCTGGCTAACTAACAGAAACGTTGGCTACATGACAGAAACTCTGGTCAACTAACAGAAAATGTGGCTAAGTAACAGAAACTTTGGCTACATGACAGAAACTCTGGCTAACAGAAACTCTGTTCAACTAACAGAAAGTCTGGCTAAAAGAAACTCTGTTCAACTAACAGAAACTCTGGCTACATGACAGAAACTCTGGCTACATGACAGAACCTCTGGCTAACTAACAGAAACGTTGGCTACATGACAGAAACTCTGGCTACGTAACAGAAACGTTGGCTACATGACAGAAACTCTGGCTAACAGAAACTCTGTTCAACTAACAGAAACTCTGGCTAACGGACAGAAACTCTGGTCAACTAACAGAAAATGTGGCTAACTAACAGAAACGTTGGCTACATGACAGAAACTCTGGCCAACTAACAGAAACGTTGGCTACATGACAGAAACTCTGGCCAACTAACAGAAACTCTGGCCAACTTACAGAAACTCTGGCCAACTTACAGAAACTCTGGCTAACGGACAGAAATCTGGCTAACTAACAGAAACTCTGGCTACATGACAGAAACTCTGGCTAACTAACAGAAACGTTGGCTACATGACAGAAACTCTGGTCAACTAACAGAAAATGTGGCTAAGTAACAGAAACTTTGGCTACATGACAGAAACTCTGGCTAACTAACAGAAACGTTGGCTACATGACAGAAACTCTGGCTACCTAACAGAAACGTTGGCTACATGACAGAAACTCTGGCTAACAGAAACTCTGTTCAACTAACAGAAACTCTGGCTACATGACAGAAACTCTGGCTAACTAACAGAAACGTTGGCTACATGACAGAAACTCTGGCTAACTAACAAACGTTGGCTACATGACAGAAACTCTGGCCAACTAACAGAAACTCTGGCCAACTAACAGAAACTCTGGCTAACGGACAGAAATCTGGCTAACGAACAGAAACTCTGGCCAACTAACAGAAACTCTGGCCAACTAACAGAAACTCTGGCCAACTTACAGAAACTCTGGCCAACTTACAGAAACTCTGGCTAACGGACAGAAATCTGGCTAACTAACAGAAACTCTGGCTACATGACAGAAACTCTGGCTAACTAACAAACCTTGGCTACATGACAGAATCTCTGGCCAACTAACAGAAAATGTGGCTAACTAACAGAAACTTTGGCTACATGACAGAAACTCTGGCTAACTAACAGAAACGTTGGCTCCATGACAGAAACTCTGGCTAACTAACAGAAACGTTGGCTACATGACAGAAACTCTGGCTAACTAACAGAAACGTTGGCTACATGACAGAAACTTTGGCTACATGACAGAAACTCTTGCTAACAGAAACTCTGTTCAACTAACAGAAACTCTAGCTACATGACAGAAACTCTGGCTAACTAACAGAAACGTTGGCTACATGACAGAAACTCTGGCTAACTAACAAACGTTGGCTACATGACAGAAACTCTGGCCAACTAACAGAAACTCTGGCTACATGACAGAAACTCTGGCTAACTAACAGAAACGTTGGCTACATGACAGAAACTCTGGCTAACTAACAGAAACGTTGGCTACATGACAGAAACTCTGGTCAACTAACAGAAAAAGTGGCTAAGTAACAGAAACTTTGGCTACATGACAGAAACTCTGGCTAACTAACAGAAACGTTGGCTACATGACAGAAACTCTGGCTACCTAACAGAAACGTTGGCTACATGACAGAAACTCTGGCTAACAGAAACTCTGTTCAACTAACAGAAACTCTGGCTACATGACAGAAACTCTGGCTAACTAACAGAAACGTTGGCTACATGACAGAAACTCTGGCTAACTAACAGAAACGTTGGCTACATGACAGAAACTTTGGCTACATGACAGAATCTCTGGCTAACAGAAACTCTGTTCAACTAACAGAAAGTCTGGCTAAAAGAAACTCTGTTCAACTAACAGAAACTCTGGCTACATGACAGAAACTCTGGCTAACTAACAGAAACGTTGGCTACATGACAGAAACTCTGGCTACGTAACAGAAACGTTGGCTACATGACAGAAACTCTGGCTAACAGAAACTCTGTTCAACTAACAGAAACTCTGGCTACATGACAGAAACTCTGGCTAACTAACAGAAACGTTGGCTACATGACAGAAACTCTGGCTAACTAACAAACGTTGGCTACATGACAGAAACTCTGGCCAACTAACAGAAACTCTGGCTAACGGACAGAAACTCTGGCTAACGGACAGAAACTCTGGTCAACTAACAGAAAATGTGGCTAACTAACAGAAACGTTGGCTACATGACAGAAACTCTGGCTAACTAACAGAAACGTTGGCTACATGACAGAAACTCTGGCTAACTAACAAACGTTGGCTACATGACAGAAACTCTGGCCAACTAACAGAAACTCTGGCCAACTAACAGAAACTCTGGCTAACGGACAGAAATCTGGCTAACGAACAGAAACTCTGGCCAACTAACAGAAACTCTGGCCAACTAACAGAAACTCTGGCCAACTTACAGAAACTCTGGCCAACTTACAGAAACTCTGGCTAACGGACAGAAATCTGGCTAACTAACAGAAACTCTGGCTACATGACAGAAACTCTGGCTAACTAACAAACCTTGGCTACATGACAGAATCTCTGGCCAACTAACAGAAAATGTGGCTAACTAACAGAAACTTTGGCTACATGACAGAAACTCTGGCTAACTAACAGAAACGTTGGCTCCATGACAGAAACTCTGGCTAACTAACAGAAACGTTGGCTACATGACAGAAACTCTGGCTAACTAACAGAAACGTTGGCTACATGACAGAAACTTTGGCTACATGACAGAAACTCTTGCTAACAGAAACTCTGTTCAACTAACAGAAACTCTAGCTACATGACAGAAACTCTGGCTAACTAACAGAAACGTTGGCTACATGACAGAAACTCTGGCTAACTAACAAACGTTGGCTACATGACAGAAACTCTGGCCAACTAACAGAAACTCTGGCTACATGACAGAAACTCTGGCTAACTAACAGAAACGTTGGCTACATGACAGAAACTCTGGCTAACTAACAGAAACGTTGGCTACATGACAGAAACTCTGGTCAACTAACAGAAAAAGTGGCTAAGTAACAGAAACTTTGGCTACATGACAGAAACTCTGGCTAACTAACAGAAACGTTGGCTACATGACAGAAACTCTGGCTACCTAACAGAAACTTTGGCTACATGACAGAAACTCTGGCTAACAGAAACTCTGTTCAACTAACAGAAACTCTGGCTACATGACAGAAACTCTGGCTAACTAACAGAAACGTTGGCTACATGACAGAAACTCTGGCTAACTAACAGAAACGTTGGCTACATGACAGAAACTTTGGCTACATGACAGAATCTCTGGCTAACAGAAACTCTGTTCAACTAACAGAAAGTCTGGCTAAAAGAAACTCTGTTCAACTAACAGAAACTCTGGCTACATGACAGAAACTCTGGCTAACTAACAGAAACGTTGGCTACATGACAGAAACTCTGGCTACGTAACAGAAACGTTGGCTACATGACAGAAACTCTGGCTAACAGAAACTCTGTTCAACTAACAGAAACTCTGGCTACATGACAGAAACTCTGGCTAACTAACAGAAACGTTGGCTACATGACAGAAACTCTGGCTAACTAACAAACGTTGGCTACATGACAGAAACTCTGGCCAACTAACAGAAACTCTGGCTAACGGACAGAAACTCTGGCTAACGGACAGAAACTCTGGTCAACTAACAGAAAATGTGGCTAACTAACAGAAACGTTGGCTACATGACAGAAACTCTGGCTAACAGAAACTCTGTTCAACTAACAGAAACTCTTGCTACATGACAGAAACTCTGGCTAACTAACAGAAACGTTGGCTACATGACAGAAACTCTGGCTAACTAACAGAAACGTTGGCTACATGACAGAAACTTTGGCTACATGACAGAAACTCTGGCTAACTAACAAACGTTGGCTACATGACAGAAACTCTGGCCAACTAACAGAAACTCTGGCTAACGGACAGAAACTCTGGCTAACGGACAGAAACTCTGGTCAACTAACAGAAAATGTGGCTAACTAACAGAAACTTTGGCTACATGACAGAAACTCTGGCTAACAGAAACTCTGTTCAACTAACAGAAACTCTGGCTACATGACAGAAACTCTGGCTAACTAACAGAAACGTTGGCTACATGACAGAAACTCTGGCTAACTAACAGAAACGTTGGCTACATGACAGAAACTTTGGCTACATGACAGAAACTCTGGCTAACTAACAAACGTTGGCTACATGACAGAAACTCTGGCCAACTAACAGAAACTCTGGCTAACGCACAGAAACTCTGGCTAACGGACAGAAACTCTGGTCAACTAACAGAAAATGTGGCTAACTAACAGAAACTTTGGCTACATGACAGAAACTCTGGCTAACAGAAACTCTGTTCAACTAACAGAAACTCTGGCTACATGACAGAAACTCTGGCTAACTAACAGAAACGTTGGCTACATGACAGAAACTCTGGCTAACTAACAGAAACGTTGGCTACATGACAGAAACTTTGGCTACATGACAGAATCTCTGGCTAACAGAAACTCTGTTCAACTAACAGAAACTCTGGCTAACAGAAACTCTGTTCAACTAATAGAAACTCTGGCTACATGACAGAAACTCTGGCTACATGACAGAAACTCTGGCTAACTAACAGAAACGTTGGCTACATGACAGAAACTCTGGCTAACTAACAGAAACGTTGGCTACATGACAGAAACTCTGGCTAACTAACAGAAACGTTGGCTACATGACAGAAACTCTGGCCAATTAACAGAAACTCTGGCTAACGGACAGAAACTCTGGTCAACTAACAGAAAATGTGGCTAACTAACAGAAACGTTGGCTACATGACAGAAACTCTGGCCAACTAACAGAAACGTTGGCTACATGACAGAAACTCTGGCCAACTAACAGAAACTCTGGCCAACTTACAGAAACTCTGGCCAACTTACAGAAACTCTGGTTAACGGACACAAATCTGGCTAACTAACAGAAACTCTGGCTACATGACAGAAACTCTGGCTAACTAACAAACCTTGGCTACATGACAGAATCTCTGGCCAACTAACAGAAAATGTGGCTAACTAACAGAAACTTTGGCTACATGACAGAAACTCTGGCTAACTATCAAACGTTGGCTACATGACAGAAACTCTGGCTAACTAACAGAAATGTTGACTCCATGACAGAAACTCTGGCTAACTAACAGAAACGTTGGCTACATGACAGAAACTCTGGCTAACTAACAGAAACGTTGGCTACATGACAGAAACTCTGGCTAACTAACAGAAACTCTGGCTAACAGAAACTCTGTTCAACTAACAGAAACTCTGGCTAACGGACAGAAACTCTGCTCAACTAACAGAAAATGTTGCTAACTAACAGAAACTTTGGCTAAATGACAGAAACTCTGGCTAACTAACAGAAACGTTGGCTACATGACAGAAACTCTGGCTAACTAACAGAAACGTTGGCTACATGACAGAAACTCTGGCTAACTAACAGAAACGTTGGCTACATGACAGAAACTTTGGCTACATGACAGAATCTCTGGCTAACAGAAACTCTGTTCAACTAACAGAAACTCTGGCTACATGACAGAAACTCTGGCTAACTAACAGAAACGTTGGCTACATGACAGAAACTCTGGTCAACTAACAGAAAATGTGGCTAAGTAACAGAAACTTTGGCTACATGACAGAAACTCTGGCTAACAGAAACTCTGTTCAACTAACAGAAACGTTGGCTACATGACAGAAACTCTGGCCAATTAACAGAAACTCTGGCTAACAGACAGAAACTCTGGTCGACTAACAGAAAATGTGGCTAACTAACAGAAACGTTGGCTACATGACAGAAACTCTGGCCAACTAACAGAAACGTTGGCTACATGACAGAAACTCTGGCCAACTAACAGAAACTCTGGCCAACTTACAGAAACTCTGCTAACGGACAGAAATCTGGCTAACTAACAGAAACTCTGGCTACATGACAGAAACTCTGGCTAACTAACAAACCTTGGCTACATGACACAAACTCTGGCCAACTAACAGAAAATGTGGCTAACTAACAGAAACTTTGGCTACATGACAGAAACTCTGGCTAACTAACAGAAACGTTGGCTCCATGACAGAAACTCTGGCTAACTAACAGAAACGTTGGCTACATGACAGAAACTTTGGCTACATGACAGAAACTCTGGCTAACAGACACTCTGTTCAACTAACAGAAACTCTAGCTACATGACAGAAACTCTGGCTAACTAACAGAAACGTTGGCTACATGACAGAAACTCTGGTCAACTAACAGAAAATGTGGCTAAGTAACAGAAACTTTGGCTACATGACAGAAACTCTGGCTAACAGAAACTCTGTTCAACTAACAGAAACTCTGGCTACATGACAGAAACTCTGGCTAACTAACAGAAACTCTGGCTACATGACAGAAACTCTGGCTAACTAACAGAAACGTTGGCTACATGACAGAAACTCTGGCTAACTAACAAACGTTGGCTACATAACAGAAACTCTGGCCAACTAACAGAAACTCTGGCCAACTAACAGAAACTCTGGCTAACGGACAGAAACTCTGGTCAACTAACAGAAAATGTGGCTAAAAGAAACTTTGGCTACATGACAGAAACTCTGGCTAACTAACAGAAACGTTGGCTACATGACAGAAACTCTGGCTAACAGAAACTCTGTTCAACTAACAGAAACTCTGGCTACATGACAGAAACTCTGGCTAACTAACAGAAACGTTGGCTACATGACAGAAACTCTGGCTAACTAACAGAAACGTTGGCTACATGACAGAAACTCTGTTCAACTAAAAGAAACTCTGGCTACATGAGAGAAACTCTGGCTAACTAACAGAAACGTTGGCTACATGAGAGAAACTCTGGCTAACTAACAAACGTTGGCTACATGACAGAAACTCTGGCTAACTAACAGAAAGGTTGACTCCATGACAGAAACTCTGGCTAACTAACAGAAACGTTGGCTACATGACAGAAACTCTGGCTAACTAACAGAAACGTTGGCTACATGACAGAAACTCTGGCTAACTAACAGAAACTCTGGCTAACAGAAACTCTGTTCAACTAAAAGAAACTCTGGCTAAAAGAAACTCTGTTCAACTAACAGAAACTCTGGCTAACTAACAGAAACGTTGGCTACATGACAGAAACTCTGGCTAACTAACAAACGTTGGCTACATGACCGAAACTCTGGCCAACTAACAGAAACTCTGGCTAACGGACAGAAACTCTGGTCAACTAACAGAAAATGTTGCTAACTAACAGAAACTTTGGCTACATGACAGAAACTCTGGCTAACAGAAACTCTGTTCAACTAACAGAAACTCTGGCTACATGACAGAAACTCTGGCTAACTATCAAACGTTGGCTACATGACAGAAACTCTGGCTAACTAACAGAAATGTTGACTCCATGACAGAAACTCTGGCTAACTAACAGAAACGTTGGCTACATGACAGAAACTCTGGCTAACTAACAGAAACGTTGGCTACATGACAGAAACTCTGGCTAACTAACAGAAACTCTGGCTAACAGAAACTCTGTTCAACTAACAGAAACTCTGGCTACATGACAGAAACTCTGGCTAACTAACAGAAACGTTGGCTACATGACAGAAACTCTGGCTAACTAACAAACGTTGGCTACATGACCGAAACTCTGGCCAACTAACAGAAACTCTGGCTAACGGACAGAAACTCTGCTCAACTAACAGAAAATGTTGCTAACTAACAGAAACTTTGGCTAAATGACAGAAACTCTGGCTAACTAACAGAAACGTTGGCTACATGACAGAAACTCTGGCTAACTAACAGAAACGTTGGCTACATGACAGAAACTCTGGCTAACTAACAGAAACGTTGGCTACATGACAGAAACTTTGGCTACATGACAGAATCTCTGGCTAACAGAAACTCTGTTCAACTAACAGAAACTCTGGCTACATGACAGAAACTCTGGCTAACTAACAGAAACGTTGGCTACATGACAGAAACTCTGGTCAACTAACAGAAAATGTGGCTAAGTAACAGAAACTTTGGCTACATGACAGAAACTCTGGCTAACAGAAACTCTGTTCAACTAACAGAAACGTTGGCTACATGACAGAAACTCTGGCTAACTAACAGAAACGTTGGCTACATGACAGAAATTCTGGCTAACAGAAACTCTGTTCAACTAACAGAAACTCTGGATACATGACAGAAACTCTGGCTAACTAACAGAAACGTTGGCTACATGACAGAAACTCTGGCTAACTAACAGAAACGTTGGCTACATGACAGAAACTCTGGCCAATTAACAGAAACTCTGGCTAACGGACAGAAACTCTAGTCAACTAACAGAAAATGTGGCTAACTAACAGAAACGTTGGCTACATGACAGAAACTCTGGCCAACTAACAGAAACGTTGGCTACATGACAGAAACTCTGGCTAACAGAAACTCTGTTCAACTAACAGAAACTCTGGCTACATGACAGAAACTCTGGCTAACTAACAGAAACGTTGGCTACATGACAGAAACTCTGGCTAACTAACAGAAACGTTGGCTACATGACAGAAACTCTGGCTAACTAACAGAAACGTTGGCTACATGACAGAAACTTTGGCTACATGACAGAATCTCTGGCTAACAGAAACTCTGTTCAACTAAAAGAAACTCTGGCTACATGACAGAAACTCTGGCTAACTAACAAACGTTGGCTACATGACAGAAACTCTGGCTAACTAACAGAAACGTTGGCTCCATGACAGAAACTCTGGCTAACTAACAGAAACGTTGGCTACATGACAGAAACTCTGGCTAACTAACAGAAACGTTGGCTACATGACAGAAACTCTGGCTAACTAACAGAAACTCTGGCTAACAGAAACTCTGTTCAACTAACAGAAACTCTGGCTACATGACAGAAACTCTGGATAAGTAACAGAAACGTTGGCTACATGACAGAAACTCTGGCCAACTGACAGAAACTCTGGCCAACTAACAGAAACTCTGGCTAACGGACAGAAACTCTGGTCAACTAACAGAAAATGTGGCTAACTAACAGAAACTTTGGCTACATGACAGAAACTCTGGCTAACAGAAACTCTGGCTACATGACAGAAACTCTGGCTAACTAACAGAAACGTTGGCTACATGACAGAAACTTTGGCTGCATGACAGAATCTCTGGCTGACAGAAACTCTGTTCAACTAACAGAAACTCTGGCTACATGACAGAAACTCTGGCTAACTAACAGAAACGTTGGCTACATGACAGAAACTCTGGTCAACTAACAGAAAATGTGGCTAAGTAACAGAAACTTTGGCTACATGACAGAAACTCTGGCTAACAGAAACTCTGTTCAACTAACAGAAACTCTGGCTACATGACAGAAACTCTGGCTAACTAACAGAAACGTTGGCTACATGACAGAAACTCTGGCTACCTAACAGAAACGTTGGCTACATGACAGAAACTCTGGCTAACAGAAACTCTGTTCAACTAACAGAAACTCTGGCTACATGACAGAAACTCTGGCTAACTAACAGAAACGTTGGCTACATGACAGAAACTCTGGCTAACTAACAAACGTTGGCTACATGACAGAAACTCTGGCCAACTAACAGAAACTCTGGCCAACTAACAGAAACTCTGGCTAACGGACCGAAACTCTGGTCAACTAACAGAAAATGTGGCTAACTAACAGAAACTTTGGCTACATGACAGAAACTCTTGCTAACAGAAACTCTGTTCAACTAACAGAAACTCTGGCTACATGACAGACACTCTGGCTAACTAACAGAAACGTTGGCTACATGACAGAAACTCTGGCTAACTAACAGAAACGTTGGCTACATGACAGAAACTTTGGCTACATGACAGAATCTCTGGCTAACAGAAACTCTGTTCAACTAACAGAAACTCTGGCTACATGACAGAAACTCTGGCTAACTAACAGAAACGTTGGCTACATGACAGAAACTCTGGTCAACTAACAGAAAATGTGGCTAAGTAACAGAAACTTTGGCTACATGACAGAAACTCTGGCTAACAGAAACTCTGTTCAACTAACAGAAACTCTGTCTACATGACAGAAACTCTGGCTAACAGAAACGTTGGCTACATGACAGAAACTCTGGCTAACCAACAGAAACGTTGGCTACATGACAGAAACTCTGGCTAACTAACAGAAACGTTGGCTACATGACAGAAACTCTGGCTAACTAAAAGAAACGTTGGCTACATGACAGAAACTCTGGCCAATTAACAGAAACTCTGGCTAACGGACAGAAACTCTGGTCAACTAACAGAAAATGTGGCTAACTAACAGAAACTTTGGCTACATGACAGAAACTCTAACTTACTGAAACTCTGTTCAACTAACAGAAACTCTGGCTACATGACAGAAACTCTGGCTAACAGAAACGTTGGCTACATGACAGAAACTCTGGTTAACTAACAGAAACGTTGGCTCCATGACAGAAACTCTGGCTAACTGACAAAAACGTTGGCTACATAACAGAAACTCTGGCTAACTAACAGAAACTCTGGCTACATGACAGAAACTCTGGCTAACTAACAGAAACGTTGGCTACATGACAGAAACTCTGGCTAACTAACAAACCTTGGCTACATGACAGAAACTCTGGCCAACTAACAGAAAATGTGGCTAACTAACAGAAACTTTGGCTACATGACAGAAACTCTGGCTAACTAACAGAAACGTTGGCTCCATGACAGAAACTCTGGCTAACTAACAGAAACGTTGGCTACATGACAGAAACTCTGGCTAACTAACAGAAACTGGCTACATGACAGAAACTCTGGCTAACTAACAGAAACGTTGGCTACATGACAGAAACTCTGGCTAACTAACAAACGTTGGCTACATAACAGAAACTCTGGCCAACTAACAGAAACTCTGGCCAACTAACAGAAACTCTGGCTAACGGACAGAAACTCTGGTCAACTAACAGAAAATGTGGCTAACTAACAGAAACTTTGGCTACATGACAGAAACTCTGGCTAACAGAAACTCTGTTCAACTAACAGAAACTCTGGCTACATGACAGAAACTCTGGCTAACTAACAGAAACGTTGGCTACGTGAAAGAAACTCTGGCTAACTAACAGAAACGTTGGCTACATGACGGAAACTTTGGCTACATGACAGAAACTCTGCTTAGCAGAAACTCTGTTCAACTAACAGAAACTCTGGCTACATGACAGAAACTCTGGCTAACAGAAACGTTGGCTACATGACAGAAACTCTGGCCAACTAACAGAAACTCTGGCCAACTAACAGAAACTCTGGCTAACGGACAGAAACTCTAGTCAACTAACAGAAAATGTGGCTAACTAACAGAAACGTTGGCTACATGACAGAAACTCTGGCTAACTAACAGAAACGTTGGCTCCATGACAGAAACTCTGGCTAACTAACAGAATCGTTGGCTACATGACAGAAACTCTGGCTAACTAACAGAAACGTTGGCTACATGACAGAAACTTTGGCTACATGACAGAAACTCTGGCTAACAGAAACTCTGTTCAACTAACAGAAACTCTGGCTACATGACAGAAACTCTGGCTAACTAACAGAAACGTTGGCTACATGACAGAAACTCTGGTCAACTAACAGAAAATGTGGCTAAGTAACAGAAACTTTGGCTACATGACAAACTCTGGCTAACAGAAACTCTGTTCAACTAACAGAAACTCTGGCTACATGACAGAAACTCTGGCTAACTAACAGAAACTCTGGCTACATGACAGAAACTCTGGCTAACTAACAGAAACGTTGGCTACATGACAGAAACTCTGGCTAACTAACAGAAACGTTGGCTACATGACAGAAACTCTGGCTAACTTACAGAAACGTTGGCTACATGACAGAAACTCTGGCCAACTAACAGAGACTCTGGCCAACTAACAGAAACTCTGGCTAACGGACAGAAACTCTGGTCAACTAACAGAAAATGTGGCTAACTAACCGAAACGTTGGCTACATGACAGAAACTCTGGCCAACTAACAGAAACTCTGGCCAACTAACAGAAACTCTGGCTAAAAGAAACTCTGTTCAACTAACAGAAACTCTGGCTAACTAACAGAAACGTTGGCTACATGACAGAAACTCTGGCTAACTAACAAACGTTGGCTACATGACAGAAACTCTGGCCAACTAACAGAAACTCTGGCTAACGGACAGAAACTCTGTTCAACTAACAGAAACTCTGGCTACATGACAGAAACTCTGGCTAACTAACAGAAACGTTGGCTACATGACAGAAACTCTGGCCAACTAACAGAAACTCTGGCTACATGACAGAAACTCTGGCTAACTAACAAACGTTGGCTACATGACCGAAACTCTGGCCAACTAACAGAAACTCTGGCTAACGGACAGAAACTCTGCTCAACTAACAGAAAATGTTGCTAACTAACAGAAACTTTGGCTAAATGACAGAAACTCTGGCTAACTAACAGAAACATTGGCTACATGACAGAAACTCTGGCTAACTAACAGAAACGTTGGCTACATGACAGAAACTCTGGCTAACTAACAGAAACGTTGGCTACATGACAGAAACTTTGGCTACATGACAGAATCTCTGGCTAACAGAAACTCTGTTCAACTAACAGAAACTCTGGCTACATGACAGAAACTCTGGCTAACTAACAGAAACGTTGGCTACATGACAGAAACTCTGGTCAACTAACAGAAAATGTGGCTAAGTAACAGAAACTCTGCTTAGCAGAAACTCTGTTCAACTAACAGAAACTCTGGCTACATGACAGAAACTCTGGCTAACTAACAGAAACGTTGGCTACATGACAGAAACTCTGGCCAACTAACAGAAACTCTGGCCAACTAACAAAAAATCTGGCTTACTAACAGAAACGTTGGCTACATGACAGAAACTCTGGCTAACCAACAGAAACGTTGGCTACATGACAGAAACTCTGGCCAACTAACAGAAACTCTGGCCAACTAACAAAAAATCTGGCTTACTAACAGAAACGTTGGCTACATGACAGAAACTCTGGCTAACTAACAAACGTTGGCTACATGACAGAAACTCTGGCTAACAGAAACTCTGTTCAACTAAAAGAAACTCTGGCTACATGACAGAAACTCTGGCTAACTAACAGAAACGTTGGCTACATGACAGAAACTCTGGTCAACTAACAGAAAATGTGGCTAAGTAACAGAAACTTTGGCTACATGACAAACTCTGGCTAACAGAAACTCTGTTCAACTAACAGAAACTCTGGCTACATGACAGAAACTCTGGCTAACTAACAGAAACTCTGGCTACATGACAGAAACTCTGGCTAACTAACAGAAACGTTGGCTACATGACAGAAACTCTGGCTAACTAACAGAAACGTTGGCTACATGACAGAAACTCTGGCTAACTTACAGAAACGTTGGCTACATGACAGAAACTCTGGCCAACTAACAGAGACTCTGGCCAACTAACAGAAACTCTGGCTAACGGACAGAAACTCTGGTCAACTAACAGAAAATGTGGCTAACTAACCGAAACGTTGGCTACATGACAGAAACTCTGGCCAACTAACAGAAACTCTGGCCAACTAACAGAAACTCTGGCTAAAAGAAACTCTGTTCAACTAACAGAAACTCTGGCTAACTAACAGAAACGTTGGCTACATGACAGAAACTCTGGCTAACTAACAAACGTTGGCGACATGACAGAAACTCTGGCCAACTAACAGAAACTCTGGCTAACGGACAGAAACTCTGTTCAACTAACAGAAACTCTGGCTACATGACAGAAACTCTGCTCAACTAACAGAAAATGTTGCTAACTAACAGAAACTTTGGCTAAATGACAGAAACTCTGGCTAACTAACAGAAACATTGGCTACATGACAGAAACTCTGGCTAACTAACAGAAACGTTGGCTACATGACAGAAACTCTGGCTAACTAACAGAAACGTTGGCTACATGACAGAAACTTTGGCTACATGACAGAATCTCTGGCTAACAGAAACTCTGTTCAACTAACAGAAACTCTGGCTACATGACAGAAACTCTGGCTAACTAACAGAAACGTTGGCTACATGACAGAAACTCTGGTCAACTAACAGAAAATGTGGCTAAGTAACAGAAACTCTGCTTAGCAGAAACTCTGTTCAACTAACAGAAACTCTGGCTACATGACAGAAACTCTGGCTAACTAACAGAAACGTTGGCTACATGACAGAAACTCTGGCCAACTAACAGAAACTCTGGCCAACTAACAAAAAATCTGGCTTACTAACAGAAACGTTGGCTACATGACAGAAACTCTGGCTAACCAACAGAAACGTTGGCTACATGACAGAAACTCTGGCCAACTAACAGAAACTCTGGCCAACTAACAAAAAATCTGGCTTACTAACAGAAACGTTGGCTACATGACAGAAACTCTGGCTAACTAACAAACGTTGGCTACATGACAGAAACTCTGGCCAACTAACAGAAAATTTGGCTAACTAACAGAAACGTTGGCTACATGACAGAAACTCTGGCCAACTAACAGAAACTCTGGCCAACTAACAAAAAATCTGGCTTACTAACAGAAACGTTGGCTACATGACAGAAACTCTGGCTAACTAACAGAAACTCTGGCTACATGACAGAAACTCTGGCTAACAGAAACTCTGTTCAACTAACAGAAACTCTGGCTAACAGAAACTCTGTTCAACTAACAGAAACTCTGGCTAACTAACAGAAACGTTGGCTACATGACAGAAACTCTGGCTAACTAACAAACGTTGGCTACATGACAGAAACTCTGGCTAACTAACAGAAACGTTGGCTACATGACAGAAACTCTGGCTAACTAACAGAAACTTTGGCTACATGACAGAAACTCTGGCTAACAGAAACTCTGTTCAACTAACAGAAACTCTGGCTACATGACAGAAACTCTGGCTAACTAACAGAAACGTTGGCTACATGACAGAAACTCTGGCTAACTAACAGAAACGTTGGCTACATGACAGAAACTCTGGCTAACTAACAAAAAATCTGGCTTACTAACAGAAACGTTGGCTACATGACAGAAACTCTGGCTAACTAACAAACGTTGGCTACATGACAGAAACTCTGGCCAACTAACAGAAAATTTGGCTAACTAACAGAAACGTTGGCTACATGACAGAAACTCTGGCCAACTAACAGAAACTCTGGCCAACTTACAGAAACTCTGGCTAACGGACAGAAACTCTGGTCAACTAACAGAAAATGTGGCTAACTAACAGAAACTCTGGCTACATGACAGAAACTCTGGCTAACTAACAGAAACGTTGGCTACATGACAGAAACTCTGGCTAACTAACAAACGTTGGCTACATAACAGACACTCTGGCCAACTAACAGAAACTCTGGCTAACGGAAAGAAACTCTGGTCAACTAACAGAAAATGTGGCTACATGACAGAAACTCTGGCTAACTAACAGAAACGTTGGCTACATGACAGAAACTCTGGCTAACTAACAAACGTTGGCTACATGACAGAAACTCTGGCCAACTAACAGAAAATGTGGCTACATGACAGAAACTCTGGCTAACTAACAGAAACGTTGGCTACATGACAGAAACTCTGGCTAACTAACAAACTTTGGCTACATGACAGAAACTCTGGCTAACAGAAACTCTGTTCAACTAACAGAAACTCTGGCTACATGACAGAAACTCTGGCTAACTAACAGAAACGTTGGCTACATGACAGAAACTCTGGCTAACTAACAGAAACGTTGGCTACATGACAGAAACTCTGCTTAGCAGAAACTCTGTTCAACTAACAGAAACTCTGGCTACATGACAGAAACTCTGGCTAACTAACAGAAACGTTGGCTACATGACAGAAACTCTGGCTAACTAACAAACGTTGGCTACATGACAGAAACTCTGGCCAACTAACAGAAACTCTGGCCAACTAACAGAAACTCTGGCTAACGGACAGAAACTCTGGTCAACTAACAGAAAATGTGGCTAACTAACAGAAACTTTGGCTACATGACAGAAACTCTGGCTAACTAACAGAAACTTTGGCTCCATGACAGAAACTCTGGCTAACTAACAGAAACGTTGGCTACATGACAGAAACTCTGGCTAACTAACAGAAACGTTGGCTACATGACAGAAACTCTGGCCAATTAACAGAAACTCTGGCTAACGGACAGAAACTCTGGTCAACTAACAGAAAATGTGGCTAACTAACAGAAACGTTGGCTACATGACAGAAACTCTGGCCAACTAACAGAAACTTTGGCTACATGACAGAAACTCTGGCTAACAGAAACTCTGTTCAACTAACAGAAACTCTGGCTACATGACAGAAACTCTGGCTAACTAACAGAAACGTTGGCTACATGACAGAAACTCTGGTCAACTAACAGAAAATGTGGCTAAGTAACAGAAACTTTGGCTACATGACAGAAACTCTGGCTAACTAACAGAAACGTTGGCTACATGACAGGAACTCTGGCTAACTAACAGAAACGTTGGCTACATGACAGAAACTCTGGCCAATTAACAGAAACTCTGGCTAACAGAAACTCTGTTCAACTAACAGAAACGTTGGTTACATGACAGAAACTCTGGCTAACTAACAGAAACGTTGGTTACATGACAGAAACTCTGGCTAACTAACAGAAACGTTGGCTACATGACAGAAACTCTGGCTAACTAACAGAAACGTTGGCTAGATGACAGAAACTCTGGCCAACTAACAGGAACTCTGGCTAACGGACAGAAACTCTGGTCAACTAACAGAAAATGTGGCTAACTAACAGAAACGTTGGCTACATGACAGAAACTCTGGCCAACTAACAGAAACTCTGGCCAACTAACAGAAACTCTGGCTAACGGACAGAAACTCTGGTCAACTAGTGGAAAATGTGGCTAACTAACAGAAACGTTGGCTCCATGACAGAAACTCTGGCTAACTAACAGAAACGTTGGCTCCATGACAGAAACTCTGGCTAACTAACAGAAACGTTGGCTACATGACAGAAACTTTGGCTACATGACACAAACTCTGGCTAACAGAAACTCTGTTCAACTAACAGAAACTCTGGCTACATGACAGAAACTCTGGCTAACTAACAGAAACGTTGGCTACATGACAGAAACTCTGGTCAACTAACAGAAAATGTGACTAAGTAACAGAAACTTTGGCTACATGACAGAAACTCTGGCTAACAGAAACTCTGTTCAACTAACAGAAACTCTGGCTACATGACAGAAACTCTGGCTAACTAACAGAAACTCTGGCTAACTAACAGAAACGTTGGCTACATGACAGAAACTCTGGCTAACTAACAGAAACGTTGGCTACATGACAGAAACTCTGGCTAACTAACAGAAACGTTGGCTACATGACAGAAACTCTGGCTAACGGACAGAAACTCTGGTCAACTAACAGAAAATGTGGCCAACTAACAGAAACTCTGGCTAACGGACAGAAACTCTGTTCAACTAACAGAAACTCTGGCTAACTAACAGAAACTTTGGCTACATGACAGAAACTCTGGCTAACAGAAACTCTGTTCAACTAACAGAAACTCTGGCTAACAGAAACTCTGTTCAACTAACAGAAACTCTGGCTAACTAACAGAAACGTTGGCTACATGACAGAAACGTTGGCTACATGACAGAAACTTTGGCTACATGACAGAAACTCTGGCTAACAGAAACTCTGTTCAACTAACAGAAACTCTGGCTAACAGAAACTCTGTTCAACTAACAGAAACTCTGGCTACATGACAGAAACTCATGCTAACTAACAGAAACTTTGGCTACATGACAGAAACTCTGGCTAACTAACAAACGTTGGCTACATGACAGAAACTCTGGCCAACTAACAAAAAATCTGGCTTACTAACAGAAACGTTGGCTACATGACAGAAACTCTGGCTAACTAACAAACGTTGGCTACATGACAGAAACTCTGGCCAACTAACAGAAACTCTGTTCAACTAACAGAAACTCTGGCTACATGACAGAAACTCTGACTAACTAACAAACGTTGGCTACATAACAGAAACTCTGGCGAACTAACAGAAACTCTGGCCAACTAACAGAAACTCTGGCTAACGGACAGAAACTCTGGCCAACTAACAGAAACTCTGGCCAACTAACAGAAACTCTGGCTAACGGACAGAAACTCTGGTCAACTAAAAGAAAATGTGGCTAACTAACCGAAACTTTGGCTACATGACAGAAACTCTGGCTAACTAACAGAAACGTTGGCTCCATGACAGAAACGTTGGCTACATGACAGAAACTCTGGCTAACTAACAGAAACGTTGGCTACATGACAGAAACTTTGCCTACATGACAGAAACTCTGGCTAACAGAAACTGTGTTCAACTAACCGAAACTCTGGCTACATGACAGAAACTCTGGCTAACTAACAGAAACGTTGGCTACATGACAGAAACTCTGGTCAACTAACAGAAAATGTGGCTAAGTAACAGAAACTTTGCTTACATGACAGAAACTCTGGCTAACAGAAACTCTGTTCAACTAACAGAAACTCTGGCTACATGACAGAAACTCTGGCTAACTAACAGAAACTCTGGCTACATGACAGAAACTCTGGCTAACTAACAGAAACGTTGGCTACATGACAGAAACTCTGGCTAACTAACAGAAACGTTGGCTACATGACAGAAACTCTGGCTAACTAACAGAAACGTTGGCCAACTAACAGAAACTCTGGCCAACTAACAGAAACTCTGGCTAACGGACAGAAACTCTGGTCAACTAACAAAAAATGTGGCTAACTAACAGAAACTTTGGCTACATGACAGAAACTCTGGCTAACAGAAACTCTGTTCAACTAACAGAAACTCTGGCTACATGACAGAAACTCTAGCTAACTAACAGAAATGTTGGCTACATGACAGAAACTCTGGCTAACTAACAGAAACGTTGGCTACATGACGGAAACTTTGGCTACATGACAGAAACTCTGGCTAGCAGAAACTCTGTTCAACTAACAGAAACTCTGGCTACATGACAGAAACTCTGGCTAACTAATAGAAACGTTGACTACATGACAGAAACTCTGGCTAACTAACAAACGTTGGCTACATGACAGAAACTCTGGCCAACTAACAAAAAATCTGGCTTACTAACAGAAACGTTGGCTACATGACAGAAACTCTGGCTAACTAACAAACGTTGGCTACATGACAGAAACTCTGGCCAACTAACAGAAACTCTGGCCAACTAACAGAAACTCTGGCTAACGGACAGAAACTCTGGTCAACTAACAGAAAATGTGGCTAACTAACCGAAACTTTGGCTACATGACAGAAACTCTGGCTAACTAACAGAAACGTTGGCTCCATGACAGAAATGTTGGCTACATGACAGAAACTCTGGCTAACTAACAGAAACGTTGGCTACATGACAGAAACTTTGCCTACATGACAGAAACTCTGGCTAACAGAAACTCTGTTCAACTAACAGAAACTCTGGCTACATGACAGAAACTCTGGCTAACTAACAGAAACGTTGGCTACATGACAGAAACTCTGGTCAACTAACAGAAAATGTGGCTAAGTAACAGAAACTTTGCTTACATGACAGAAACTCTGGCTAACAGAAACTCTGTTCAACTAACAGAAACTCTGGCTACATGACAGAAACTCTGGCTAACTAACAGAAACTCTGGCTACATGACAGAAACTCTGGCTAACTAACAGAAACGTTGGCTACATGACAGAAACTCTGGCTAACTAACAGAAACGTTGGCTCCATGACAGAAACTCTGGCTAACTAACAGAAACGTTGGCCAACTAACAGAAACTCTGGCCAACTAACAGAAACTCTGGCTAACGGACAGAAACTCTGGTCAACTAACAGAAAATGTGGCTAACTAACAGAAACTTTGGCTACATGACAGAAACTCTGGCTAACAGAAACTCTGTTCAACTAACAGAAACTCTGGCTACATGACAGAAACTCTGGCTAACTAACAGAAACGTTGGCTACATGACAGAAACGTTGGCTACATGACAGAAACTTTGGCTACATGACAGAAACTCTGGCTAACAGAAACTCTGTTCAACTAACAGAAACTCTGGCTAACAGAAACTCTGTTCAACTAACAGAAACTCTGGCTACATGACAGAAACTCTGGCTAACTAACAGAAACGTTGGCTACATGACAGAAACTCTGGCTAACTAACAGAAACGTTGGCTCCATGACAGAAACTCTGGCTAACTAACAGAAACGTTGGCTACATGACAGAAACTCTGGCTAACTAACAGAAACGTTGGCTACATGACAGAAACTCTGGCTAACTAACAGAAACTCTGGCTAACAGAAACTCTGTTCAACTAACAGAAACTCTGGCTACATGACAGAAACTCTGGCTAACTAACAAACGTTGGCTATATAACAGAAACTCTGGCCAACTAACAGAAACTCTGGCTAACGGACAGAAACTCTGGTCAACTAACAAAAAATGTGGCTAACTAACAGAAACTTTGGCTACATGACAGATACTCTGGCTAACAGAAACTCTGTTCAACTAACAGAAACTCTGGCTACATGACAGAAACTCTGGCTAACTAACAGAAACGTTGGCTACATGACAGAAACTCTGGCTAACTAACAGAAACGTTGGCTACATGACGGAAACTTTGGCTACATGACAGAAACTCTGGCTAGCAGAAACTCTGTTCAACTAACAGAAACTCTGGCTACATGACAGAAACTCTGGCTAACTAACAGAAATGTTGGCTACATGACAGAAACTCTGGCTAACTAACAAACGTTGGCTACATGACAGAAACTCTGGCCAACTAACAAAAATTCTGGATAACTAACAGAAACGTTGGCTACATGACAGAAACTCTGGCTAACTAACAGAAACGTTGGCTACATGACAGAAACTCTGGCCAACTAACAAAAAATCTGGCTAACTAACCGAGACTTTGGCTACATGACAGAAACTCTGGCTAACTAACAGAAACGTTGGCTCCATGACAGAAATGTTGGCTACATGACAGAAACTCTGGCTAGCTAACAGAAACGTTGGCTACATGACAGAAACTTTGCCTACATGACAGAAACTCTGGCTAACAGAAACTCTGTTCAACTAACAGAAACTCTGGCTACATGACAGAAACTCTGGCTAACTAACAGAAACGTTGGCTACATGACAGAAACTCTGGTCAACTAACAGAAAATGTGGCTAAGTAACAGAAACTTTGCTTACATGACAGAAACTCTGGCTAACAGAAACTCTGTTCAACTAACAGAAACTCTGGCTACATGACAGAAACTCTGGCTAACTAACAGAAACGTTGGCTACATGACAGAAACTCTGGCTAACTAACAGAAACGTTGGCTACATGACAGAAACTCTGGCTAACTAACAGAAACGTTGGCCAACTAACAGAAACTCTGGCCAACTAACAGAAACTCTGGCTAACGGACAGAAACTCTGGTCAACTAACAGAAAATGTGGCTAACTAACAGAAACTTTGGCTACATGACAGAAACTCTGGCTAACAGAAACTCTGTTCAACTAACAGAAACTCTGGCTACATGACAGAAACTCTGGCTAACTAACAGAAACGTTGGCTACATGACAGAAACGTTGGCTACATGACAGAAACTTTGGCTACATGACAGAAACTCTGGCTAACAGAAACTCTGTTCAACTAACAGAAACTCTGGCTAACAGAAACTCTGTTCAACTAACAGAAACTCTGGCTACATGACAGAAACTCTGGCTAACTAACAGAAACGTTGGCTACATGACAGAAACTCTGGCTAACTAACAGAAACATTGGCTCCATGACAGAAACTCTGGCTAACTAACAGAAACTTTGGCTACATGACAGAAACTCTGGCTAACTAACAGAAACGTTGGCTCCATGACAGAAACTCTGGCTAACTAACAGAAACGTTGGCTACATGACAGAAACTCTGGCTAACTAACAGAAACGTTGGCTACATGACAGAAACTCTGGCTAACTAACAGAAACTCTGGCTAACAGAAACTCTGTTCAACTAACAGAAACTCTGGCTACATGACAGAAACTCTGGCTAACTAACAAACGTTGGCTATATAACAGAAACTCTGGCCAACTAACAGAAACTCTGGCTAACGGACAGAAACTCTGGTCAACTAACAAAAAATGTGGCTAACTAACAGAAACTTTGGCTACATGACAGATACTCTGGCTAACAGAAACTCTGTTCAACTAACAGAAACTCTGGCTAACAGAAACTCTGTTCAACTAACAGAAACTCTGGCTACATGACAGAAACTCTGGCTAACTAACAGAAACGTTGGCTACATGACAGAAACTCTGGCTAACTAACAGAAACATTGGCTCCATGACAGAAACTCTGGCTAACTAACAGAAACGTTGGCTACATGACAGAAACTCTGGCTAACTAACAGAAACGTTGGCTACATGACAGAAACTCTGGCTAACTAACAGAAACTCTGGCTAACAGAAACTCTGTTCAACTAACAGAAACTCTGGCTACATGACATAAACTCTGGCTAACTAACAAACGTTGGCTATATAACAGAAACTCTGGCCAACTAACAGAAACTCTGGCCAACTAACAGAAACTCTGGCTAACGGACAGAAACTCTGGTCAACTAACAAAAAATGTGGCTAACTAACAGAAACTTTGGCTACATGACAGATACTCTGGCTAACAGAAACTCTGTTCAACTAACAGAAACTCTGGCTACATGACAGAAACTCTGGCTAACTAACAGAAACGTTGGCTACATGACAGAAACTCTGGCTAACTAACAGAAACGTTGGCTACATGACGGAAACTTTGGCTACATGACAGAAACTCTGGCTAGCAGAAACTCTGTTCAACTAACAGAAACTCTGGCTACATGACAGAAACTCTGGCTAACTAACAGAAACGTTGGCTACATGACAGAAACTCTGGCCAATTAACAGAAACTCGGGCTAACGGACAGAAACTCTGGTCAACTAACAGAAAATGTGGCTACATGACAGAAACTCTGGCTAACTAACAGAAACGTTGGCTACATGACAGAAACTCTGGCCAACTAACAAAAAATCTGGCTAACTAACAGAAACGTTGGCTACATGACAGAAACTCTGGCTAACTAACAGAAACGTTGGCTACATGACAGAAACTCTGGTCAACTAACAGAAAATGTGGCTAACTAACAGAAACGTTGGCTACATGACAGAAACTCTGGCCAACTAACAGAAACGTTGGCTACATGACAGAAACTCTGGCTAAAAGAAACGTTGGCTACATGACAGAAACTCTGGCTAACTAACAGAAACGTTGGCTCCATGACAGAAACTCTGGCTAACTAACAGAAACGTTGGCTACATGACAGAAACTCTGGCTAACTAACAGAAACGTTGGCTACATGACAGAAACTCTGGCCAACTAACAGAAACTCTGGCTAACAGAAACTCTGTTCAACTAACAGAAACTCTGGCTACATGACAGAAACTCTGGCTAACTAACAGAAACGTTGGCTACATGACAGAAACTCTGGCTAACTAACAGAAACGTTGGCTACATGACAGAAACTTTGGCTACATGACAGAAACTCTGGCTAACAGAAACTCTGTTCAACTAACAGAAACTCTGGCTACATGACAGAAACTCTGGCTAACTAACAGAAACGTTGGCTACATGACAGAAACTCTGGTCAACTAACAGAAAATGTGGCTAACTAACAGAAACTTTGGCTACATGACAGAAACTCTGGCCAACTAACAGAAACTCTGGCCAACTAACAGAAACGTTGGCTACATGACAGAAACTCTGGCTAACAGAAACGTTGGCTACATCACAGAAACTCTGGCTAACTAACAGAAACGTTGGCTCCATGACAGAAACTCTGGCTAACTAACAGAAACGTTGGCTACATGACAGAAACTCTGGACAATTAACAGAAACTCGGGCTAACGGACAGAAACTCTGGTCAACTAACAGAAAATGTGGCTAACTAACAGAAACGTTGGCTACATGACAGAAACTCTGGCCAACTAACAGAAACTCTGGCCAACTAACAGAAACGTTGGCTACATGACAGAAACTCTGGCTAACAGAAACGTTGGCTACATGACAGAAACTCTGGCTGACTAACAGAAACGTTGGCTCCATGACAGAAACTCTGGCTAACTAACAGAAACGTTGGCTACATGACAGAAACTCTGGCTAACTAACAGAAACGTTGGCTCCATGACAGAAACTCTGGCTAACAGAAACGTTGGCTACATGACAGAAACTCTGGTTAACTAACAGAAACGTTGGCTCCATGACAGAAACTCTGGCTAACTGACAGACACGTTGGCTACATGACAGAAACTCTGGCTAACTAACAGAAACGTTGGCTACATGACAGAAACTCTGGCCAACTAACAGAAACTCTGGCTAACAGAAACTCTGTTCAACTAACAGAAACTCTGGCTACATGACAGAAACTCTGGCTAACTAACAGAAACGTTGGCTACATGACAGAAACTCTGGCTAACTAACAGAAACGTTGGCTACATGACAGAAACTCTGGCCAATTAACAGAAACTCGGGATAACGGACAGAAACTCTGGTCAACTAACAGAAAATGTGGCTAACTAACAGAAACGTTGGCTACATGACAGAAACTCTGGCCAACTAACAGAAACTCTGGCCAACTAACAGAAACGTTGGCTACATGACAGAAACTCTGGCTAACATAAACGTTGGCTACATGACAGAAACTCTGGCTAACTAACAGAAACGTTGGCTCCATGACAGAAACTCTGGCTAACTAACAGAAACGTTGGCTACATGACAGAAACTCTGGCTAACTAACAGAAACGTTGGCTACATGACAGAAACTCTGGCCAACTAACAGAAACTCTGGCTAACAGAAACTCTGTTCAACTAACAGAAACTCTGGCTACATGACAGAAACTCTGGCTAACTAACAGAAACGTTGGCTACATGACAGAAACTCTGGCCAATTAACAGAAACTCGGGCTAACGGACAGAAACTCTGGTCAACTAACAGAAAATGTGGCTACATGACAGAAACTCTGGCTAACTAACAGAAACGTTGGCTACATGACAGAAACTCTGGCCAACTAACAAAAAATCTGGCTAACTAACAGAAACGTTGGCTACATGACAGAAACTCTGGCTAACTAACAGAAACGTTGGCTACATGACAGAAACTCTGGTCAACTAACAGAAAATGTGGCTAACTAACAGAAACGTTGGCTACATGACAGAAACTCTGGCCAACTAACAGAAACGTTGGCTACATGACAGAAACTCTGGCTAACAGAAACGTTGGCTACATGACAGAAACTCTGGCTGACTAACAGAAACGTTGGCTCCATGACAGAAACTCTGGCTAACTAACAGAAACGTTGGCTACATGACAGAAACTCTGGCTAACTAACAGAAACGTTGGCTCCATGACAGAAACTCTGGCTAACAGAAACGTTGGCTACATGACAGAAACTCTGGTTAACTAACAGAAACGTTGGCTCCATGACAGAAACTCTGGCTAACTGACAGACACGTTGGCTACATGACAGAAACTCTGGCTAACTAACAGAAACGTTGGCTACATGACAGAAACTCTGGCCAACTAACAGAAACTCTGGCTAACAGAAACTCTGTTCAACTAACAGAAACTCTGGCTACATGACAGAAACTCTGGCTAACTAACAGAAACGTTGGCTACATGACAGAAACTCTGGCTAACTAACAGAAACGTTGGCTACATGACAGAAACTCTGGCTAACTAACAGAAACGTTGGCCAACTAACAGAAACTCTGGCCAACTAACAGAAACTCTGGCTAACGGACAGAAACTCTGGTCAACTAACAGAAAATGTGGCTAACTAACAGAAACTTTGGCTACATGACAGAAACTCTGGCTAACAGAAACTCTGTTCAACTAACAGAAACTCTGGCTACATGACAGAAACTCTGGCTAACTAACAGAAACGTTGGCTACATGACAGAAACGTTGGCTACATGACAGAAACTTTGGCTACATGACAGAAACTCTGGCTAACAGAAACTCTGTTCAACTAACAGAAACTCTGGCTAACAGAAACTCTGCTCAACTAACAGAAACTCTGGCTACATGACAGAAACTCTGGCTAACTAACAGAAACGTTGGCTACATGACAGAAACTCTGGCTAACTAACAGAAACATTGGCTCCATGACAGAAACTCTGGCTAACTAACAGAAACTTTGGCTACATGACAGAAACTCTGGCTAACTAACAGAAACGTTGGCTCCATGACAGAAACTCTGGCTAACTAACAGAAACGTTGGCTACATGACAGAAACTCTGGCTAACTAACAGAAACGTTGGCTACATGACAGAAACTCTGGCTAACTAACAGAAACTCTGGCTAACAGAAACTCTGTTCAACTAACAGAAACTCTGGCTACATGACAGAAACTCTGGCTAACTAACAAACGTTGGCTATATAACAGAAACTCTGGCCAACTAACAGAAACTCTGGCCAACTAACAGAAACTCTGGCTAACGGACAGAAACTCTGGTCAACTAACAAAAAATGTGGCTAACTAACAGAAACTTTGGCTACATGACAGATACTCTGGCTAACAGAAACTCTGTTCAACTAACAGAAACTCTGGCTAACAGAAACTCTGTTCAACTAACAGAAACTCTGGCTACATGACAGAAACTCTGGCTAACTAACAGAAACGTTGGCTACATGACAGAAACTCTGGCTAACTAACAGAAACATTGGCTCCATGACAGAAACTCTGGCTAACTAACAGAAACGTTGGCTACATGACAGAAACTCTGGCTAACTAACAGAAACGTTGGCTACATGACAGAAACTCTGGCTAACTAACAGAAACTCTGGCTAACAGAAACTCTGTTCAACTAACAGAAACTCTGGCTACATGACAGAAACTCTGGCTAACTAACAAACGTTGGCTATATAACAGAAACTCTGGCCAACTAACAGAAACTCTGGCCAACTAACAGAAACTCTGGCTAACGGACAGAAACTCTGGTCAACTAACAAAAAATGTGGCTAACTAACAGAAACTTTGGCTACATGACAGATACTCTGGCTAACAGAAACTCTGTTCAACTAACAGAAACTCTGGCTACATGACAGAAACTCTGGCTAACTAACAGAAACGTTGGCTACATGACAGAAACTCTGGCTAACTAACAGAAACGTTGGCTACATGACGGAAACTTTGGCTACATGACAGAAACTCTGGCTAGCAGAAACTCTGTTCAACTAACAGAAACTCTGGCTACATGACAGAAACTCTGGCTAACTAACAGAAACGTTGGCTACATGACAGAAACTCTGGCCAATTAACAGAAACTCGGGCTAACGGACAGAAACTCTGGTCAACTAACAGAAAATGTGGCTACATGACAGAAACTCTGGCTAACTAACAGAAACGTTGGCTACATGACAGAAACTCTGGCCAACTAACAAAAAATCTGGCTAACTAACAGAAACGTTGGCTACATGACAGAAACTCTGGCTAACTAACAGAAACGTTGGCTACATGACAGAAACTCTGGTCAACTAACAGAAAATGTGGCTAACTAACAGAAACGTTGGCTACATGACAGAAACTCTGGCCAACTAACAGAAACGTTGGCTACATGACAGAAACTCTGGCTAAAAGAAACGTTGGCTACATGACAGAAACTCTGGCTAACTAACAGAAACGTTGGCTACATGACAGAAACTCTGGTCAACTAACAGAAAATGTGGCTAACTAACAGAAACGTTGGCTACATGACAGAAACTCTGGCCAACTAACAGAAACGTTGGCTACATGACAGAAACTCTGGCTAAAAGAAACGTTGGCTACATGACAGAAACTCTGGCTAACTAACAGAAACGTTGGCTCCATGACAGAAACTCTGGCTAACTAACAGAAACGTTGGCTACATGACAGAAACTCTGGCTAACTAACAGAAACGTTGGCTACATGACAGAAACTCTGGCCAACTAACAGAAACTCTGGCTAACAGAAACTCTGTTCAACTAACAGAAACTCTGGCTACATGACAGAAACTCTGGCTAACTAACAGAAACGTTGGCTACATGACAGAAACTCTGGCTAACTAACAGAAACGTTGGCTACATGACAGAAACTTTGGCTACATGACAGAAACTCTGGCTAACAGAAACTCTGTTCAACTAACAGAAACTCTGGCTACATGACAGAAACTCTGGCTAACTAACAGAAACGTTGGCTACATGACAGAAACTCTGGTCAACTAACAGAAAATGTGGCCAACTAACAGAAACTCTGGCCAACTAACAGAAACGTTGGCTACATGACAGAAACTCTGGCTAACAGAAACGTTGGCTACATCACAGGAACTCTGGCTAACTAACAGAAACGTTGGCTCCATGACAGAAACTCTGGCTAACTAACAGAAACGTTGGCTACATGACAGAAACTCTGGACAATTAACAGAAACTCGGGCTAACGGACAGAAACTCTGGTCAACTAACAGAAAATGTGGCTAACTAACAGAAACGTTGGCTACATGACAGAAACTCTGGCCAACTAACAGAAACTCTGGCCAACTAACAGAAACGTTGGCTACATGACAGAAACTCTGGCTAACAGAAACGTTGGCTACATGACAGAAACTCTGGCTAACTAACAGAAACGTTGGCTCCATGACAGAAACTCTGGCTAACTAACAGAAACGTTGGCTACATGACAGAAACTCTGGCTAACTAACAGAAACGTTGGCTCCATGACAGAAACTCTGGCCAACTAACAGAAACTCTGGCTAACAGAAACTCTGTTCAACTAACAGAAACTCTGGCTACATGACAGAAACTCTGGCTAACTAACAGAAACGTTGGCTACATGACAGAAACTCTGGCTAACAGAAACTCTGTTCAACTAACAGAAACTCTGGCTACATGACAGAAACTCTGGCTAACTAACAGAAACGTTGGCTACATGACAGAAACTCTGGTCAACTAACAGAAAATGTGGCTAAGTTACAGAAACTTTGGCTACATGACAGAAACTCTGGCTAACAGAAACTCTGTTCAACTAACAGAAACTCTGGCTACATGACAGAAACTATGGCTAACTAACAGAAACGTTGGCTACATGACAGAAACTCTGGCTAACTAACAGAAACGTTGGCTACATGACAGAAACTCTGGCCAACTAACAGAAACGTTGGCTACATGACAGAAACTCTGGCTAACAGAAACTCTGTTCAACTAACAGAAACTCTGGATACATGACAGAAACTCTGGCTAACTAACAGAAACTCTGGATACATGACAGAAACTCTGGCTAACTAACAGAAACGTTGGCTACATGACAGAAACTCTGGCCAATTAACAGAAACTCGGGATAACGGACAGAAACTCTGGTCAACTAACAGAAAATGTGGCTAACTAACAGAAACGTTGGCTACATGACAGAAACTCTGGCCAACTAACAGAAACTCTGGCCAACTAACAGAAACGTTGGCTACATGACAGAAACTCTGGCTAACATAAACGTTGGCTACATGACAGAAACTCTGGCTAACTAACAGAAACGTTGGCTCCATGACAGAAACTCTGGCTAACTAACAGAAACGTTGGCTACATGACAGAAACTCTGGCTAACTAACAGAAACGTTGGCTACATGACAGAAACTCTGGCCAACTAACAGAAACTCTGGCTAACAGAAACTCTGTTCAACTAACAGAAACTCTGGCTACATGACAGAAACTCTGGCTAACTAACAGAAACGTTGGCTACATGACAGAAACTCTGGCTAACAGAAACTCTGTTCAACTAACAGAAACTCTGGCTACATGACAGAAACTCTGGCTAACAGAAACTCTGTTCAACTAACAGAAACTCTGGCTACATGACAGAAACTCTGGCTAACTAACAGAAACGTTGGCTACATGACAGAAACTCTGGCTAACAGAAACTCTGTTCAACTAACAGAAACTCTGGATACATGACAGAAACTCTGGCTAACTAACAGAAACGTTGGCTACATGACAGAAACTCTGGCTAACTAACAGAAACGTTGGCTACATGACAGAAACTCTGGCCAATTAACAGAAACTCGGGCTAACGGACAGAAACTCTGGTCAACTAACAGAAAATGTGGCTAACTAACAGAAACGTTGGCTACATGACAGAAACTCTGGCCAACTAACAGAAAATGTGGCTAACTAACAGAAACGTTGGCTACATGACAGAAACTCTGGCCAACTAACAGAAACTCTGGCCAACTAACAGAAACGTTGGCTACATGACAGAAACTCTGGCTAACAGAAACGTTGGCTACATGACAGAAACTCTGGCTAACTAACAGAAACGTTGGCTCCATGACAGAAACTCTGGCTAACTAACAGAAACGTTGGCTCCATGACAGAAACTCTGGCTAACTAACAGAAACGTTGGCTACATGACAGAAACTCTGGCCAACTAACAGAAACTCTGGCTAACAAAAACTCTGTTCAACTAACAGAAACTCTGGCTACATGACAGAAACTCTGGCTAACTAACAGAAACGTTGGCTACATGACGGAAACTCTGGCTACATGACAGAAACTCTGGCTAGCAGAAACTCTGTTCAACTAACAGAAACTCTGGCTACATGACAGAAACTCTGGCTAACTAACAGAAATGTTGGCTACATGACAGAAACTCTGGCTAACTAACAAACGTTGGCTACATGACAGAAACTCTGGCCAACTAACAAAAAATCTGGCTAACTAACAGAAACGTTGGCTACATGACAGAAACTCTGGCTAACTAACAGAAACGTTGGCTACATGACAGAAACTCTGGCCAATTAACAGAAACTCGGGCTAACGGACAGAAACTCTGGTCAACTAACAGAAAATGTGGCTAACTAACAGAAACGTTGGCTACATGACAGAAACTCTGGCCAACTAACAGAAACTCTGGCCAACTAACAGAAACGTTGGCTACATGACAGAAACTCTGGCTAAAAGAAACGTTGGCTACATGACAGAAACTCTGGCTAACTAACAGAAACGTTGGCTCCATGACAGAAACTCTGGCTAACTAACAGAAACGTTGGCTACATGACAGAAACTCTGGCTAACTAACAGAAACGCTGGCTACATGACAGAAACTCTGGCCAACTAACAGAAACTCTGGCTAACAGAAACTCTGTTCAACTAACAGAAACTCTGGCTACATGACAGAAACTCTGGCTAACTAACAGAAACGTTGGCTACATGACAGAAACTCTGGCTAACTAACAGAAACGTTGGCTACATGACAGAAACTTTGGCTACATGACAGAAACTCTGGCCAACTAACAGAAACTCTGGCCAACTAACAGAAACGTTGGCTACATGACAGAAACTCTGGCTAACAGAAACGTTGGCTACATGACAGAAACTCTGGCTAACTAACAGAAACGTTGGCTCCATGACAGAAACTCTGGCTAACTAACAGAAACGTTGGCTACATGACAGAAACTCTGGACAATTAACAGAAACTCGGGCTAACGGACAGAAACTCTGGTCAACAAACAGAAAATGTGGCTAACTAACAGAAACGTTGGCTACATGACAGAAACTCTGGCCAACTAACAGAAACTCTGGCCAACTAACAGAAACGTTGGCTACATGACAGAAACTCTGGCTAACAGAAACGTTGGCTACATGACAGAAACTCTGGCTAACTAACAGAAACGTTGGCTCCATGACAGAAACTCTGGCTAACTAACAGAAACGTTGGCTACATGACAGAAACTCTGGCCAACTAACAGAAACTCTGGCTAACAAAAACTCTGTTCAACTGACAGAAACTCTGGCCAACTAACAGAAACGTTGGCTACATGACAGAAACTCTGGCTAACAGAAACGTTGGCTACATGACAGAAACTCTGGCTAACTAACAGAAACGTTGGCTCCATGACAGAAACTCTGGCCAACTAACAGAAACTCTGGCTAACAGAAACTCTGTTCAACTAACAGAAACTCTGGCTACATGACAGAAACTCTGGCTAACTAACAGAAATGTTGGCTACATGACAGAAACTCTGGCTAACAGAAACTCTGTTCAACTAACAGAAACTCTGGCTACATGACAGAAACTCTGGCTAACTAACAGAAACGTTGGCTACATGACAGAAACTCTGGTCAACTAACAGAAAATGTGGCTAAGTAACAGAAACTCTGGCTACATGACAGAAACTATGGCTAACTAACAGAAACGTTGGATACATGACAGAAACTCTGGCTAACTAACAGAAACGTTGGCTACATGACAGAAACTCTGGTCAACTAACAGAAAATGTGGCTAAGTTACAGAAACTTTGGCTACATGACAGAAACTCTGGCTAACAGAAACTCTGTTCAACTAACAGAAACTCTGGCTACATGACAGAAACTATGGCTAACTAACAGAAACGTTGGCTACATGACAGAAACTCTGGCTAACTAACAGAAACGTTGGCTACATGACAGAAACTCTGGCCAACTAACAGAAACGTTGGCTACATGACAGAAACTCTGGCTAACAGAAACTCTGTTCAACTAACAGAAACTCTGGATACATGACAGAAACTCTGGCTAACTAACAGAAACTCTGGATACATGACAGAAACTCTGGCTAACTAACAGAAACGTTGGCTACATGACAGAAACTCTGGCTAACTAACAGAAACGTTGGCTACATGACAGAAACTCTGGCCAATTAACAGAAACTCGGGATAACGGACAGAAACTCTGGTCAACTAACAGAAAATGTGGCTAACTAACAGAAACGTTGGCTACATGACAGAAACTCTGGCCAACTAACAGAAACTCTGGCCAACTAACAGAAACGTTGGCTACATGACAGAAACTCTGGCTAACATAAACGTTGGCTACATGACAGAAACTCTGGCTAACTAACAGAAACGTTGGCTCCATGACAGAAACTCTGGCTAACTAACAGAAACGTTGGCTACATGACAGAAACTCTGGCTAACTAACAGAAACGTTGGCTACATGACAGAAACTCTGGCCAACTAACAGAAACTCTGGCTAACAGAAACTCTGTTCAACTAACAGAAACTCTGGCTACATGACAGAAACTCTGGCTAACTAACAGAAACGTTGGCTACATGACAGAAACTCTGGCTAACAGAAACTCTGTTCAACTAACAGAAACTCTGGCTACATGACAGAAACTCTGGCTAACAGAAACTCTGTTCAACTAACAGAAACTCTGGCTACATGACAGAAACTCTGGCTAACTAACAGAAACGTTGGCTACATGACAGAAACTCTGGCTAACAGAAACTCTGTTCAACTAACAGAAACTCTGGATACATGACAGAAACTCTGGCTAACTAACAGAAACGTTGGCTACATGACAGAAACTCTGGCTAACTAACAGAAACGTTGGCTACATGACAGAAACTCTGGCCAATTAACAGAAACTCGGGCTAACGGACAGAAACTCTGGTCAACTAACAGAAAATGTGGCTAACTAACAGAAACGTTGGCTACATGACAGAAACTCTGGCCAACTAACAGAAAATGTGGCTAACTAACAGAAACGTTGGCTACATGACAGAAACTCTGGCCAACTAACAGAAACTCTGGCCAACTAACAGAAACGTTGGCTACATGACAGAAACTCTGGCTAACAGAAACGTTGGCTACATGACAGAAACTCTGGCTAACTAACAGAAACGTTGGCTCCATGACAGAAACTCTGGCTAACTAACAGAAACGTTGGCTCCATGACAGAAACTCTGGCTAACTAACAGAAACGTTGGCTACATGACAGAAACTCTGGCCAACTAACAGAAACTCTGGCTAACAAAAACTCTGTTCAACTAACAGAAACTCTGGCTACATGACAGAAACTCTGGCTAACTAACAGAAACGTTGGCTACATGACGGAAACTCTGGCTACATGACAGAAACTCTGGCTAGCAGAAACTCTGTTCAACTAACAGAAACTCTGGCTACATGACAGAAACTCTGGCTAACTAACAGAAATGTTGGCTACATGACAGAAACTCTGGCTAACTAACAAACGTTGGCTACATGACAGAAACTCTGGCCAACTAACAAAAAATCTGGCTAACTAACAGAAACGTTGGCTACATGACAGAAACTCTGGCTAACTAACAGAAACGTTGGCTACATGACAGAAACTCTGGCCAATTAACAGAAACTCGGGCTAACGGACAGAAACTCTGGTCAACTAACAGAAAATGTGGCTAACTAACAGAAACGTTGGCTACATGACAGAAACTCTGGCCAACTAACAGAAACTCTGGCCAACTAACAGAAACGTTGGCTACATGACAGAAACTCTGGCTAAAAGAAACGTTGGCTACATGACAGAAACTCTGGCTAACTAACAGAAACGTTGGCTCCATGACAGAAACTCTGGCTAACTAACAGAAACGTTGGCTACATGACAGAAACTCTGGCTAACTAACAGAAACGCTGGCTACATGACAGAAACTCTGGCCAACTAACAGAAACTCTGGCTAACAGAAACTCTGTTCAACTAACAGAAACTCTGGCTACATGACAGAAACTCTGGCTAACTAACAGAAACGTTGGCTACATGACAGAAACTCTGGCTAACTAACAGAAACGTTGGCTACATGACAGAAACTTTGGCTACATGACAGAAACTCTGGCCAACTAACAGAAACTCTGGCCAACTAACAGAAACGTTGGCTACATGACAGAAACTCTGGCTAACAGAAACGTTGGCTACATGACAGAAACTCTGGCTAACTAACAGAAACGTTGGCTCCATGACAGAAACTCTGGCTAACTAACAGAAACGTTGGCTACATGACAGAAACTCTGGACAATTAACAGAAACTCGGGCTAACGGACAGAAACTCTGGTCAACAAACAGAAAATGTGGCTAACTAACAGAAACGTTGGCTACATGACAGAAACTCTGGCCAACTAACAGAAACTCTGGCCAACTAACAGAAACGTTGGCTACATGACAGAAACTCTGGCTAACAGAAACGTTGGCTACATGACAGAAACTCTGGCTAACTAACAGAAACGTTGGCTCCATGACAGAAACTCTGGCTAACTAACAGAAACGTTGGCTACATGACAGAAACTCTGGCCAACTAACAGAAACTCTGGCTAACAAAAACTCTGTTCAACTGACAGAAACTCTGGCCAACTAACAGAAACGTTGGCTACATGACAGAAACTCTGGCTAACAGAAACGTTGGCTACATGACAGAAACTCTGGCTAACTAACAGAAACGTTGGCTCCATGACAGAAACTCTGGCCAACTAACAGAAACTCTGGCTAACAGAAACTCTGTTCAACTAACAGAAACTCTGGCTACATGACAGAAACTCTGGCTAACTAACAGAAATGTTGGCTACATGACAGAAACTCTGGCTAACAGAAACTCTGTTCAACTAACAGAAACTCTGGCTACATGACAGAAACTCTGGCTAACTAACAGAAACGTTGGCTACATGACAGAAACTCTGGTCAACTAACAGAAAATGTGGCTAAGTAACAGAAACTCTGGCTACATGACAGAAACTATGGCTAACTAACAGAAACGTTGGATACATGACAGAAACTCTGGCTAACTAACAGAAACGTTGGCTACATGACAGAAACTCTGGCCAACTAACAGAAACTCTGGCCAACTAACAGAAACGTTGGCTACATGACAGAAACTCTGGCTAACATAAACGTTGGCTACATGACAGAAACTCTGGATAACTAACAGAAACGTTGGCTCCATGACAGAAACTCTGGCTAACTAACAGAAACGTTGGCTACATGACAGAAACTCTGGCTAACTAACAGAAACGTTGGCTACATGACAGAAACTCTGGCCAACTAACAGAAACTCTGGCTAACAGAAACTCTGTTCAACTAACAGAAACTCTGGCTACATGACAGAAACTCTGGCTAACTAACAGAAACGTTGGCTACATGACAGAAACTCTGGCTAACAGAAACTCTGTTCAACTAACAGAAACTCTGGCTACATGACAGAAACTCTGGCTAACAGAAACTCTGTTCAACTAACAGAAACTCTGGCTACATGACAGAAACTCTGGCTAACTAACAGAAACATTGGCTACATGACAGAAACTCTGGCTAACTAACAGAAACGTTGGCTACATGACAGAAACTCTGGCCAACTAACAGAAACGTTGGCTACATGACAGAAACTCTGGCCAATTAACAGAAACTCGGGCTAACGGACAGAAACTCTGGTCAACTAACAGAAAATGTGGCTAACTAACAGAAACGTTGGCTACATGACAGAAACTCTGGCCAACTAACAGAAAATGTGGCTAACTAACAGAAACGTTGGCTACATGACAGAAACTCTGGCCAACTAACAGAAACGTTGGCTACATGACAGAAACACTGGCTAACAGAAACGTTGGCTACATGACAGAAACTCTGGCTAACTAACAGAAACGTTGGCTCCATGACAGAAACTCTGGCTAACTAACAGAAACATTGGCTCCATGACAGAAACTCTGGCTAACTAACAGAAACGTTGGCTACATGACAGAAACTCTGGCCAACTAACAGAAACTCTGGCTAACAGAAACTCTGTTCAACTAACAGAAACTCTGGCTACATGACAGAAACTCTGGCTAACTAACAAAAACGTTGGCTACATGACAGAAACTCTGGCTAACTAACAGAAACGTTGGCTACATGACAGAAACTCTGGCCAACTAACAGAAACGTTGGCTACATGACAGAAACTCTGGCTAACAGAAACTCTGTTCAACTAACAGAAACTCTGGATACATGACAGAAACTCTGGCTAACTAACAGAAACGTTGGCTACATGACAGAAACTCTGGCTAACTAACAGAAACGTTGGCTACATGACAGAAACCCTCGCTAACTAACAGAAACGTTGGCTACATGACAGAAACTCTGGCCAATTAACAGAAACTCGGGCTAACGGACAGAAACTCTGGTCAACTAACAGAAAATATGGCTAACTAAAAGAAACGTTGGCTACATGACAGAAACTCTGGCCAACTAACAGAAACTCTGCCAACTAACAGGAACTCTGGCCAACTTACAGGAACTCTGGCCAACTAACAGAAACTCTGGCTAACGGACAGAAATCTGGTCAACTAACAGAAAATGTGGCTAACTAACAGAAACTTTGGCTACATGACAGAAACTGGCTAACTAACAGAAACGTTGGCTACATGACAGAAACTCTGGCCAACTAACAGAAACTCTGGCCAACTAACAGAAACTCTGGCTACCTAACAGAAACGTTGGCTACATGACAGAAACTCTGGCTAACAGAAACGTTGGCTACATGACAGAAACTCTGGTTAACTAACAGAAACGTTGGCTCCATGACAGAAACTCTGGCTACCTAACAGAAACGTTGGCTACATGACAGAAACTCTGGCTAACAGAAACGTTGGCTACATGACAGAAACTCTGGTTAACTAACAGAAACGTTGGCTCCATGACAGAAACTCTGGCTAACTGACAGAAACGTTGGCTACATGACAGAAACTCTGGCTAACTAACAGAAACGTTGGCTACATGACAGAAACTCTGGCCAACTAACAGAAACTCTGGCTAACAGAAACTCTGTTCAACTAACAGAAACTCTGGCTACATGACAGAAACTCTGGCTAACTAACAGAAACGTTGGCTACATGACAGAAACTCTGGCTAACTAACAGAAACGTTGGCTACATGACAGAGACTCTGGCTAACTAACAAATGTTGGCTACATAACAGAAACTCTGGCCAACTAACAGAAACTCTGGCTAACGGACAGAAACTCTGGTCAACTAACAGAAAATGTGGCTAGCTAACAGAAACTTTGGCTACATGACAGAAACTCTGGCTAACTAACAGAAACGTTGGCTACATGACAGAAACTCAGGCTAACTAACAGAAACGTTGGCTACATGACAGAAACTCTGGCTAACAGAAACTCTGTTCAACTAACAGAAACTCTGGCTACATGACAGAAACTCTGGCTAACTAACAGAAACGTTGGCTACATGACAGAAACTCTGGCTAACTAACAGAAACGTTGGCTACATGACAGAAACTCTGGCCAACTAACAGAAACGTTGGCTACATGACAGAAACTCTGGCTAACAGAAACTCTGTTCAACTAACAGAAACTCTGGATACATGACAGAAACTCTGGCTAACTAACAGAAACGTTGGCTACATGACAGAAACTCTGGCTAACTAACAGAAACGTTGGCTACATGACAGAAACTCTGGCTAACTAACAGAAACGTTGGCTAAATGACAGAAACCCTCGCTAACTAACAGAAACGTTGGCTACATGACAGAAACTCTGGCCAATTAACAGAAACTCGGGCTAACGGACAGAAACTCTGGTCAACTAACAGAAAATATGGCTAACTAACAGAAACGTTGGCTACATGACAGAAACTCTGGCCAACTAACAGAAACTCTGCCAACTAACAGGAACTCTGGCCAACTTACAGGAACTCTGGCCAACTAACAGAAACTCTGGCTAACGGACAGAAATCTGGTCAACTAACAGAAAATGTGGCTAACTAACAGAAACTTTGGCTACATGACAGAAACTCTAACTTACAGAAACTCTGGCTAACTAACAGAAACTTTGGCTACACGACAGAAACTGGCTAACTAACAGAAACGTTGGCTACATGACAGAAACTCTGGCCAACTAACAGAAACTCTGGCCAACTAACAGAAACTCTGGCCAACTAACAGAAACTCTGGCTACCTAACAGAAACGTTGGCTACATGACAGAAACTCTGGCTAACAGAAACGTTGGCTACATGACAGAAACTCTGGTTAACTAACAGAAACGTTGGCTCCATGACAGAAACTCTGGCTACCTAACAGAAACGTTGGCTACATGACAGAAACTCTGGCTAACAGAAACGTTGGCTACATGACAGAAACTCTGGTTAACTAACAGAAACGTTGGCTCCATGACAGAAACTCTGGCTAACTGACAGAAACGTTGGCTACATGACAGAAACTCTGGCTAACTAACAGAAACGTTGGCTACATGACAGAAACTCTGGCCAACTAACAGAAACTCTGGCTAACAGAAACTCTGTTCAACTAACAGAAACTCTGGCTACATGACAGAAACTCTGGCTAACTAACAGAAACGTTGGCTACATGACAGAGACTCTGGCTAACTAACAAACGTTGGCTACATAACAGAAACTCTGGCCAACTAACAGAAACTCTGGCCAACTAACAAACTCTGGCTAACTAACAGAAACGTTGGCTACATGACAGAAACTCTGGCTAACTAACAGAAATGTTGGCTACATGACAGAAACTTTGGCTAACAGAAACTCTGTTCAACTAACAGAAACTCTGGCTACATGACAGAAACTCTGGCCAACTAACAGAAACGTTGGCTACATGACAGAAACTCTGGCTAACAGAAACTCTGTTCAACTAACAGAAACTCTGGATACATGACAGAAACTCTGGCTAACTAACAGAAACGTTGGCTACATGACAGAAACTCTGGCTAACTAACAGAAACGTTGGCTACATGACAGAAACCCTCGCTAACTAACAGAAACGTTGGCTACATGACAGAAACTCTGGCCAATTAACAGAAACTCGGGCTAACGGACAGAAACTCTGGTCAACTAACAGAAAATATGGCTAACTAAAAGAAACGTTGGCTACATGACAGAAACTCTGGCCAACTAACAGAAACTCTGCCAACTAACAGGAACTCTGGCCAACTTACAGGAACTCTGGCCAACTAACAGAAACTCTGGCTAACGGACAGAAATCTGGTCAACTAACAGAAAATGTGGCTAACTAACAGAAACTTTGGCTACATGACAGAAACTCTAACTTACAGAAACTCTGGCTAACTAACAGAAACTTTGGCTACATGACAGAAACTGGCTAACTAACAGAAACGTTGGCTACATGACAGAAACTCTGGCCAACTAACAGAAACTCTGGCCAACTAACAGAAACTCTGGCTACCTAACAGAAACGTTGGCTACATGACAGAAACTCTGGCTAACAGAAACGTTGGCTACATGACAGAAACTCTGGTTAACTAACAGAAACGTTGGCTCCATGACAGAAACTCTGGCTACCTAACAGAAACGTTGGCTACATGACAGAAACTCTGGCTAACAGAAACGTTGGCTACATGACAGAAACTCTGGTTAACTAACAGAAACGTTGGCTCCATGACAGAAACTCTGGCTAACTGACAGAAACGTTGGCTACATGACAGAAACTCTGGCTAACTAACAGAAACGTTGGCTACATGACAGAAACTCTGGCCAACTAACAGAAACTCTGGCTAACAGAAACTCTGTTCAACTAACAGAAACTCTGGCTACATGACAGAAACTCTGGCTAACTAACAGAAACGTTGGCTACATGACAGAAACTCTGGCTAACTAACAGAAACGTTGGCTACATGACAGAGACTCTGGCTAACTAACAAATGTTGGCTACATAACAGAAACTCTGGCCAACTAACAGAAACTCTGGCTAACGGACAGAAACTCTGGTCAACTAACAGAAAATGTGGCTAGCTAACAGAAACTTTGGCTACATGACAGAAACTCTGGCTAACTAACAGAAACGTTGGCTACATGACAGAAACTCAGGCTAACTAACAGAAACGTTGGCTACATGACAGAAACTCTGGCTAACAGAAACTCTGTTCAACTAACAGAAACTCTGGCTACATGACAGAAACTCTGGCTAACTAACAGAAACGTTGGCTACATGACAGAAACTCTGGCTAACTAACAGAAACGTTGGCTACATGACAGAAACTCTGGCCAACTAACAGAAACGTTGGCTACATGACAGAAACTCTGGCCAACTAACAGAAACTCTGTTCAACTAACAGAAACTCTGGATACATGACAGAAACTCTGGCTAACTAACAGAAACGTTGGCTACATGACAGAAACTCTGGCTAACTAACAGAAACGTTGGCTAAATGACAGAAACCCTCGCTAACTAACAGAAACGTTGGCTACATGACAGAAACTCTGGCCAATTAACAGAAACTCGGGCTAACGGACAGAAACTCTGGTCAACTAACAGAAAATATGGCTAACTAACAGAAACGTTGGCTACATGACAGAAACTCTGGCCAACTAACAGGAACTCTGGCCAACTTACAGGAACTCTGGCCAACTAACAGAAACTCTGGCTAACGGACAGAAATCTGGTCAACTAACAGAAAATGTGGCTAACTAACAGAAACTTTGGCTACATGACAGAAACTCTAACTTACAGAAACTCTGGCTAACTAACAGAAACTTTGGCTACATGACAGAAACTGGCTAACTAACAGAAACGTTGGCTACATGACAGAAACTCTGGCCAACTAACAGAAACTCTGGCCAACTAACAGAAACTCTGGCCAACTAACAGAAACTCTGGCTACCTAACAGAAACGTTGGCTACATGACAGAAACTCTGGCTAACAGAAACGTTGGCTACATGACAGAAACTCTGGTTAACTAACAGAAACGTTGGCTCCATGACAGAAACTCTGGCTACCTAACAGAAACGTTGGCTACATGACAGAAACTCTGGCTAACAGAAACGTTGGCTACATGACAGAAACTCTGGTTAACTAACAGAAACGTTGGCTCCATGACAGAAACTCTGGCTAACTGACAGAAACGTTGGCTACATGACAGAAACTCTGGCTAACTAACAGAAACGTTGGCTACATGACAGAAACTCTGGCCAACTAACAGAAACTCTGGCTAACAGAAACTCTGTTCAACTAACAGAAACTCTGGCTACATGACAGAAACTCTGGCTAACTAACAGAAACGTTGGCTACATGACAGAGACTCTGGCTAACTAACAAACGTTGGCTACATAACAGAAACTCTGGCCAACTAACAGAAACTCTGGCCAACTAACAAACTCTGGCTAACTAACAGAAACGTTGGCTACATGACAGAAACTCTGGCTAACTAACAGAAATGTTGGCTACATGACAGAAACTTTGGCTAACAGAAACTCTGTTCAACTAACAGAAACTCTGGCTACATGACAGAAACTCTGGCTAACTAACAGAAACATTGGCTACATGACAGAAACTCTGGTCAACTAACAGAAAATGTGGCTAAGTAACAGAAACTTTGGCTACATGACAGAAACTCTGGCTAAAAGAAACTCTGTTCAACTAACAGAAACTCTGGCTACATGACAGAAACTCTGGCTAACTAACAGAAACGTTGGCTACATGACAGAAACTCTGGCTAACTAACAGAAACGTTGGCTACATGACAGAAACTCTGGCCAACTAACAGAAACGTTGGCTACATGACAGACACTCTGGCTAACAGAAACTCTGTTCAACTAACAGAAACTCTGGCTACATGACAGAAACTCTGGCTAACTAACAGAAACGTTGGCTACATAACGGAAACTTTGGCTACATGACAGAAACTCTGGCTAGCAGAAACTCTGTTCAACTAACAGAAACTCTGGCTACATGACAGAAACTCTGGCTAACTAACAAACGTTGGCTACATGACAGAAACTCTGGCCAACTAACAAAAAATCTGGCTAACTAACAGAAACGTTGGCTACATGACAGAAACTCTGGCTAACTAACAAACGTTGGCTACATGACAGAAACTCTGGCTAACGGACAGAAACTCTGGTCAACTAACAGAAACGTTGGCTCCATGACAGAAACGTTGGCTACATGACAGAAACTCTGGCTAACTAACAGAAACGTTGGCTACATGACAGAAACTCTGGCTAACTAACAGAAACGTTGGCTACATGACAGAAACTCTGGCCAATTAACAGAAACTAGGGCTAACGGACAGAAACTCTGGTCAACTAACAGAAAATGTGGCTAACTAAGAGAAACGTTGGCTACATGACAGAAACTCTGGCTAACTAACAGAAACGTTGGCTACATGACAGAAACTCTGGCCAACTAACAGAAACTCTGGCTAACAAAAACTCTGTTCAACTAACAGAAACTCTGGCTACATGACAGAAACTCTGGCTAACTAACAGAAACTTTGGCTACATGACAGAAACTCTGGCGATCAGAAACTCTGTTCAACTAACAGAAACTCTGGCTACATGACAGAAACTCTGGCTAACTAACAGAAACGTTGGCTACATGACAGAAACTCTGGCTAACTAACAGAAACGTTGGCTACATGACAGAAACTCTGGCCAACTAACAGAAACCTTGGCTACATGACAGAAACTCTGGCTAACAGAAACTCTGTTCAACTAACAGAAACTCTGGATACATGACAGAAACTCTGGCTAACTAACAGAAACGTTGGCTACATGACAGAAACTCTGGCTAACTAACAGAAACGTTGGCTACATGACAGAAACCCTCGCTAACTAACAGAAACGTTGGCTACATGACAGAAACTCTGGCCAATTAACAGAAACTCGGGCTAACGGACAGAAACGTTGGCTACATGACAGAAACTCTGGCTAACTGACAGAAACGTTGGCTACATGACAGAAACTTTGGCTACATGACAGAAACTCTGGCTAACAGAAACTCTGTTCAACTAACAGAAACTCTGGCTACATGAGAGAAACTCTGGCTAACTAACAGAAACGTTGGCTACATGACAGAAACTCTGGCTAACTAACAAATGTTGGCTACATGACAGAAACTCTGGCTAACTAACAGAAACGTTGGCTCCATGACAGAAACTCTGGCTAACTAACAGAAACTTTGGCTACATGACAGAAACTGTGGCTAACTAACAGAAACGTTGGCTACATGACAGAAACTCTGGCCAACTAACAGAAACGTTGGCTACATGACAGAAACTCTGGCTAACAGAAACTCTGTTCAACTAACAGAAACTCTGGATACATGACAGAAACTCTGGCTAACTAACAGAAACGTTGGCTACATGACAGAAACTCTGGCTAACTAACAGAAACGTTGGCTACATGACAGAAACCCTCGCTAACTAACAGAAACGTTGGCTACATGACAGAAACTCTGGCCAATTAACAGAAACTCGGGCTAACGGACAGAAACTCTGGTCAACTAACAGAAAATATGGCTAACTAACAGAAACGTTGGCTACATGACAGAAACTCTGGCCAACTAACAGAAACTTTGGCCAACTAACAGAAACGTTGGCTACATGACAGAAACTCTGGCTAACAGAAACGTTGGCTACATGACAGAAACTATGGCTAACTAACAGAAACGTTGGCTCCATGACAGAAACTCTGGCTAACTAACAGAAACGTTGGCTCCATGACAGAAACTCTGGCTAACTAACAGAAACGTTGGCTACATGACAGAAACTCTGGCCAACTAACAGAAACTCTGGCTAACAAAAACTCTGTTCAACTAACAGAAACTCTGGCTACATGACAGAAACTCTGGCTAACTAACAGAAACGTTGGCTACATGACAGAAACTCTGGCTAACAGAAACTCTGTTCAACTAACAGAAACTCTGGCTACATGACAGAAACTCTGGCTAACTAACGAAAACGTTGGCTACATGACAGAAACTCTGGCTAACTAACAGAAACGTTGGCTACATGACAGAAACTCTGGCCAACTAACAGAAACGTTGGCTACATGACAGAAACTCTGGCTAACAGAAACTCTGTTCAACTAACAGAAACTCTGGATACATGACAGAAACTCTGGCTAACTAACAGAAACGTTGGCTACATGACAGAAACTCTGGCTAACTAAGAAACGTTGGCTACATGACAGAAACCCTCGCTAACTAACAGAAACGTTGGCTACATGACAGAAACTCTGGCCAATTAACAGAAACTCGGGCTAACGGACAGAAACTCTGGTCAACTAACGGAAAATATGGCTAACTAACAGAAACGTTGGCTACATGACAGAAACTCTGGCCAACTAACAGAAACTCTGCCAACTAACAGGAACTCTGGCCAACTTACAGGAACTCTGGCCAACTAACAGAAACTCTGGCTAACGGACAGAAATCTGGTCAACTAAAAGAAAATGTGGCTAACTAACAGAAACTTTGGCTACATGACAGAAACTCTAACTTACAGAAACTCTGGCTAACTAACAGAAACTTTGGCTACATGACAGAAACTGGCTAACTAACAGAAACGTTGGCTACATGACAGAAACTCTGGCCAACTAACAGAAACTCTGGCCAACTAACAGAAACTCTGGCCAACTAACAGAAACTCTGGCTACCTAACAGAAACGTTGGCTACATGACAGAAACTCTGGCTAACAGAAACGTTGGCTACATGACAGAAACTCTGGTTAACTAACAGAAACGTTGGCTCCATGACAGAAACTCTGGCTACCTAACAGAAACGTTGGCTACATGACAGAAACTCTGGCTAACTAACAGAAACGTTGGCTACATGACAGAAACTCTGGCCAACTAACAGAAACTCTGGCTAAAAGAAACTCTGGTCAACTAACAGAAAATGTGGCTAACTAACAGAAACTTTGGCTACATGACAGAAACTCTGGCTAACAGAAACTCTGTTCAACTAACAGAAACTCTGGCTACATGACAGAAACTCTGGCTAACTAACAGAAACGTTGGCTACATGACAGAAACTCTTGCTAACTAACAAACGTTGGCTACATGACAGAAACTCTGGCCAACTAACAGAAACTCTGGCCCACTAACAGAAACTCTGGCTAACGGACAGAAACTCTGGTCAACTAACAGAAAATGTGGCTAACTAACAGAAACTCTGTTCAACTAACAGAAACTCTGGATACATGACAGAAACTCTGGCTAACTAACAGAAACGTTGGCTACATGACAGAAACTCTGGCTAACTAACAGAAACGTTGGCTACATGACAGAAACCCTCGCTAACTAACAGAAACGTTGGCTACATGACAGAAACTCTGGCCAATTAACAGAAACTCGGGCTAACGGACAGAAACTCTGGTCAACTAACGGAAAATATGGCTAACTAACAGAAACGTTGGCTACATGACAGAAACTCTGGCCAACTAACAGAAACTCTGGCTAACAAAAACTCTGTTCAACTAACAGAAACTCTGGCTACATGACAGAAACTCTGGCTAACTAACAGAAACGTTGGCTACATGACAGAAACTCTGGCTAACAGAAACTCTGTTCAACTAACAGAAACTCTGGCTACATGACAGAAACTCTGGCTAACTAACGAAAACGTTGGCTACATGACAGAAACTCTGGCTAACTAACAGAAACGTTGGCTACATGACAGAAACTCTGGCCAACTAACAGAAACGTTGGCTACATGACAGAAACTCTGGCTAACAGAAACTCTGTTCAACTAACAGAAACTCTGGATACATGACAGAAACTCTGGCTAACTAACAGAAACGTTGGCTACATGACAGAAACTCTGGCTAACTAACAGAAACGTTGGCTACATGACAGAAACCCTCGCTAACTAACAGAAACGTTGGCTACATGACAGAAACTCTGGCCAATTAACAGAAACTCGGGCTAACGGACAGAAACTCTGGTCAACTAACGGAAAATATGGCTAACTAACAGAAACGTTGGCTACATGACAGAAACTCTGGCCAACTAACAGAAACTCTGCCAACTAACAGGAACTCTGGCCAACTTACAGGAACTCTGGCCAACTAACAGAAACTCTGGCTAACGGACAGAAATCTGGTCAACTAACAGAAAATGTGGCTAACTAACAGAAACTTTGGCTACATGACAGAAACTCTAACTTACAGAAACTCTGGCTAACTAACAGAAACTTTGGCTACATGACAGAAACTGGCTAACTAACAGAAACGTTGGCTACATGACAGAAACTCTGGCCAACTAACAGAAACTCTGGCCAACTAACAGAAACTCTGGCCAACTAACAGAAACTCTGGCTACCTAACAGAAACGTTGGCTACATGACAGAAACTCTGGCTAACAGAAACGTTGGCTACATGACAGAAACTCTGGTTAACTAACAGAAACGTTGGCTCCATGACAGAAACTCTGGCTACCTAACAGAAACGTTGGCTACATGACAGAAACTCTGGCTAACAGAAACGTTGGCTACATGACAGAAACTCTGGTTAACTAACAGAAACGTTGGCTCCATGACAGAAACTCTGGCTAACTGACAGAAACGTTGGCTACATGACAGAAACTCTGGCTAACTAACAGAAACGTTGGCTACATGACAGAAACTCTGGCCAACTAACAGAAACTCTGGCTAACAGAAACTTTGTTCAACTAACAGAAACTCTGGCTACATGACAGAAACTCTGGCTAACTAACAGAAACGTTGGCTACATGACAGAGACTCTGGCTAACTAACAAACGTTGGCTACATAACAGAAACTCTGGCCAACTAACAGAAACTCTGGCCAACTAACAGAAACTCTGGCTAACGGACAGAAACTCTGGTCAACTAACAGAAAATGTGGCTAGCTAACAGAAACTTTGGCTACATGACAGAAACTCTGGCTAACTAACAGAAACGTTGGCTACATGACAGAAACTCTGGCTAACTAACAGAAACGTTGGCTACATGACAGAAACTCTGGCTAACAGAAACTCTGTTCAACTAACAGAAACTCTGGCTACATGACAGAAACTCTGGCTAACTAACAGAAACGTTGGCTACATGACAGAAACTCTGGCTAACTAACAGAAACGTTGGCTACATGACAGAAACTCTGGCCAACTAACAGAAACGTTGGCTACATGACAGAAACTCTGGCTAACAGAAACTCTGTTCAACTAACAGAAACTCTGGATACATTACAGAAACTCTGGCTAACTAACAGAAACGTTGGCTACATGACAGAAACTCTGGCTAACTAACAGAAACGTTGGCTACATGACAGAAACCCTCATTAACTAACAGAAACGTTGGCTACATGACAGAAACTCTGGCCAATTAACAGAAACTCGGGCTAACGGACAGAAACTCTGGTCAACTAACGGAAAATATGGCTAACTAACAGAAACGTTGGCTACATGACAGAAACTCTGGCCAACTAACAGAAACTCTGCCAACTAACAGGAACTCTGGCCAACTTACAGGAACTCTGGCCAACTAACAGAAACTCTGGCTAACGGACAGAAATCTGGTCAACTAACAGAAAATGTGGCTAACTAACAGAAACTTTGGCTACATGACAGAAACTCTAACTTACAGAAACTCTGGCTAACTAACAGAAACTTTGGCTACATGACAGAAACTGGCTAACTAACAGAAACGTTGGCTACATGACAGAAACTCTGGCCAACTAACAGAAACTCTGGCCAACTAACAGAAACTCTGGCCAACTAACAGAAACTCTGGCTACCTAACAGAAACGTTGGCTACATGACAGAAACTCTGGCTAACAGAAACGTTGGCTACATGACAGAAACTCTGGTTAACTAACAGAAACGTTGGCTCCATGACAGAAACTCTGGCTACCTAACAGAAACGTTGGCTACATGACAGAAACTCTGGCTAACAGAAACGTTGGCTACATGACAGAAACTCTGGTTAACTAACAGAAACGTTGGCTCCATGACAGAAACTCTGGCTAACTGACAGAAACGTTGGCTACATGACAGAAACTCTGGCTAACTAACAGAAACGTTGGCTACATGACAGAAACTCTGGCCAACTAACAGAAACTCTGGCTAACAGAAACTTTGTTCAACTAACAGAAACTCTGGCTACATGACAGAAACTCTGGCTAACTAACAGAAACGTTGGCTACATGACAGAGACTCTGGCTAACTAACAAACGTTGGCTACATAACAGAAACTCTGGCCAACTAACAGAAACTCTGGCCAACTAACAGAAACTCTGGCTAACGGACAGAAACTCTGGTCAACTAACAGAAAATGTGGCTAGCTAACAGAAACTTTGGCTACATGACAGAAACTCTGGCTAACTAACAGAAACGTTGGCTACATGACAGAAACTCTGGCTAACTAACAGAAACGTTGGCTACATGACAGAAACTCTGGCTAACAGAAACTCTGTTCAACTAACAGAAACTCTGGCTACATGACAGAAACTCTGGCTAACTAACAGAAACGTTGGCTACATGACAGAAACTCTGGCTAACTAACAGAAACGTTGGCTACATGACAGAAACTCTGGCCAACTAACAGAAACGTTGGCTACATGACAGAAACTCTGGCTAACAGAAACTCTGTTCAACTAACAGAAACTCTGGATACATGACAGAAACTCTGGCTAACTAACAGAAACGTTGGCTACATGACAGAAACTCTGGCTAACTAACAGAAACGTTGGCTACATGACAGAAACCCTCGCTAACTAACAGAAACGTTGGCTACATGACAGAAACTCTGGCCAATTAACAGAAACTCGGGCTAACGGACAGAAACTCTGGTAAACTAACAGAAAATGTGGCTAACTTACAGGAACTCTGGCCAACTAACAGGAACTCTGGCTAACGGACAGAAATCTGGTCAACTAACAGAAAATGTGGCTAACTAACAGAAACGTTGGCTACATGACAGAAACTCTAACTTACAGAAACTCTGGCTAACTAACAGAAACTTTGGCTACATGACAGAAACTGGCTAACTAACAGAAACGTTGGCTACATGACAGAAACTCTGGCCAACTAACAGAAACTCTGGCCAACTAACAGATACTCTGGCCAACTAACAGAAACTCTGGCTACCTAACAGAAACGTTGGCTACATGACAGAAACTCTGGCTAACAGAAACGTTGACTACATGACAGAAACTCTGGTTAACTAACAGAAACGTTGGCTCCATGACAGAAACTCTGGCTACCTAACAGAAACGTTGGCTACATGACAGAAACTCTGGCTAACAGAAACGTTGGCTACATGACAGAAACTCTGGTTAACTAACAGAAACGTTGGCTCCATGACAGAAACTCTGGCTAACTGACAGAAACGTTGGCTACATGACAGAAACTCTGGCTAACTAACAGAAACGTTGGCTACATGACAGAAACTCTGGCCAACTAACAGAAACTCTGGCTAACAAAAACTCTGTTCAACTGACAGAAACTCTGGCTACATGACAGAAACTCTGGCTAACTAACAGAAACGTTGGCTGCATGACAGAAACTCTGGCTAACAGAAACTCTGTTCAACTAACAGAAACTCTGGCTACATGACAGAAACTCTAGCTAACTAACAAAAACGTTGGCTACATGACAGAAACTCTGGCTAACTAACAAAAACGTTGGCTACATGACAGAAACTCTGGCTAACTAACAGAAACGTTGGCTACATGACAGAAACTCTGGCTAACTAACAGAAACGTTGGCTACATGACAGAAACTCTGGCCAACTAACAGAAACGTTGGCTACATGACAGAAACTCTGGCTAACAGAAACTCTGTTCAACTAACAGAAACTCTGGATACATGACAGAAACTCTGGCTAACTAACAGAAACGTTGGCTACATGACAGAAACTCTGGCTAACTAACAGAAACGTTGGCTAAATGACAGAAACCCTCGCTAACTAACAGAAACGTTGGCTACATGACAGAAACTCTGGCCAATTAACAGAAACTCGGGCTAACGGACAGAAACTCTGGTCAACTAACAGAAAATATGGCTAACTAACAGAAACGTTGGCTACATGACAGAAACTCTGGCCAACTAACAGAAACTCTGCCAACTAACAGGAACTCTGGCCAACTTACAGGAACTCTGTTCAACTAACAGAAACTCTGGCTACATGACAGAAACTCTGGCTAACTAACAGAAACGTTGGCTACATGACAGAAACTCTGGCTAACAGAAACTCTGTTCAACTAACAGAAACTCTGGCTACATGACAGAAACTCTGGCTAACTAACGAAAACGTTGGCTACATGACAGAAACTCTGGCTAACTAACAGAAACGTTGGCTACATGACAGAAACTCTGGCCAACTAACAGAAACGTTGGCTACATGACAGAAACTCTGGCTAACAGAAACTCTGTTCAACTAACAGAAACTCTGGATACATGACAGAAACTCTGGCTAACTAACAGAAACGTTGGCTACATGACAGAAACTCTGGCTAACTAAGAAACGTTGGCTACATGACAGAAACCCTCGCTAACTAACAGAAACGTTGGCTACATGACAGAAACTCTGGCCAATTAACAGAAACTCGGGCTAACGGACAGAAACTCTGGTCAACTAACGGAAACTATGGCTAACTAACAGAAACGTTGGCTACATGACAGAAACTCTGGCCAACTAACAGAAACTCTGCCAACTAACAGGAACTCTGGCCAACTTACAGGAACTCTGGCCAACTAACAGAAACTCTGGCTAACAGACAGAAATCTGGTCAACTAAAAGAAAATGTGGCTAACTAACAGAAACTTTGGCTACATGACAGAAACTCTAACTTACAGAAACTCTGGCTAACTAACAGAAACTTTGGCTACATGACAGAAACTGGCTAACTAACAGAAACGTTGGCTACATGACAGAAACTCTGGCCAACTAACAGAAACTCTGGCCAACTAACAGAAACTCTGGCCAACTAACAGAAACTCTGGCTACCTAACAGAAACGTTGGCTACATGACAGAAACTCTGGCTAACAGAAACGTTGGCTACATGACAGAAACTCTGGTTAACTAACAGAAACGTTGGCTCCATGACAGAAACTCTGGCTACCTAACAGAAACGTTGGCTACATGACAGAAACTCTGGCTAACTAACAGAAACGTTGGCTACATGACAGAAACTCTGGCCAACTAACAGAAACTCTGGCTAAAAGAAACTCTGGTCAACTAACGGAAAATGTGGCTAACTAACAGAAACTTTGGCTACATGACAGAAACTCTGGCTAACAGAAACTCTGTTCAACTAACAGAAACTCTGGCTACATGACAGAAACTCTGGCTAACTAACAGAAACGTTGGCTACATGACAGAAACTCTTGCTAACTAACAAACGTTGGCTACATGACAGAAACTCTGGCCAACTAACAGAAACTCTGGCCCACTAACAGAAACTCTGGCTAACGGACAGAAACTCTGGTCAACTAACAGAAAATGTGGCTAACTAACAGAAACTCTGTTCAACTAACAGAAACTCTGGATACATGACAGAAACTCTGGCTAACTAACAGAAACGTTGGCTACATGACAGAAACTCTGGCTAACTAACAGAAACGTTGGCTACATGACAGAAACCCTCGCTAACTAACAGAAACGTTGGCTACATGACAGAAACTCTGGCCAATTAACAGAAACTCGGGCTAACGGACAGAAACTCTGGTCAACTAACGGAAAATATGGCTAACTAACAGAAACGTTGGCTACATGACAGAAACTCTGGCCAACTAACAGAAACTCTGGCTAACAAAAACTCTGTTCAACTAACAGAAACTCTGGCTACATGACAGAAACTCTGGCTAACTAACAGAAACGTTGGCTACATGACAGAAACTCTGGCTAACAGAAACTCTGTTCAACTAACAGAAACTCTGGCTACATGACAGAAACTCTGGCTAACTAACGAAAACGTTGGCTACATGACAGAAACTCTGGCTAACTAACAGAAACGTTGGCTACATGACAGAAACTCTGGCCAACTAACAGAAACGTTGGCTACATGACAGAAACTCTGGCTAACAGAAACTCTGTTCAACTAACAGAAACTCTGGATACATGACAGAAACTCTGGCTAACTAACAGAAACGTTGGCTACATGACAGAAACTCTGGCTAACTAACAGAAACGTTGGCTACATGACAGAAACCCTCGCTAACTAACAGAAACGTTGGCTACATGACAGAAACTCTGGCCAATTAACAGAAACTCGGGCTAACGGACAGAAACTCTGGTCAACTAACGGAAAATATGGCTAACTAACAGAAACGTTGGCTACATGACAGAAACTCTGGCCAACTAACAGAAACTCTGCCAACTAACAGGAACTCTGGCCAACTTACAGGAACTCTGGCCAACTAACAGAAACTCTGGCTAACGGACAGAAATCTGGTCAACTAACAGAAAATGTGGCTAACTAACAGAAACTTTGGCTACATGACAGAAACTCTAACTTACAGAAACTCTGGCTAACTAACAGAAACTTTGGCTACATGACAGAAACTGGCTAACTAACAGAAACGTTGGCTACATGACAGAAACTCTGGCCAACTAACAGAAACTCTGGCCAACTAACAGAAACTCTGGCCAACTAACAGAAACTCTGGCTACCTAACAGAAACGTTGGCTACATGACAGAAACTCTGGCTAACAGAAACGTTGGCTACATGACAGAAACTCTGGTTAACTAACAGAAACGTTGGCTCCATGACAGAAACTCTGGCTACCTAACAGAAACGTTGGCTACATGACAGAAACTCTGGCTAACAGAAACGTTGGCTACATGACAGAAACTCTGGTTAACTAACAGAAACGTTGGCTCCATGACAGAAACTCTGGCTAACTGACAGAAACGTTGGCTACATGACAGAAACTCTGGCTAACTAACAGAAACGTTGGCTACATGACAGAAACTCTGGCCAACTAACAGAAACTCTGGCTAACAGAAACTTTGTTCAACTAACAGAAACTCTGGCTACATGACAGAAACTCTGGCTAACTAACAGAAACGTTGGCTACATGACAGAGACTCTGGCTAACTAACAGAAACGTTGGCTAAATGACAGAGACTCTGGCTAACTAACAAACGTTGGCTACATAACAGAAACTCTGGCCAACTAACAGAAACTCTGGCCAACTAACAGAAACTCTGGCTAACGGACAGAAACTCTGGTCAACTAACAGAAAATGTGGCTAGCTAACAGAAACTTTGGCTACATGACAGAAACTCTGGCTAACTAACAGAAACGTTGGCTACATGACAGAAACTCTGGCTAACTAACAGAAACGTTGGCTACATGACAGAAACTCTGGCTAACAGAAACTCTGTTCAACTAACAGAAACTCTGGCTACATGACAGAAACTCTGGCTAACTAACAGAAACGTTGGCTACATGACAGAAACTCTGGCTAACTAACAGAAACGTTGGCTACATGACAGAAACTCTGGCCAACTAACAGAAACGTTGGCTACATGACAGAAACTCTGGCTAACAGAAACTCTGTTCAACTAACAGAAACTCTGGATACATTACAGAAACTCTGGCTAACTAACAGAAACGTTGGCTACATGACAGAAACTCTGGCTAACTAACAGAAACGTTGGCTACATGACAGAAACCCTCATTAACTAACAGAAACGTTGGCTACATGACAGAAACTCTGGCCAATTAACAGAAACTCGGGCTAACGGACAGAAACTCTGGTCAACTAACGGAAAATATGGCTAACTAACAGAAACGTTGGCTACATGACAGAAACTCTGGCCAACTAACAGAAACTCTGCCAACTAACAGGAACTCTGGCCAACTTACAGGAACTCTGGCCAACTAACAGAAACTCTGGCTAACGGACAGAAATCTGGTCAACTAACAGAAAATGTGGCTAACTAACAGAAACTTTGGCTACATGACAGAAACTCTAACTTACAGAAACTCTGGCTAACTAACAGAAACTTTGGCTACATGACAGAAACTGGCTAACTAACAGAAACGTTGGCTACATGACAGAAACTCTGGCCAACTAACAGAAACTCTGGCCAACTAACAGAAACTCTGGCCAACTAACAGAAACTCTGGCTACCTAACAGAAACGTTGGCTACATGACAGAAACTCTGGCTAACAGAAACGTTGGCTACATGACAGAAACTCTGGTTAACTAACAGAAACGTTGGCTCCATGACAGAAACTCTGGCTACCTAACAGAAACGTTGGCTACATGACAGAAACTCTGGCTAACAGAAACGTTGGCTACATGACAGAAACTCTGGTTAACTAACAGAAACGTTGGCTCCATGACAGAAACTCTGGCTAACTGACAGAAACGTTGGCTACATGACAGAAACTCTGGCTAACTAACAGAAACGTTGGCTACATGACAGAAACTCTGGCCAACTAACAGAAACTCTGGCTAACAGAAACTTTGTTCAACTAACAGAAACTCTGGCTACATGACAGAAACTCTGGCTAACTAACAGAAACGTTGGCTACATGACAGAGACTCTGGCTAACTAACAAACGTTGGCTACATAACAGAAACTCTGGCCAACTAACAGAAACTCTGGCCAACTAACAGAAACTCTGGCTAACGGACAGAAACTCTGGTCAACTAACAGAAAATGTGGCTAGCTAACAGAAACTTTGGCTACATGACAGAAACTCTGGCTAACTAACAGAAACGTTGGCTACATGACAGAAACTCTGGCTAACTAACAGAAACGTTGGCTACATGACAGAAACTCTGGCTAACAGAAACTCTGTTCAACTAACAGAAACTCTGGCTACATGACAGAAACTCTGGCTAACTAACAGAAACGTTGGCTACATGACAGAAACTCTGGCTAACTAACAGAAACGTTGGCTACATGACAGAAACTCTGGCCAACTAACAGAAACGTTGGCTACATGACAGAAACTCTGGCTAACAGAAACTCTGTTCAACTAACAGAAACTCTGGATACATGACAGAAACTCTGGCTAACTAACAGAAACGTTGGCTACATGACAGAAACTCTGGCTAACTAACAGAAACGTTGGCTACATGACAGAAACCCTCGCTAACTAACAGAAACGTTGGCTACATGACAGAAACTCTGGCCAATTAACAGAAACTCGGGCTAACGGACAGAAACTCTGGTAAACTAACAGAAAATGTGGCTAACTTACAGGAACTCTGGCCAACTAACAGGAACTCTGGCTAACGGACAGAAATCTGGTCAACTAACAGAAAATGTGGCTAACTAACAGAAACGTTGGCTACATGACAGAAACTCTAACTTACAGAAACTCTGGCTAACTAACAGAAACTTTGGCTACATGACAGAAACTGGCTAACTAACAGAAACGTTGGCTACATGACAGAAACTCTGGCCAACTAACAGAAACTCTGGCCAACTAACAGATACTCTGGCCAACTAACAGAAACTCTGGCTACCTAACAGAAACGTTGGCTACATGACAGAAACTCTGGCTAACAGAAACGTTGACTACATGACAGAAACTCTGGTTAACTAACAGAAACGTTGGCTCCATGACAGAAACTCTGGCTACCTAACAGAAACGTTGGCTACATGACAGAAACTCTGGCTAACAGAAACGTTGGCTACATGACAGAAACTCTGGTTAACTAACAGAAACGTTGGCTCCATGACAGAAACTCTGGCTAACTGACAGAAACGTTGGCTACATGACAGAAACTCTGGCTAACTAACAGAAACGTTGGCTACATGACAGAAACTCTGGCCAACTAACAGAAACTCTGGCTAACAAAAACTCTGTTCAACTGACAGAAACTCTGGCTACATGACAGAAACTCTGGCTAACTAACAGAAACGTTGGCTGCATGACAGAAACTCTGGCTAACAGAAACTCTGTTCAACTAACAGAAACTCTGGCTACATGACAGAAACTCTAGCTAACTAACAAAAACGTTGGCTACATGACAGAAACTCTGGCTAACTAACAGAAACGTTGGCTACATGACAGAAACTCTGGCCAACTAACAGAAACGTTGGCTACATGACAGAAACTCTGGCTAACAGAAACTCTGTTCAACTAACAGAAACTCTGGATACATGACAGAAACTCTGGCTAACTAACAGAAACGTTGGCTACATGACAGAAACTCTGGCTAACTAACAGAAACGTTGGCTAAATGACAGAAACCCTCGCTAACTAACAGAAACGTTGGCTACATGACAGAAACTCTGGCCAATTAACAGAAACTCGGGCTAACGGACAGAAACTCTGGTCAACTAACAGAAAATATGGCTAACTAACAGAAACGTTGGCTACATGACAGAAACTCTGGCCAACTAACAGAAACTCTGCCAACTAACAGGAACTCTGGCCAACTTACAGGAACTCTGGCCAACTAACAGAAACTCTGGCTAACGGACAGAAATCTGGTCAACTAACAGAAAATGTGGCTAACTAACAGAAACTTTGGCTACATGACAGAAACTCTAACTTACAGAAACTCTGGCTAACTAACAGAAACTTTGGCTACATGACAGAAACTGGCCAACTAACAGAAACTCTGGCCAACTAACAGAAACTCTGGCTACCTAACAGAAACGTTGGCTACATGACAGAAACTCTGGCTAACAGAAACGTTGGCTACATGACAGAAACTCTGGTTAACTAACAGAAACGTTGGCTCCATGACAGAAACTCTGGCTACCTAACAGAAACGTTGGCTACATGACAGAAACTCTGGCTAACAGAAACGTTGGCTACATGACAGAAACTCTGGTTAACTAACAGAAACGTTGGCTCCATGACAGAAACTCTGGCTAACTGACAGAAACGTTGGCTACATGACAGAAACTCTGGCTAACTAACAGAAACGTTGGCTACATGACAGAAACTCTGGCCAACTAACAGAAACTCTGGCTAACAGAAACTCTGTTCAACTAACAGAAACTCTGGCTACATGACAGAAACTCTGGCTAACTAACAGAAACGTTGGCTACATGACAGAGACTCTGGCTAACTAACAAACGTTGGCTACATAACAGAAACTCTGGCCAACTAACAGAAACTCTGGCCAACTAACAGAAACTCTGGCTAACGGACAGAAACTCTGGTCAACTAACAGAAAATGTGGCTAGCTAACAGAAACTTTGGCTACATGACAGAAACTCTGGCTAACTAACAGAAACGTTGGCTACATGACAGAAACTCTGGCTAACTAACAGAAACGTTGGCTACATGACAGAAACTCTGGCTAACAGAAACTCTGTTCAACTAACAGAAACTCTGGCTACATGACAGAAACTCTGGCTAACTAACAGAAACGTTGGCTACATGACAGAAACTCTGGCTAACTAACAGAAACGTTGGCTACATGACAGAAACTCTGGCCAACTAACAGAAACGTTGGCTACATGACAGAAACTCTGGCTAACAGAAACTCTGTTAAACTAACAGAAACTCTGGATACATGACAGAAACTCTGGCTAACTAACAGAAACGTTGGCTACATGACAGAAACTCTGGCTAACTAACAGAAACGTTGGCTACATGACAGAAACCCTCGCTAACTAACAGAAACGTTGGCTACATGACAGAAACTCTGGCCAATTAACAGAAACTCGGGCTAACGGACAGAAACTCTGGTCAACTAACAGAAAATATGGCTAACTAACAGAAACGTTGGCTACATGACAGAAACTCTGGCCAACTAACAGAAACTCTGCCAACTAACAGGAACTCTGGCCAACTTACAGGAACTCTGGCCAACTAACAGAAACTCTGGCTAACGGACAGAAATCTGGTCAACTAACAGAAAATGTGGCTAACTAACAGAAACTTTGGCTACATGACAGAAACTCTCACTTACAGAAACTCTGGCTAACTAACAGAAACTTTGGCTACATGACAGAAACTGGCTAACTAACAGAAACGTTGGCTACATGACAGAAACTCTGGCCAACTAACAGAAACTCTGGCCAACTAACAGAAACTCTGGCCAACTAACAGAAACTTTGGCTACCTAACAGAAACGTTGGCTACATGACAGAAACTCTGGCTAACAGAAACGTTGGCTACATGACAGAAACTCTGGTTAACTAACAGAAACGTTGGCTCCATGACAGAAACTCTGGCTACCTAACAGAAACGTTGGCTACATGACAGAAACTCTGGCTAACAGAAACGTTGGCTACATGACAGAAACTCTGGTTAACTAACAGAAACGTTGGCTCCATGACAGAAACTCTGGCTAACTGACAGAAACGTTGGCTACATGACAGAAACTCTGGCTAACTAACAGAAACGTTGGCTACATGACAGAAACTCTGGCCAACTAACAGAAACTCTGGCTAACAGAAACTCTGTTCAACTAACAGAAACTCTGGCTACATGACAGAAACTCTGGCTAACTAACAGAAACGTTGGCTACATGACAGAGACTCTGGCTAACTAACAAACGTTGGCTACATAACAGAAACTCTGGCCAACTAACAGAAACTCTGGCCAACTAACAGAAACTCTGGCTAACGGACAGAAACTCTGGTCAACTAACAGAAAATGGGGCTAGCTAACAGAAACTTTGGCTACATGACAGAAACTCTGGCTAACTAACAGAAACGTTGGCTACATGACAGAAACTCTGGCTAACTAACAGAAACGTTGGCTACATGACAGAAACTCTGGCTAACAGAAACTCTGTTCAACTAACAGAAACTCTGGCTACATGACAGAAACTCTGGCTAACTAACAGAAACGTTGGCTACATGACAAAAACTCTGGCTAACTAACAGAAACGTTGGCTACATGACAGAAACTCTGGCCAACTAACAGAAACGTTGGCTACATGACAGAAACTCTGGCTAACAGAAACTCTGTTCAACTAACAGAAACTCTGGATACATGACAGAAACTCTGGCTAACTAACAGAAACGTTGGCTACATGACAGAAACTCTGGCTAACTAACAGAAACGTTGGTTACATGACAGAAACCCTCGCTAACTAACAGAAACGTTGGCTACATGACAGAAACTTAGGCCAATTAACAGAAACTCGGGCTAACGGACAGAAACTCTGGTCAACTAACAGAAAATATGGCTAACTAACAGAAACGTTGGCTACATGACAGAAACTCTGGCCAACTAACAGAAACTCTGCCAACTAACAGGAACTCTGGCCAACTTACAGGAACTCTGGCCAACTAACAGGAACTCTGGCTAACGGACAGAAATCTGGTCAACTAACAGAAAATGTGGCTAACTAACAGAAACGTTGGCTACATGACAGAAACTCTAACTTACAGAAACTCTGGCTAACTAACAGAAACTTTGGCTACATGACAGAAACTGGCTAACTAACAGAAACGTTGGCTACATGACAGAAACTCTGGCCAACTAACAGAAACTCTGGCCAACTAACAGAAACTCTGGCCAACTAACAGAAACTCTGGCTACCTAACAGAAACGTTGGCTACATGACAGAAACTCTGGCTAACAGAAACGTTGACTACATGACAGAAACTCTGGTTAACTAACAGAAACGTTGGCTCCATGACAGAAACTCTGGCTACCTAACAGAAACGTTGGCTACATGACAGAAACTCTGGCTAACAGAAACGTTGGCTACATGACAGAAACTCTGGTTAACTAACAGAAACGTTGGCTCCATGACAGAAACTCTGGCTAACTGACAGAAACGTTGGCTACATGACAGAAACTCTGGCTAACTAACAGAAACGTTGGCTACATGACAGAAACTCTGGCCAACTAACAGAAACTCTGGCTAACAGAAACTCTGTTCAACTAACAGAAACTCTGGCTACATGACAGAAACTCTGGCTAACTAACAGAAACGTTGGCTACATGACAGAGACTCTGGCTAACTAACAAACGTTGGCTACATAACAGAAACTCTGGCCAACTAACAGAAACTCTGGCCAACTAACAGAAACTCTGGCTAACTAACAGAAACGTTGGCTACATTACAGAAACTCTGGCTAACTAACAGAAATGTTGGCTACATGACAGAAACTTTGGCTAACAGAAACTCTGTTCAACTAACAGAAACTCTGGCTACATGACAGAAACTCTGGCTAACTAACAGAAACATTGGCTACATGACAGAAACTCTGGTCAACTAACAGAAAATGTGGCTAAGTAACAGAAACTTTGGCTACATGACAGAAACTCTGGCTAAAAGAAACTCTGTTCAACTAACAGAAACTCTGGCTACATGACAGAAACTCTGGCTAACTAACAGAAACGTTGGCTACATGACAGAAACTCTGGCTAACTAACAGAAACGTTGGCTACATGACAGAAACTCTGTTCAACTAACAGAAACTCTGGCTACATGACAGAAACTCTGGCTAACTAACAGAAACGTTGGCTACATGACGGAAACTTTGGCTACATGACAGAAACTCTGGCTAGCAGAAACTCTGTTCAACTAACAGAAACTCTGGCTACATGACAGAAACTCTGGCTAACTAACAAACGTTGGCTACATGACAGAAACTCTGGCCAACTAACAAAAAATCTGGCTAACTAACAGAAACGTTGGCTACATGACAGAAACTCTGGCTAACTAACAAACGTTGGCTACATGACAGAAACTCTGGCCAACTAACAGAAACTCTGGCCAACTAACAGAAACTCTGGCTAACGGACAGAAACTCTGGTCAACTAACAGAAACGTTGGCTCCATGACAGAAACGTTGGCTACATGACAGAAACTCTGGCTAACTAACAGAAACGTTGGCTACATGACAGAAACTCTGGCTAACTAACAGAAACGTTGGCTACATGACAGAAACTCTGGCCAATTAACAGAAACTAGGGCTAACGGACAGAAACTCTGGTCAACTAACAGAAAATGTGGCTAACTAACAGAAACGTTGGCTACATGACAGAAACTCTGGCTAACAGAAACGTTGGCTACATGACAGAAACTCTGGCTAACTAACAGAAACGTTGGCTACATGACAGAAACTCTGGCTAACTAACAGAAACGTTGGCTACATGACAGAAACTCTGGCCAATTAACAGAAACTAGGGCTAACGGACAGAAACTCTGGTCAACTAACAGAAAATGTGGCTAACTAACAGAAACGTTGGCTACATGACAGAAACTCTGGCTAACAGAAACGTTGGCTACATGACAGAAACTCTGGCTAACTAACAGAAACGTTGGCTCCATGACAGAAACTCTGGCTAACTAACAGAAACGTTGGCTACATGACAGAAACTCTGGCTAACTAACAGAAACGTTGGCTACATGACAGAAACTCTGGCCAACTAACAGAAACTCTGGCTAACAAAAACTCTGTTCAACTAACAGAAACTCTGGCTACATGACAGAAACTCTGGCTAACTAACAGAAACGTTGGCTACATGACAGAAACTCTGGCTAACAGAAACTCTGTTCAACTAACAGAAACTCTGGCTACATGACAGAAACTCTGGCTAACTAACAGAAACGTTGGCTACATGACAGAAACTCTGGCTAACTAACAGAAACGTTGGCTACATGACAGAAACTCTGGCCAACTAACAGAAACGTTGGCTACATGACAGAAACTCTGGCTAACAGAAACTCTGTTCAACTAACAGAAACTCTGGATACATGACAGAAACTCTGGCTAACTAACAGAAACGTTGGCTACATGACAGAAACTCTGGCTAACTAACAGAAACGTTGGCTACATGACAGAAACCCTCGCTAACTAACAGAAACGTTGGCTACATGACAGAAACTCTGGCCAATTAACAGAAACTCGGGCTAACGGACAGAAACTCTGGTCAACTAACAGAAAATATGGCTAACTAACAGAAACGTTGGCTACATGACAGAAACTCTGGCCAACTAACAGAAACTCTGGCCAACTAACAGAAACGTTGGCTACATGACAGAAACTCTGGCTAACAGAAACGTTGGCTACATGACAGAAACTCTGGCTAACTAACAGAAACGTTGGCTACATGACAGAAACTCTGGCTAACTAACAGAAACGTTGGCTACATGACAGAAACTCTGGCCAACTAACAGAAACTCTGGCTAAAAGAAACTCTGGTCAACTAACAGAAAATGTGGCTAACTAACAGAAACTTTGGCTACATGACAGAAACTCAGGCTAACAGAAACTCTGTTCAACTAACAGAAACTCTGGCTACATGACAGAAACTCTGGCTAACTAACAGAAACGTTGGCTACATGACAGAAACTCTTGCTAACTAACAAACGTTGGCTACATGACAGAAACTCTGGCCAACTAACAGAAACTCTGGCCCACTAACAGAAACTCTGGCTAACGGACAGAAACTCTGGTCAACTAACAGAAAATGTGGCTAACTAACAGAAACTTTGCCTACATGACAGAAACTCTGGCTAACTGACAGAAACGTTGGCTACATGACAGAAACTTTGGCTACATGACAGAAACTCTGGCTAACAGAAACTCTGTTCAACTAACAGAAACTCTGGCTACATGACAGAAACTCTGGCTAACTAACAGAAACGTTGGCTACATGAGAGAAACTCTGGCTAACTAAAAAATGTTGGCTACATGACAGAAACTCTGGCTAACTAACAGAAACGTTGGCTCCATGACAGAAACTCTGGCTAACTAACAGAAACGTTGGCTACATGACAGAAACTCTGGCTAACTAACAGAAACGTTGGCTACATGACAGAAACTCTGGCCAACTAACAGAAACGTTGGCTACATGACAGAAACTCTGGCTAACAGAAACTCTGTTCAACTAACAGAAACTCTGGATACATGACAGAAACTCTGGCTAACTAACAGAAACGTTGGCTACATGACAGAAACTCTGGCTAACTAACAGAAACGTTGGCTACATGACAGAAACCCTCGCTAACTAACAGAAACGATGGCTACATGACAGAAACTCTGGCCAATTAACAGAAACTCGGGCTAACGGACAGAAACTCTGGTCAACTAACAGAAAATATGGCTAACTAACCGAAACGTTGGCTACATGACAGAAACTCTGGCCAACTAACAGAAACTCTGGCCAACTAACAGAAACGTTGGCTACATGACAGAAACTCTGGCTAACAGAAACGTTGGCTACATGACAGAAACTCTGGCTAACTAACAGAAACGTTGGCTACATGACAGAAACTCTGGCTAACTAACAGAAACGTTGGCTACATGACAGAAACTCTGGCCAACTAACAGAAACTCTGGCTAAAAGAAACTCTGGTCAACTAACAGAAAATGTGGCTAACTAAAAGAAACTTTGGCTACATGACAGAAACTCTGGCTAACAGAAACTCTGTTCAACTAACAGAAACTCTGGCTACATGACAGAAACTCTGGCTAACTAACAGAAACGTTGGCTACATGACAGAAACTCTTGCTAACTAACAAACGTTGGCTACATGACAGAAACTCTGGCCAACTAACAGAAACTCTGGCCCACTAACAGAAACTCTGGCTAACGGACAGAAACTCTGGTCAACTAACAGAAAATGTGGCTAACTAACAGAAACTTTGCCTACATGACAGAAACTCTGGCTAACAGAAACTCTGGCTACATGACAGAAACCCTGGCTAACTAACAGAAACGTTGGCTACATGACAGAAACTCTGGCTAACTAACAGAAACGTTGGCTACATGACAGAAACTCTGGCTAACTAACAGAAACGTTGGCTCCATGACAGAAACTCTGGCTAACTAACAGAAACGTTGGCTACATGACAGAAACTCTGGCTAACTAACAGAAACGTTGGCTACATGACAGAAACTCTGGCCAACTAACAGAAACTCTGGCTAACAAAAACTCTGTTCAACTAACAGAAACTCTGGCTACATGACAGAAACTCTGGCTAACTAACAGAAACGTTGGCTACATGACAGAAACTCTGGCTAACAGAAACTCTGTTCAACTAACAGAAACTCTGGCTACATGACAGAAACTCTGGCTAACTAACAGAAACGTTGGCTACATGACAGAAACTCTGGCTAACTAACAGAAACGTTGGCTACATGACAGAAACTCTGGCCAACTAACAGAAACGTTGGCTACATGACAGAAACTCTGGCTAACAGAAACTCTGTTCAACTAACAGAAACTCTGGATACATGACAGAAACTCTGGCTAACTAACAGAAACGTTGGCTACATGACAGAAACTCTGGCTAACTAACAGAAACGTTGGCTACATGACAGAAACCCTCGCTAACTAACAGAAACGTTGGCTACATGACAGAAACTCTGGCCAATTAACAGAAACTCGGGCTAACGGACAGAAACTCTGGTCAACTAACAGAAAATATGGCTAACTAACAGAAACGTTGGCTACATGACAGAAACTCTGGCCAACTAACAGAAACTCTGGCCAACTAACAGAAACGTTGGCTACATGACAGAAACTCTGGCTAACAGAAACGTTGGCTACATGACAGAAACTCTGGCTAACTAACAGAAACGTTGGCTACATGACAGAAACTCTGGCTAACAGAAACGTTGGCTACATGACAGAAACTCTGGCCAACTAACAGAAACTCTGGCTAAAAGAAACTCTGGTCAACTAACAGAAATGTGGCTAACTAACAGAAACTTTGGCTACATGACAGAAACTCTGGCTAACAGAAACTCTGTTCAACTAACAGAAACTCTGGCTAACTAACAGAAACGTTGGCTACATGACAGAAACTCTTGCTAACTAACAAACGTTGGCTACATGACAGAAACTCTGGCCAACTAACAGAAACTCTGGCCCACTGACAGAAACTCTGGCTAACGGACAGAAACTCTGGTCAACTAACAGAAAATGTGGCTAACTAACAGAAACTTTGCCTACATGACAGAAACTCTGGCTAACAGAAACTCTGTTCAACTAACAGAAACTCTGGCTACATGACAGAAACCCTGGCTAACTAACAGAAACGTTGGCTACATGACAGAAACTCTGGCTAACTAACAGAAACGTTGGCTACATGACAGAAACTTTGGCTACATGACAGAAACTCTGGCTAACAGAAACTCTGTTCAACTAACAGAAACTCTGGCTACATGAGAGAAACTCTGGCTAACTAACAGAAACGTTGGCTACATGACAGAAACTCTGGCTAACTAACAAATGTTGGCTACATGACAGAAACTCTGGCTAACTAACAGAAACGTTGGCTCCATGACAGAAACTCTGGCTAACTAACAGAAACGTTGGCTACATGACAGAAACTCTGGCTAACTAACAGAAACGTTGGCTACATGACAGAAACTCTGGCTAACTAACAGGAACGTTGGCTACATGACAGAAACTCTGGCTAACTAACAAACGTTGGCTACATGACAGAAACTCTGGCCAACTAACAGAAACTCTGGCCAACTAACAGAAACTCTGGCCAACTAACAGAAACTCTGGCCAAGTAACAGAAACTCTGGCTAACGGACAGAAACTCTGGTCAACTAACAGAAAATGTGGCTAACTAACAGAAACTTTGGCTACATGACAGAAACTCTGGCTAACAGAAACTCTGTTCAACTAACAAAAACTCTGGCTACATGACAGAAACTCTGGCTAACTAACAGAAACGTTGGCTACATGACAGAAACTCTGGCTAACTAACAGAAACGTTGGCTACATGACGGAAACTCTGGCTAACTAACAGAAACGTTGGCTACATGACAGAAACCCTCGCTAACTAACAGAAACGTTGGCTACATGACAGAAACTCTGGCCAATTAACAGAAACTCGGGCTAACGGACAGAAACTCTGGTCAACTAACAGAAAATATGGCTAACTAACAGAAACGTTGGCTACATGACAGAAACTCTGGCCAACTAACAGAAACTCTGGCCAACTAACAGAAACGTTGGCTCCATGACAGAAACTCTGGCTAACAGAAACGTTGGCTACATGACAGAAACTCTGGCTAACTAACAGAAACGTTGGCTACATGACAGAAACTCTGGCTAACTAACAGAAACGTTGGCTACATGACAGAAACTCTGGCCAACTAACAGAAACTCTGGCTAACAGAAACTCTGTTCAACTAACAGAAACTCTGGCTACATGACAGAAACTCTGGCTAACTAACAGAAACGTTGGCTACATGACATAAACTCTTGCTAACTAACAAACGTTGGCTACATGACAGAAACTCTGGCCAACTAACAGAAACTCTGGCCAACTAACAGAAACTCTGGCTAACGGACAGAAACTCTGGTCAACTGACAGAAAATGTGGCTAACAGAAACTTTGGCTACATGACAGAAACTCTGGCTAACAGAAACTCTGTTCAACTAACAGAAACTCTGGCTACATGACAGAAACTCTGGCTAACTAACAGAAAAGTTGGCTACATGACAGAAACTCTGGCTAACTAACAGAAACGTTGGCTACATGACAGAAACTTTGGCTACATGACAGAAACTCTGGCTAACAGAAACTCTGTTCAACTAACAGAAACTCTGGCTACATGAGAGAAACTCTGGCTAACTAACAGAAACGTTGGCTACATGACAGAAACTCTGGCTAACTAACAAACGTTGGCTACATGACAGAAACTCTGGCTAACAGAAACTCTGGCTAACAGAAACTCTGTTCAACTAACAGAAACTCTGGCTACATGACAGAAACTCTGGCTAACTAACAGAAACGTTGGCTACATGACAGAAACTCTGGCTAACTAACAGAAACGTTGGCTACATGACAGAAACTCTGGCCAACTAACAGAAACGTTGGCTACATGACAGAAACTCTGGCTAACAGAAACTCTGTTCAACTAACAGAAACTCTGGCTACATGACAGAAACTCTGGCTAACTAACAGAAACGTTGGCTACATGACAGAAACTCTGGCTAACTAACAGAAACGTTGGCTACATGACAGAAACTCTGGCCAATTAACAGAAACTCTGCCAACTAACAGGAACTCTGGCCAACTTACAGGAACTCTGGCCAACTAACAGAAACTCTGGCTAACGGACAGAAATCTGGTCAACTAACAGAAAATGTGGCTAACTAACAGAAACTTTGGCTACATGACAGAAACTCTAACTTACAGAGACTCTGGCTAACTAACAGAAACTTTGGCTACATGACAGAAACTGGCTAACTAACAGAAACGTTGGCTACATGACAGAAACTCTGGCCAACTAACAGAAACTCTGTTCAACTAACAGAAACTCTGGCCAACTAACAGAAACTCTGGCTACCTAACAGAAACGTTGGCTACATGACAGAAACTCTGGCTAACAGAAACGTTGGCTACATGACAGAAACTCTGGTTAACTAACAGAAACGTTGGCTCCATGACAGGAACTCTGGCTACCTAACAGAAACGTTGGCTACATGACAGAAACTCTGGCTAACAGAAACGTTGGCTACATGACAGAAACTCTGGTTAACTAACAGAAACGTTGGCTCCATGACAGAAACTCTGGCTAACTGACAGAAACGTTGGCTACATGACAGAAACTCTGGCTAACTAACAGAAACGTTGGCTACATGACAGAAACTCTGGCCAACTAACAGAAACTCTGGCTAACAGAAACTCTGTTCAACTAACAGAAACTCTGGCTAACTAACAGAAACGTTGGCTATATGACAGAGACTCTGGCTAACTAACAAACGTTGGCTACATAACAGAAACTCTGGCCAACTAACAGAAACTCTGGCCAACTAACAGAAACTCTGGCTAACGGACAGAAACTCTGGTTAACTAACAGAAAATGTGGCTAGCTAACAGAAACTTTGGCTACATGACAGAAACTCTGGCTAACTAACAGAAACGTTGGCTACATGACAGAAACTCTGGCTAACTAACAGAAACGTTGGCTACATGACAGAAACTCTGGCTAACAGAAACTCTGTTCAACTAACAGAAACTCTGGCTACATGACAGAAACTCTGGCTAACTAACAGAAACATTGGCTACATGACAGAAACTCTGGTCAACTAACAGAAAATGTGGCTAAGTAACAGAAACTTTGGCTACATGACAGAAACTCTGGCTAAAAGAAACTCTGTTCAACTAACAGAAACTCTGGCTACATGACAGAAACTCTGGCTAACTAACAGAAACGTTGGCTACATGACAGAAACTCTGGCTAACTAACAGAAACGTTGGCTACATGACAGAAACTCTGGCCAATTAACAGAAACTCTGCCAACTAACAGGAACTCTGGCCAACTTACAGGAACTCTGGCCAACTAACAGAAACTCTGGCTAACGGACAGAAATCTGGTCAACTAACAGAAAATGTGGCTACCTAACAGAAACGTTGGCTACATGACAGAAACTCTGGCTAACAGAAACGTTGGCTACATGACAGAAACTCTGGTTAACTAACAGAAACGTTGGCTCCATGACAGAAACTCTGGCTAACTGACAGAAACGTTGGCTACATGACAGAAACTCTGGCTAACTAACAGAAACGTTGGCTACATGACAGAAACTCTGGCCAACTAACAGAAACTCTGGCTAACAGAAACTCTGTTCAACTAACAGAAACTCTGGCTACATGACAGAAACTCTGGCTAACTAACCGAAACGTTGGCTATATGACAGAGACTCTGGCTAACTAACAAACGTTGGCTACATAACAGAAACTCTGGCCAACTAACAGAAACTCTGGCCAACTAACAGAAACTCTGGCTAACGGACAGAAACTCTGGTTAACTAACAGAAAATGTGGCTAGCTAACAGAAACTTTGGCTACATGACAGAAACTCTGGCTAACTAACAGAAACGTTGGCTACATGACAGAAACTCTGGCTAACTAACAGAAACGTTGGCTACATGACAGAAACTTTGGCTACATGACAGAAACTCTGGCTAACAGAAACTCTGTTCAACTAACAGAAACTCTGGCTACATGACAGAAACTCTGGCTAACTAACAGAAACGTTGGATACATGACAGAAACTCTGGCTAACAGAAACTCTGTTCAACTAACAGAAACTCTGGCTACATGACAGAAACTCTGGCTAACTAACAGAAACATTGGCTACATGACAGAAACTCTGGTCAACTAACAGAAAATGTGGCTAAGTAACAGAAACTTTGGCTACATGACAGAAACTCTGGCTAAAAGAAACTCTGTTCAACTAACAGAAACTCTGGCTACATGACAGAAACTCTGGCTAACTAACAGAAACGTTGGCTACATGACAGAAACTCTGGCTAACTAACAGAAACGTTGGCTACATGACAGAAACTCTGGCCAACTAACAGAAACGTTGGCTACATGACAGAAACTCTGGCTAACTAACAGAAACGTTGGCTACATGACAGAAACTCTGGCTAACTAACAGAAACGTTGGCTACATGACAGAAACTCTGGCTAACAGAAACTCTGGCTAACAGAAACTCTGTTCAACTAACAGAAACTCTGGCTACATGACAGAAACTCTGGCTAACTAACAGAAACGTTGGCTACATGACAGAAACTCTGGCTAACTAACAGAAACGTTGGCTACATGACAGAAACTCTGGCCAACTAACAGAAACGTTGGCTACATGACAGAAACTCTGGCTAACAGAAACTCTGTTCAACTAACAGAAACTCTGGCTACATGACAGAAACTCTGGCTAACTAACAGAAACGTTGGCTACATGACAGAAACTCTGGCTAACTAACAGAAACGTTGGCTACATGACAGAAACTCTGGCCAATTAACAGAAACTCTGCCAACTAACAGGAACTCTGGCCAACTTACAGGAACTCTGGCCAACTAACAGAAACTCTGGCTAACGGACAGAAATCTGGTCAACTAACAGAAAATGTGGCTAACTAACAGAAACTTTGGCTACATGACAGAAACTCTAACTTACAGAAACTCTGGCTAACTAACAGAAACTTTGGCTACATGACAGAAACTGGCTAACTAACAGAAACGTTGGCTACATGACAGAAACTCTGGCCAACTAACAGAAACTCTGGCTACCTAACAGAAACGTTGGCTACATGACAGAAACTCTGGCTAACAGAAACGTTGGCTACATGACAGAAACTCTGGTTAACTAACAGAAACGTTGGCTCCATGACAGGAACTCTGGCTACCTAACAGAAACGTTGGCTACATGACAGAAACTCTGGCTAACAGAAACGTTGGCTACATGACAGAAACTCTGGTTAACTAACAGAAACGTTGGCTCCATGACAGAAACTCTGGCTAACTGACAGAAACGTTGGCTACATGACAGAAACTCTGGCTAACTAACAGAAACGTTGGCTACATGACAGAAACTCTGGCCAACTAACAGAAACTCTGGCTAACAGAAACTCTGTTCAACTAACAGAAACTCTGGCTACATGACAGAAACTCTGGCTAACTAACAGAAACGTTGGCTATATGACAGAGACTCTGGCTAACTAACAAACGTTGGCTACATAACAGAAACTCTGGCCAACTAACAGAAACTCTGGCCAACTAACAGAAACTCTGGCTAACGGACAGAAACTCTGGTTAACTAACAGAAAATGTGGCTAGCTAACAGAAACTTTGGCTACATGACAGAAACTCTGGCTAACTAACAGAAACGTTGGCTACATGACAGAAACTCTGGCTAACTAACAGAAACGTTGGCTACATGACAGAAACTTTGGCTACATGACAGAAACTCTGGCTAACAGAAACTCTGTTCAACTAACAGAAACTCTGGCTACATGACAGAAACTCTGGCTAACTAACAGAAACGTTGGCTACATGACAGAAACTCTGGCTAACAGAAACTCTGTTCAACTAACAGAAACTCTGGCTACATGACAGAAACTCTGGCTAACTAACAGAAACATTGGCTACATGACAGAAACTCTGGTCAACTAACAGAAAATGTGGCTAAGTAACAGAAACTTTGGCTACATGACAGAAACTCTGGCTAAAAGAAACTCTGTTCAACTAACAGAAACTCTGGCTACATGACAGAAACTCTGGCTAACTAACAGAAACGTTGGCTACATGACAGAAACTCTGGCTAACTAACAGAAACGTTGGCTACATGACAGAAACTCTGGCCAACTAACAGAAACGTTGGCTACATGACAGACACTCTGGCTAACAGAAACTCTGTTCAACTAACAGAAACTCTGGCTACATGACAGAAACTCTGGCTAACTAACAGAAACGTTGGCTACATGACGGAAACTTTGGCTACATGACAGAAACTCTGGCTAGCAGAAACTCTGTTCAACTAACAGAAACTCTGGCTACATGACAGAAACTCTGGCTAACTAACAGAAACGTTGGCTACATGACAGAAACTCTGGCTAACTAACAAACGTTGGCTACATGACAGAAACTCTGGTTAACTAACAGAAAATGTGGCTAGCTAACAGAAACTTTGGCTACATGACAGAAACTCTGGCTAACTAACAGAAACGTTGGCTACATGACAGAAACTCTGGCTAACTAACAGAAACGTTGGCTACATGACAGAAACTCTGGCTAACAGAAACTCTGTTCAACTAACAGAAACTCTGGCTACATGACAGAAACTCTGGCTAACTAACAGAAACATTGGCTACATGACAGAAACTCTGGTCAACTAACAGAAAATGTGGCTAAGTAACAGAAACTTTGGCTACATGACAGAAACTCTGGCTAAAAGAAACTCTGTTCAACTAACAGAAACTCTGGCTACATGACAGAAACTCTGGCTAACTAACAGAAACGTTGGCTACATGACAGAAACTCTGGCTAACTAACAGAAACGTTGGCTACATGACAGAAACTCTGGCCAATTAACAGAAACTCTGCCAACTAACAGGAACTCTGGCCAACTTACAGGAACTCTGGCCAACTAACAGAAACTCTGGCTAACGGACAGAAATCTGGTCAACTAACAGAAAATGTGGCTACCTAACAGAAACGTTGGCTACATGACAGAAACTCTGGCTAACAGAAACGTTGGCTACATGACAGAAACTCTGGTTAACTAACAGAAACGTTGGCTCCATGACAGAAACTCTGGCTAACTGACAGAAACGTTGGCTACATGACAGAAACTCTGGCTAACTAACAGAAACGTTGGCTACATGACAGAAACTCTGGCCAACTAACAGAAACTCTGGCTAACAGAAACTCTGTTCAACTAACAGAAACTCTGGCTACATGACAGAAACTCTGGCTAACTAACCGAAACGTTGGCTATATGACAGAGACTCTGGCTAACTAACAAACGTTGGCTACATAACAGAAACTCTGGCCAACTAACAGAAACTCTGGCCAACTAACAGAAACTCTGGCTAACGGACAGAAACTCTGGTTAACTAACAGAAAATGTGGCTAGCTAACAGAAACTTTGGCTACATGACAGAAACTCTGGCTAACTAACAGAAACGTTGGCTACATGACAGAAACTCTGGCTAACTAACAGAAACGTTGGCTACATGACAGAAACTTTGGCTACATGACAGAAACTCTGGCTAACAGAAACTCTGTTCAACTAACAGAAACTCTGGCTACATGACAGAAACTCTGGCTAACTAACAGAAACGTTGGATACATGACAGAAACTCTGGCTAACAGAAACTCTGTTCAACTAACAGAAACTCTGGCTACATGACAGAAACTCTGGCTAACTAACAGAAACATTGGCTACATGACAGAAACTCTGGTCAACTAACAGAAAATGTGGCTAAGTAACAGAAACTTTGGCTACATGACAGAAACTCTGGCTAAAAGAAACTCTGTTCAACTAACAGAAACTCTGGCTACATGACAGAAACTCTGGCTAACTAACAGAAACGTTGGCTACATGACAGAAACTCTGGCTAACTAACAGAAACGTTGGCTACATGACAGAAACTCTGGCCAACTAACAGAAACGTTGGCTACATGACAGAAACTCTGGCTAACTAACAGAAACGTTGGCTACATGACAGAAACTCTGGCTAACAGAAACTCTGGCTAACAGAAACTCTGTTCAACTAACAGAAACTCTGGCTACATGACAGAAACTCTGGCTAACTAACAGAAACGTTGGCTACATGACAGAAACTCTGGCTAACTAACAGAAACGTTGGCTACATGACAGAAACTCTGGCCAACTAACAGAAACGTTGGCTACATGACAGAAACTCTGGCTAACAGAAACTCTGTTCAACTAACAGAAACTCTGGCTACATGACAGAAACTCTGGCTAACTAACAGAAACGTTGGCTACATGACAGAAACTCTGGCTAACTAACAGAAACGTTGGCTACATGACAGAAACTCTGGCCAATTAACAGAAACTCTGCCAACTAACAGGAACTCTGGCCAACTTACAGGAACTCTGGCCAACTAACAGAAACTCTGGCTAACGGACAGAAATCTGGTCAACTAACAGAAAATGTGGCTAACTAACAGAAACTTTGGCTACATGACAGAAACTCTAACTTACAGAAACTCTGGCTAACTAACAGAAACTTTGGCTACATGACAGAAACTGGCTAACTAACAGAAACGTTGGCTACATGACAGAAACTCTGGCCAACTAACAGAAACTCTGTTCAACTAACAGAAACTCTGGCCAACTAACAGAAACTCTGGCTACCTAACAGAAACGTTGGCTACATGACAGAAACTCTGGCTAACAGAAACGTTGGCTACATGACAGAAACTCTGGTTAACTAACAGAAACGTTGGCTCCATGACAGGAACTCTGGCTACCTAACAGAAACGTTGGCTACATGACAGAAACTCTGGCTAACAGAAACGTTGGCTACATGACAGAAACTCTGGTTAACTAACAGAAACGTTGGCTCCATGACAGAAACTCTGGCTAACTGACAGAAACGTTGGCTACATGACAGAAACTCTGGCTAACTAACAGAAACGTTGGCTACATGACAGAAACTCTGGCCAACTAACAGAAACTCTGGCTAACAGAAACTCTGTTCAACTAACAGAAACTCTGGCTACATGACAGAAACTCTGGCTAACTAACAGAAACGTTGGCTATATGACAGAGACTCTGGCTAACTAACAAACGTTGGCTACATAACAGAAACTCTGGCCAACTAACAGAAACTCTGGCCAACTAACAGAAACTCTGGCTAACGGACAGAAACTCTGGTTAACTAACAGAAAATGTGGCTAGCTAACAGAAACTTTGGCTACATGACAGAAACTCTGGCTAACTAACAGAAACGTTGGCTACATGACAGAAACTCTGGCTAACAGAAACTCTGGCTAACAGAAACTCTGTTCAACTAACAGAAACTCTGGCTACATGACAGAAACTCTGGCTAACTAACAGAAACGTTGGCTACATGACAGAAACTCTGGCTAACTAACAGAAACGTTGGCTACATGACAGAAACTCTGGCCAACTAACAGAAACGTTGGCTACATGACAGAAACTCTGGCTAACAGAAACTCTGTTCAACTAACAGAAACTCTGGCTACATGACAGAAACTCTGGCTAACTAACAGAAACGTTGGCTACATGACAGAAACTCTGGCTAACTAACAGAAACGTTGGCTACATGACAGAAACTCTGGCCAATTAACAGAAACTCTGCCAACTAACAGGAACTCTGGCCAACTTACAGGAACTCTGGCCAACTAACAGAAACTCTGGCTAACGGACAGAAATCTGGTCAACTAACAGAAAATGTGGCTAACTAACAGAAACTTTGGCTACATGACAGAAACTCTAACTTACAGAAACTCTGGCTAACTAACAGAAACTTTGGCTACATGACAGAAACTGGCTAACTAACAGAAACGTTGGCTACATGACAGAAACTCTGGCCAACTAACAGAAACTCTGTTCAACTAACAGAAACTCTGGCCAACTAACAGAAACTCTGGCTACCTAACAGAAACGTTGGCTACATGACAGAAACTCTGGCTAACAGAAACGTTGGCTACATGACAGAAACTCTGGTTAACTAACAGAAACGTTGGCTCCATGACAGGAACTCTGGCTACCTAACAGAAACGTTGGCTACATGACAGAAACTCTGGCTAACAGAAACGTTGGCTACATGACAGAAACTCTGGTTAACTAACAGAAACGTTGGCTCCATGACAGAAACTCTGGCTAACTGACAGAAACGTTGGCTACATGACAGAAACTCTGGCTAACTAACAGAAACGTTGGCTACATGACAGAAACTCTGGCCAACTAACAGAAACTCTGGCTAACAGAAACTCTGTTCAACTAACAGAAACTCTGGCTACATGACAGAAACTCTGGCTAACTAACAGAAACGTTGGCTATATGACAGAGACTCTGGCTAACTAACAAACGTTGGCTACATAACAGAAACTCTGGCCAACTAACAGAAACTCTGGCCAACTAACAGAAACTCTGGCTAACGGACAGAAACTCTGGTTAACTAACAGAAAATGTGGCTAGCTAACAGAAACTTTGGCTACATGACAGAAACTCTGGCTAACTAACAGAAACGTTGGCTACATGACAGAAACTCTGGCTAACTAACAGAAACGTTGGCTACATGACAGAAACTTTGGCTACATGACAGAAACTCTGGCTAACAGAAACTCTGTTCAACTAACAGAAACTCTGGCTACATGACAGAAACTCTGGCTAACTAACAGAAACGTTGGCTACATGACAGAAACTCTGGCTAACAGAAACTCTGTTCAACTAACAGAAACTCTGGCTACATGACAGAAACTCTGGCTAACTAACAGAAACATTGGCTACATGACAGAAACTCTGGTCAACTAACAGAAAATGTGGCTAAGTAACAGAAACTTTGGCTACATGACAGAAACTCTGGCTAAAAGAAACTCTGTTCAACTAACAGAAACTCTGGCTACATGACAGAAACTCTGGCTAACTAACAGAAACGTTGGCTACATGACAGAAACTCTGGCTAACTAACAGAAACGTTGGCTACATGACAGAAACTCTGGCCAACGAACAGAAACGTTGGCTACATGACAGACACTCTGGCTAACAGAAACTCTGTTCAACTAACAGAAACTCTGGCTACATGACAGAAACTCTGGCTAACTAACAGAAACGTTGGCTACATGACGGAAACTTTGGCTACATGACAGAAACTCTGGCTAGCAGAAACTCTGTTCAACTAACAGAAACTCTGGCTACATGACAGAAACTCTGGCTAACTAACAGAAACGTTGGCTACATGACAGAAACTCTGGCTAACTAACAAACGTTGGCTACATGACAGAAACTCTGGCCAACTAACAAAAAATCTGGCTAACTAACAGAAACGTTGGCTACATGACAGAAACTCTGGCTAACTAACAAACGTTGGCTACATGACAGAAACTCTGGCCAACTAACAGAAACTCTGGCCAACTAACAGAAACTCTGGCTAACGGACAGAAACTCTGGTCAACTAACAGAAACGTTGGCTCCATGACAGAAACGTTGGCTACATGACAGAAACTCTGGCTAACTAACAGAAACGTTGGCTACATGACAGAAACTTTGGCTACATGACAGAAACTCTGGCTAACAGAAACTCTGTTCAACTAACAGAAACTCTGGCTACATGACAGAAACTCTGGTCAACTAACAGAAACGTTGGCTACATGACAGAAACTCTGGTCAACTAACAGAAAATGTGGCTAAGTAACAGAAACTTTGGCTACATGACAGAAACTCTGGCTAACAGAAACTCTGTTCAACTAACAGAAACTCTGGCTACATGACAGAAACTCTGGCTAACTAACAGAAACGTTGGCTACATGACAGAAACTCTGGCCAACTAACAGAAACGTTGGCTACATGACAGAAACTCTGGCTAACAGAAACTCTGTTCAACTAACAGAAACTCTGGATACATGACAGAAACTCTGGCCAACTAACAGAAACGTTGGCTACATGACAGAAACTCTGGCTAACTAACAGAAACGTTGGCTCCATGACAGAAACTCTGGCTAACTAACAGAAACGTTGGCTACATGACAGAAACTCTGGCTAACTAACAGAAACGTTGGCTACATGACAGAAACTCTGGCTAACTAACAGAAACGTTGGCTACATGACAGAAACTCTGGCTAACAGAAACTCTGTTCAACTAACAGAAACTCTGGCTACATGACAGAAACTCTGGCTAACTAACAGAAACGTTGGCTACATGACAGAAACTCTGGCCAACTAACAGAAACGTTGGCTACATGACAGAAACTCTGGCTAACAGAAACTCTGTTCAACTAACAGAAACTCTGGATACATGACAGAAACTCTGGCCAACTAACAGAAACGTTGGCTACATGACAGAAACTCTGGCTAACAGAAACTCTGTTCAACTAACAGAAACTCTGGCTACATGACAGAAACTCTGGCTAACTAACAGAAACGTTGGCTACATGACAGAAACTCTGGCTAACTAACAGAAACGTTGGCTACATGACAGAAACTCTGGCCAACTAACAGAAACGTTGGCTACATGACAGAAACTCTGGCTAACAGAAACTCTGTTCAACTAACAGAAACTCTGGCTACATGACAGAAATTCTGGCTAACTAACAGAAACGTTGGCTACATGACAGAAACTCTGGCCAATTAACAGAAACTCTGCCAACTAACAGGAACTCTGGCCAACTAACAGAAACTCTGGCTAACGGACAGAAATCTGGTCAACTAACAGAAAATGTGGCTAACTAACAGAAACTTTGGCTACATGACAGAAACTCTAACTTACAGAAACTCTGGCTAACTAACAGAAACTTTGGCTACATGACAGAAACTGGCTAACTAACAGAAACGTTGGCTACATGACAGAAACTCTGGCCAACTAACAGAAACTCTGGCCAACTAACAGAAACTCTGTTCAACTAACAGAAACTCTGGCTACATGACAGAAACTCTGGCTAACTAACAGAAACGTTGGCTACATGACAGAAACTCTGGCTAACTAACAGAAACGTTGGCTACATGACAGAAACTCTGGCCAACTAACAGAAACGTTGGCTACATGACAGAAACTCTGGCTAACTAACAGAAACGTTGGCTACATGACAGAAACTCTGGCTAACAGAAACTCTGGCTAACAGAAACTCTGTTCAACTAACAGAAACTCTGGCTACATGACAGAAACTCTGGCTAACTAACAGAAACGTTGGCTACATGACAGAAACTCTGGCTAACTAACAGAAACGTTGGCTACATGACAGAAACTCTGGCCAACTAACAGAAACGTTGGCTACATGACAGAAACTCTGGCTAACAGAAACTCTGTTCAACTAACAGAAACTCTGGCTACATGACAGAAACTCTGGCTAACTAACAGAAACGTTGGCTACATGACAGAAACTCTGGCTAACTAACAGAAACGTTGGCTACATGACAGAAACTCTGGCCAATTAACAGAAACTCTGCCAACTAACAGGAACTCTGGCCAACTTACAGGAACTCTGGCCAACTAACAGAAACTCTGGCTAACGGACAGAAATCTGGTCAACTAACAGAAAATGTGGCTAACTAACAGAAACTTTGGCTACATGACAGAAACTCTAACTTACAGAAACTCTGGCTAACTAACAGAAACTTTGGCTACATGACAGAAACTGGCTAACTAACAGAAACGTTGGCTACATGACAGAAACTCTGGCCAACTAACAGAAACTCTGTTCAACTAACAGAAACTCTGGCCAACTAACAGAAACTCTGGCTACCTAACAGAAACGTTGGCTACATGACAGAAACTCTGGCTAACAGAAACGTTGGCTACATGACAGAAACTCTGGTTAACTAACAGAAACGTTGGCTCCATGACAGGAACTCTGGCTACCTAACAGAAACGTTGGCTACATGACAGAAACTCTGGCTAACAGAAACGTTGGCTACATGACAGAAACTCTGGTTAACTAACAGAAACGTTGGCTCCATGACAGAAACTCTGGCTAACTGACAGAAACGTTGGCTACATGACAGAAACTCTGGCTAACTAACAGAAACGTTGGCTACATGACAGAAACTCTGGCCAACTAACAGAAACTCTGGCTAACAGAAACTCTGTTCAACTAACAGAAACTCTGGCTACATGACAGAAACTCTGGCTAACTAACAGAAACGTTGGCTATATGACAGAGACTCTGGCTAACTAACAAACGTTGGCTACATAACAGAAACTCTGGCCAACTAACAGAAACTCTGGCCAACTAACAGAAACTCTGGCTAACGGACAGAAACTCTGGTTAACTAACAGAAAATGTGGCTAGCTAACAGAAACTTTGGCTACATGACAGAAACTCTGGCTAACTAACAGAAACGTTGGCTACATGACAGAAACTCTGGCTAACAGAAACTCTGGCTAACAGAAACTCTGTTCAACTAACAGAAACTCTGGCTACATGACAGAAACTCTGGCTAACTAACAGAAACGTTGGCTACATGACAGAAACTCTGGCTAACTAACAGAAACGTTGGCTACATGACAGAAACTCTGGCCAACTAACAGAAACGTTGGCTACATGACAGAAACTCTGGCTAACAGAAACTCTGTTCAACTAACAGAAACTCTGGCTACATGACAGAAACTCTGGCTAACTAACAGAAACGTTGGCTACATGACAGAAACTCTGGCTAACTAACAGAAACGTTGGCTACATGACAGAAACTCTGGCCAATTAACAGAAACTCTGCCAACTAACAGGAACTCTGGCCAACTTACAGGAACTCTGGCCAACTAACAGAAACTCTGGCTAACGGACAGAAATCTGGTCAACTAACAGAAAATGTGGCTAACTAACAGAAACTTTGGCTACATGACAGAAACTCTAACTTACAGAAACTCTGGCTAACTAACAGAAACTTTGGCTACATGACAGAAACTGGCTAACTAACAGAAACGTTGGCTACATGACAGAAACTCTGGCCAACTAACAGAAACTCTGTTCAACTAACAGAAACTCTGGCCAACTAACAGAAACTCTGGCTACCTAACAGAAACGTTGGCTACATGACAGAAACTCTGGCTAACAGAAACGTTGGCTACATGACAGAAACTCTGGTTAACTAACAGAAACGTTGGCTCCATGACAGGAACTCTGGCTACCTAACAGAAACGTTGGCTACATGACAGAAACTCTGGCTAACAGAAACGTTGGCTACATGACAGAAACTCTGGTTAACTAACAGAAACGTTGGCTCCATGACAGAAACTCTGGCTAACTGACAGAAACGTTGGCTACATGACAGAAACTCTGGCTAACTAACAGAAACGTTGGCTACATGACAGAAACTCTGGCCAACTAACAGAAACTCTGGCTAACAGAAACTCTGTTCAACTAACAGAAACTCTGGCTACATGACAGAAACTCTGGCTAACTAACAGAAACGTTGGCTATATGACAGAGACTCTGGCTAACTAACAAACGTTGGCTACATAACAGAAACTCTGGCCAACTAACAGAAACTCTGGCCAACTAACAGAAACTCTGGCTAACGGACAGAAACTCTGGTTAACTAACAGAAAATGTGGCTAGCTAACAGAAACTTTGGCTACATGACAGAAACTCTGGCTAACTAACAGAAACGTTGGCTACATGACAGAAACTCTGGCTAACTAACAGAAACGTTGGCTACATGACAGAAACTTTGGCTACATGACAGAAACTCTGGCTAACAGAAACTCTGTTCAACTAACAGAAACTCTGGCTACATGACAGAAACTCTGGCTAACTAACAGAAACGTTGGCTACATGACAGAAACTCTGGCTAACAGAAACTCTGTTCAACTAACAGAAACTCTGGCTACATGACAGAAACTCTGGCTAACTAACAGAAACATTGGCTACATGACAGAAACTCTGGTCAACTAACAGAAAATGTGGCTAAGTAACAGAAACTTTGGCTACATGACAGAAACTCTGGCTAAAAGAAACTCTGTTCAACTAACAGAAACTCTGGCTACATGACAGAAACTCTGGCTAACTAACAGAAACGTTGGCTACATGACAGAAACTCTGGCTAACTAACAGAAACGTTGGCTACATGACAGAAACTCTGGCCAACGAACAGAAACGTTGGCTACATGACAGACACTCTGGCTAACAGAAACTCTGTTCAACTAACAGAAACTCTGGCTACATGACAGAAACTCTGGCTAACTAACAGAAACGTTGGCTACATGACGGAAACTTTGGCTACATGACAGAAACTCTGGCTAGCAGAAACTCTGTTCAACTAACAGAAACTCTGGCTACATGACAGAAACTCTGGCTAACTAACAGAAACGTTGGCTACATGACAGAAACTCTGGCTAACTAACAAACGTTGGCTACATGACAGAAACTCTGGCCAACTAACAAAAAATCTGGCTAACTAACAGAAACGTTGGCTACATGACAGAAACTCTGGCTAACTAACAAACGTTGGCTACATGACAGAAACTCTGGCCAACTAACAGAAACTCTGGCCAACTAACAGAAACTCTGGCTAACGGACAGAAACTCTGGTCAACTAACAGAAACGTTGGCTCCATGACAGAAACGTTGGCTACATGACAGAAACTCTGGCTAACTAACAGAAACGTTGGCTACATGACAGAAACTTTGGCTACATGACAGAAACTCTGGCTAACAGAAACTCTGTTCAACTAACAGAAACTCTGGCTACATGACAGAAACTCTGGTCAACTAACAGAAACGTTGGCTACATGACAGAAACTCTGGTCAACTAACAGAAAATGTGGCTAAGTAACAGAAACTTTGGCTACATGACAGAAACTCTGGCTAACAGAAACTCTGTTCAACTAACAGAAACTCTGGCTACATGACAGAAACTCTGGCTAACTAACAGAAACGTTGGCTACATGACAGAAACTCTGGCCAACTAACAGAAACGTTGGCTACATGACAGAAACTCTGGCTAACAGAAACTCTGTTCAACTAACAGAAACTCTGGATACATGACAGAAACTCTGGCCAACTAACAGAAACGTTGGCTACATGACAGAAACTCTGGCTAACTAACAGAAACGTTGGCTCCATGACAGAAACTCTGGCTAACTAACAGAAACGTTGGCTACATGACAGAAACTCTGGCTAACTAACAGAAACGTTGGCTACATGACAGAAACTCTGGCTAACTAACAGAAACGTTGGCTACATGACAGAAACTCTGGCTAACAGAAACTCTGTTCAACTAACAGAAACTCTGGCTACATGACAGAAACTCTGGCTAACTAACAGAAACGTTGGCTACATGACAGAAACTCTGGCCAACTAACAGAAACGTTGGCTACATGACAGAAACTCTGGCTAACAGAAACTCTGTTCAACTAACAGAAACTCTGGATACATGACAGAAACTCTGGCCAACTAACAGAAACGTTGGCTACATGACAGAAACTCTGGCTAACAGAAACTCTGTTCAACTAACAGAAACTCTGGCTACATGACAGAAACTCTGGCTAACTAACAGAAACGTTGGCTACATGACAGAAACTCTGGCTAACTAACAGAAACGTTGGCTACATGACAGAAACTCTGGCCAACTAACAGAAACGTTGGCTACATGACAGAAACTCTGGCTAACAGAAACTCTGTTCAACTAACAGAAACTCTGGCTACATGACAGAAATTCTGGCTAACTAACAGAAACGTTGGCTACATGACAGAAACTCTGGCCAATTAACAGAAACTCTGCCAACTAACAGGAACTCTGGCCAACTAACAGAAACTCTGGCTAACGGACAGAAATCTGGTCAACTAACAGAAAATGTGGCTAACTAACAGAAACTTTGGCTACATGACAGAAACTCTAACTTACAGAAACTCTGGCTAACTAACAGAAACTTTGGCTACATGACAGAAACTGGCTAACTAACAGAAACGTTGGCTACATGACAGAAACTCTGGCCAACTAACAGAAACTCTGGCCAACTAACAGAAACTCTGGCTACCTAACAGAAACGTTGGCTACATGACAGAAACTCTGGCTAACAGAAACGTTGGCTACATGACAGAAACTCAGGTTAACTAACAGAAACGTTGGCTCCATGACAGAAACTCTGGCTACCTAACAGAAACGTTGGCTACATGACAGAAACTCTGGCTAACAGAAACGTTGGCTACATGACAGAAACTCTGGTTAACTAACAGAAACGTTGGCTCCATGACAGAAACTCTGGCTAACTGACAGAAACGTTGGCTACATGACAGAAACTCTGGCTAACTAACAGAAACGTTGGCTACATGACAGAAACTCTGGCCAATTAACAGAAACTCTGGCTAACAGAAACTCTGTTCAACTAACAGAAACTCTGGCTACATGACAGAAACTCTGGCTAACTAACAGAAACGTTGGCTACATGACAGAGACTCTGGCTAACTAACAAACGTTGGCTACATAACAGAAACTCTGGCCAACTAACAGAAACTCTGGCCAACTAACAGAAACTCTGGCTAACGGACAGAAACTCTGGTTAACTAACAGAAAATGTGGCTAGCTAACAGAATCTTTGGCTACATGACAGAAACTCTGGCTAACTAACAGAAACGTTGGCTACATGACAGAAACTCTGGCTAACTAACAGAAACGTTGGCTACATGACAGAAACTTTGGCTACATGACAGAAACTCTGGCTAACAGAAACTCTGTTCAACTAACAGAAACTCTGGCTACATGACAGAAACTCTGGCTAACTAACAGAAACGTTGGCTACATGACAGAAACTCTGGCTAACAGAAACTCTGTTCAACTAACAGAAACTCTGGCTACATGACAGAAACTCTGGCTAACTAACAGAAACATTGGCTAAATGACAGAAACTCTGGTCAACTAACAGAAAATGTGGCTAAGTAACAGAAAGTTTGGCTACATGACAGAAACTCTGGCTAAAAGAAACTCTGTTCAACTAACAGAAACTCTGGCTACATGACAGAAACTCTGGCTAACTAACAGAAACGTTGGCTACATGACAGAAACTCTGGCTAACTAACAGAAACGTTGGCTACATGACAGAAACTCTGGCCAACTAACAGAAACGTTGGCTACATGACAGACACTCTGGCTAACGGAAACTCTGTTCAACTAACAGAAACTCTGGCTACATGACAGAAACTCTGGCTAACTAACAGAAACGTTGGCTACATGACGGAAACTTTGGCTACATGACAGAAACTCTGGCTAACAGAAACTCTGTTCAACTAACAGAAACGTTGGCTACATGACAGAAACTCTGGCCAACTAACAGAAACGTTGGCTACATGACAGACACTCTGGCTAACAGAAACTCTGGCTAACTAACAGAAACGTTGGCTACATGACAGAAACTCTGGCTAACTAACAAACGTTGGCTACATGACAGAAACTCTGGCCAACTAACAAAAAATATGGCTAACTAACAGAAACGTTGGCTACATGACAGAAACTCTGGCTAACTAACAAACGTTGGCTACATGACAGAAACTCTGGCCAACTAACAGAAACTCTGGCCAACTAACAGAAACTCTGGCTAACGGACAGAAACTCTGGTCAACTAACAGAAACGTTGGCTCCATGACAGAAACGTTGGCTACATGACAGAAACTCTGACTAACTAACAGAAACGTTGGCTACATGACAGAAACTTTGGCTACATGACAGAAACTCTGGCTAACAGAAACTCTGTTCAACTAACAGAAACTCTGGCTACATGACAGAAACTCTGGCTAACTAACAGAAACGTTGGCTACATGACAGAAACTCTGGCCAACTAACAGAAACGTTGGCTACATGACAGAAACTCTGGCTAACAGAAACTCTGTTCAACTAACAGAAACTCTGGATACATGACAGAAACTCTGGCTAACTAACAGAAACGTTGGCTACATGACAGAAACTCTGGCCAATTAACAGAAACTCGGGCTAACGGACAGAAACTCTGGTCAACTAACAGAAAATGTGGCTAACTAACAGAAACGTTGGCTACATGACAGAAACTCTGGCTAACAGAAACTCTGTTCAACTAACAGAAACTCTGGATACATGACAGAAACTCTGGCTAACTAACAGAAACGTTGGCTACATGACAGAAACTCTGGCCAATTAACAGAAACTCGGGCTAACGGACAGAAACTCTGGTCAACTAACAGAAAATGTGGCTAACTAACAGAAACGTTGGCTACATGACAGAAACTCTGGCTAACAGAAACGTTGGCTACATGACAGAAACCCTGGCTAACTAACAGAAACGTTGGCTACATGACAGAAACTCTGGCCAACTAACAGAAACTCTGGCTAACAGAAACTCTGTTCAACTAACAGAAACTATGGCTACATGACAGAAACTCTGGCTAACTAACAGAAACGTTGGCTACATGACAGAAACTCTGGCTAACAGAAACTCTGTTCAACTAACAGAAACTCTGGCTACATGACAGATACTCTGGCTAACTAACAGAAACGTTGGCTACATGACAGAAACTCTGGCCAACTAACAGAAACGTTGGCTACATGACAGAAACTCTGGTTAACAGAAACTCTGTTCAACTAACAGAAACTCTGGATACATGACAGAAACTCTGGCTAACTAACAGAAACGTTGGCTACATGACAGAAACTCTGGCTAACTAACAGAAACGTTGGCTACATGACAGAAACCGTCGCTAACTAACAGAAACGTTGGCTACATGACAGAAACTCTGGCCAATTAACAGAAACTCGGGCTAACGGACAGAAACTCTGGTCAACTAACAGAAAATATGGCTAACTAACAGAAACGTTGGCTACATGACAGAAACTCTGGCCAACTAACAAAAACTCTGGCCAACTAACAGAAACGTTGGCCACATGACAGAAACTCTGGCTAACAGAAACGTTGGCTACATGACAGAAACTCTGGCCAACTAACAGAAACTCTGGCTAACGGACAGAAACTCTGGTCAACTAACAGAAACGTTGGCTCCATGACAGAAACGTTGGCTACATGACAGAAACTCTGGCTAACTAACAGAAACGTTGGCTACATGACAGAAACTTTGGCTACATGACAGAAACTCTGGCTAACAGAAACTCTGTTCAACTAACAGAAACTCTGGCTACATGACAGAAACTCTGGTCAACTAACAGAAACGTTGGCTACATGACAGAAACTCTGGTCAACTAACAGAAAATGTGGCTAAGTAACAGAAACTTTGGCTACATGACAGAAACTCTGGCTAACAGAAACTCTGTTCAACTAACAGAAACTCTGGCTACATGACAGAAACTCTGGCTGACTAACAGAAACGTTGGCTACATGACAGAAACTCTGGCCAACTAACAGAAACGTTGGCTACATGACAGAAACTCTGGCTAACAGAAACTCTGTTCAACTAACAGAAACTCTGGATACATGACAGAAACTCTGGCTAACTAACAGAAACGTTGGCTACATGACAGAAACTCTGGCCAATTAACAGAAACTCGGGCTAACGGACAGAAACTCTGGTCAACTAACAGAAAATGTGGCTAACTAACAGAAACGTTGGCTACATGACAGAAACTCTGGCTAACAGAAACGTTGGCTACATGACAGAAACTCTGGCTAACTAACAGAAACGTTGGCTCCATGACAGAAACTCTGGCTAACTAACAGAAACGTTGGCTACATGACAGAAACTCTGGCTAACTAACAGAAACGTTGGCTACATGACAGAAACTCTGGCCAACTAACAGAAACTCTGGCTAACAGAAACTCTGTTCAACTAACAGAAACTCTGGCTACATGACAGAAACTCTGGCTAACTAACAGAAACGTTGGCTACATGACAGAAACTCTGGCTAACAGAAACTCTGTTCAACTAACAGAAACTCTGGCTACATGACAGAAACTCTGGCTAACTAACAGAAACGTTGGCTACATGACAGAAACTCTGGCTAACTAACAGAAACGTTGGCTACATGACAGAAACTCTGGCCAACTAACAGAAACGTTGGCTACATGACAGAAACTCTGGCTAACAGAAACTCTGTTCAACTAACAGAAACTCTGGATACATGACAGAAACTCTGGCTAACTAACAGAAACGTTGGCTACATGACAGAAACTCTGGCTAACTAACAGAAACGTTGGCTACATGACAGAAACCGTCGCTAACTAACAGAAACGTTGGCTACATGACAGAAACTCTGGCCAATTAACAGAAACTCGGGCTAACGGACAGAAACTCTGGTCAACTAACAGAAAATATGGCTAACTAACAGAAACGTTGGCTACATGACAGAAACTCTGGCCAACTAACAGAAACTCTGGCCAACTAACAGAAACGTTGGCCACATGACAGAAACTCTGGCTAACAGAAACGTTGGCTACATGACAGAAACTCTGGCTAACTAACAGAAACGTTGGCTCCATGACAGAAACTCTGGCTAACTAACAGAAACGTAGGCTACATGACAGAAACTCTGGCTAACTAACAGAAACGTTGGCTACATGACAGAAACTCTGGCCAACTAACAGAAACTCTGGCTAACAGAAACTCTGTTCAACTAACAGAAACTCTGGCTAACTAACAGAAACGTTGGTTACATGACAGAAACTCTTGCTAACTAACAAACGTTGGCTACATGACAGAAACTCTGGCCAACTAACAGAAACTCTGGCCAACTAACAGAAACTCTGGCTAACGGACAGAAACTCTGGTCAACTAACAGAAAATGTGGCTAACTAACAGAAACTTTGGCTACATGACAGAAACTCTGGCTAACAGAAACTCTGTTCAACTAACAGAAACTCTGGCTACATGACAGAAACTCTGGCTAACTAACAGAAACGTTGGCTACATGACAGAAACTTTGGCTACATGACAGAAACTCTGGCTAACAGAAACTCTGTTCAACTAACAGAAACTCTGGCTACATGAGAGAAACTCTGGCTAACTAACAGAAACGTTGGCTACATGACAGAAACTCTGGCTAACTAACAAACGTTGGCTACATGACAGAAACTCTGGCTAACTAACAGAAACGTTGGCTCCATGACAGAAACTCTGGCTAACTAACAGAAACGTTGGCTACATGACAGAAACTCTGGCTAACTAACAGAAACGTTGGCTACATGACAGAAACTCTGGCTAACTAACAGAAACGTTGGCTACATGACAGAAACTCTGGCCAACTAACAGAAACTCTGGCCAACTAACAGAAACTCTGGCTAACGGACAGAAACTCTGGTCAACTAACAGAAAATGTGGCTAACTAACAGAAACGTTGGCTACATGACAGAAACTCTGGCTAACAGAAACTCTGTTCAACTAACAGAAACTCTGGCTACATGACAGAAACTCTGGCTAACTAACAGAAACGTTGGCTACATGACAGAAACTCTGGCTAACTAACAGAAACGTTGGCTACATGACAGAAACTCTGGCCAACTAACAGAAACTCTGCCTAACGGACAGAAACTCTGGTCGACTAACAGAAACGTTGGCTCCATGACAGAAACGTTGGCTACATGACAGAAACTCTGGCTAACTAACAGAAACGTTGGCTACATGACAGAAACTCTGGCTAACAGAAACTCTGTTCAACTAACAGAAGCTCTGGCTACATGACAGAAACTCTGGCTAACTAACAGAAACGTTGGCTACATGACAGAAACTCTGGTCAACTAACAGAAAATGTGGCTAAGTAACAGAAACTTTGGCTACATGACAGAAACTCTGGTTAACAGAAACTCTGTTCAACTAACAGAAACTCTGGCTACATGACAGAAACTCTGGCTAACTAACAGAAACGTTGGCTACATGACAGAAACTCTGGCTAACTAACAGAAACGTTGGCTACATGACAGAAACTCTGGCCAACTAACAGAAACGTTGGCTACATGACAGAAACTCTGGCTAACAGAAACTCTGTTCAACTAACAGAAACTCTGGATACATGACAGAAACTCTGGCTAACTAACAGAAACGTTGGCTACATGACAGAAACTCTGGCTAACTAACAGAAACGTTGGCTACATGACAAACTCTGGCCAATCAACAGAAACTCGGGCTAACGGACAGAAACTCTGGTCAACTAACAGAAAATGTGGCCAACTAACAGAAACGTTGGCTACATGACAGAAACTCTGGCTAACAGAAACGTTGGCTACATGACAGAAACTCTGGCTAACTAACAGAAACTTTGGATCCATGACAGAAACTCTGGCTAACTAACAGAAACGTTGGCTACATGACAGAAACTCTGGCTAACTAACAGAAACGTTGGCTACATGACAGAAACTCTGGCCAACTAACAGAAACTCTGGCTAACAGAAACTCTGTTCAACTAACAGAAACTCTGGCTACATGAGAGAAACTCTGGCTAACTAACAGAAACGTTGGCTACATGACAGAAACTCTGGCTAACTAACAAACGTTGGCTACATGACAGAAACTCTGGCTAACTAAAAGAAACGTTGGCTCCATGACAGAAACTCTGGCTAACTAACAGAAACGTTGGCTACATGACAGAAACTCTGGCTAACTAACAGAAACGTTGGCTACATGACAGAAACTCTGGCTAACTAACAGAAACGTTGGCTACATGACAGAAACTCTGGCCAACTAACAGAAACTCTGTTCAACTAACAGAAACTCTGGATACATGACAGAAACTCTGGCTAACTAACAGAAACGTTGGCTACATGACAGAAACTCTGGCTAACTAACAGAAACGTTGGCTACATGACAAACTCTGGCCAATCAACAGAAACTCGGGCTAACGGACAGAAACTCTGGTCAACTAACAGAAAATGTGGCCAACTAACAGAAACGTTGGCTACATGACAGAAACTCTGGCTAACTAACAGAAACGTTGGCTACATGACAGAAACTCTGGCTAACTAACAGAAACTTTGGATCCATGACAGAAACTCTGGCTAACTAACAGAAACGTTGGCTACATGACAGAAACTCTGGCTAACAGAAACTCTGTTCAACTAACAGAAACTCTGGCTACATGACAGAAACTCTGGCTAACAGAAACTCTGTTCAACTAACAGAAACTCTGGCTACATGACAGAAACTCTGGCTAACTAACAGAAACGTTGGCTACATGACAGAAACTCTGGCTAACTAACAGAAACGTTGGCTACATGACAGAAACTCTGGCCAACTAACAGAAACGTTGGCTACATGACAGAAACTCTGGCTAACAGAAACTCTGTTCAACTAACAGAAACTCTGGATACATGACAGAAACTCTGGCTAACTAACAGAAACGTTGGCTACATGACAGAAACTCTGGCCAATTAACAGAAACTCGGGCTAACGGACAGAAACTCTGGTCAACTAACAGAAAATGTGGCTAACTAACAGAAACGTTGGCTACATGACAGAAACTCTGGTCAACTAACAGAAAATGTGGCTAACTAACAGAAACGTTGGCTACATGACAGAAACTCTGGCCAACTAACAGAAACTCTGGCCAACTAACAGAAACGTTGGCTACATGACAGAAACTCTGGCTAACAGAAACGTTGGCTACATGACAGAAACTCTGGCTAACTAACAGAAACGTTGGCTACATGACAGAAACTCTGGCCAACTAACAGAAACTCTGGCTAACAAAAACTCTGTTCAACTAACAGAAACTCTGGCTACATGACAGAAACTCTGGCTAACTAACAGAAACGTTGGCTACATGACAGAAACTCTGGCTAACAGAAACTCTGTTCAACTAACAGAAACTCTGGCTACATGACAGAAACTCTGGCTAACTAACAGAAACGTTGGCTACATGACAGAAACTCTGGCTAACTAACAGAAACGTTGGCTACATGACAGAAACTCTGGCCAACTAACAGAAACGTTGGCTACATGACAGAAACTCTGGCTAACAGAAACTCTGTTCAACTAACAGAAACTCTGGATACATGACAGAAACTCTGGCTAACTAACAGAAACGTTGGCTACATGACAGAAACTCTGGCTAACTAACAGAAACGTTGGCTACATGACAGAAACCCTCGCTAACTAACAGAAACGTTGGCTACATGACAGAAACTCTGGCCAATTAACAGAAACTTGGGCTAACGGACAGAAACTCTGGTCAAATAACAGAAAATATGGCTAACTAACAGAAACGTTGGCTACATGACAGAAACTCTGGCCAACTAACAGAAACTCTGGCCAACTAACAGAAACGTTGGCTACATGACAGAAACTCTGGCTAACAGAAACGTTGGCTACATGACAGAAACTCTGGCTAACTAACAGAAACGTTGGCTCCATGACAGAAACTCTGGCTAACTAACAGAAACGTTGGCTACATGACAGAAACTCTGGCTAACTAACAGAAACGTTGGCTACATGACAGAAACTCTGGCCAACTAACAGAAACTCTGGCTAACAGAAACTCTGGTCAACTAACAGAAAATGTGGCTAACTAACAGAAACTTTGGCTACATGACAGAAACTCTGGCTAAAAGAAAGTCTGTTCAACTAACAGAAACTCTGGCTACATGACAGAAACTCTGGCTAACTAACAGAAACGTTGGCTACATGACAGAAACTCTTGCTAACTAACAAACGTTGGCTACATGACAGAAACTCTGGCCAACTAACAGAAACTCTGGCCCACTAACAGAAACTCTGGCTAACGGACAGAAACTCTGGTCAACTAACAGAAAATGTGGCTAACTAAAAGAAACTCTGGCTACATGACAGAAACCCTGGCTAACTAACAGAAACGTTGGCTACATGACAGAAACTCTGGCTAACTAACAGAAACGTTGGCTACATGACAGAAACTTTGGCTACATGACAGAAACTCTGGCTAACAGAAACTCTGGTCAACTAACAGAAACTCTGGCTACATGACAGAAACTCTGGCTAACTAACAGAAACGTTGGCTACATGACAGAAACTCTGGCTAACTAACAAATGTTGGCTACATGACAGAAACTCTGGCTAACTAACAGAAACGTTGGCTCCATGACAGAAACTCTGGCTAACTAACAGAAACGTTGGCTACATGACAGAAACTCTGGCTAACTAACAGAAACGTTGGCTACATGACAGAAACTCTGGCTAACTAACAGGAACGTTGGCTACATGACAGAAACTCTGGCTAACTAACAAACGTTGGCTACATGACAGAAACTCTGGCCAACTAACAAACTCTGGCCAACTAACAGAAACTCTGGCCAACTAACAGAAACTCTGGCCAACTAACAGAAACTCTGGCTAACGGACAGAAACTCTGGTCAACTAACAGAAAATGTGGCTAACTAACAGAAACTTTGGCTACATGACAGAAACTCTGGCTAACAGAAACTCTGTTCAACTAACAGAAACTCTGGCTACATGACAGAAACTCTGGCTAACTAACAGAAACGTTGGCTACATGACAGAAACTCTGGCTAACTAACAGAAACGTTGGCTACATGACAGAAACTCTGGCCAACTAACAGAAACGTTGGCTACATGACAGAAACTCTGGCTAACAGAAACTCTGTTCAACTAACAGAAACTCTGGATACATGACAGAAACTCTGGCTAACTAACAGAAACGTTGGCTACATGACAGAAACTCTGGCTAACTAACAGAAACGTTGGCTACATGACAGAAACCCTCGCTAACTAACAGAAACGTTGGCTACATGACAGAAACTCTGGCCAATTAACAGAAACTTGGGCTAACGGACAGAAACTCTGGTCAAATAACAGAAAATATGGCTAACTAACAGAAACGTTGGCTACATGACAGAAACTCTGGCCAACTAACAGAAACTCTGGCCAACTAACAGAAACGTTGGCTACATGACAGAAACTCTGGCTAACAGAAACGTTGGCTACATGACAGAAACTCTGGCTAACTAACAGAAACGTTGGCTCCATGACAGAAACTCTGGCTAACTAACAGAAACGTTGGCTACATGACAGAAACTCTGGCTAACTAACAGAAACGTTGGCTACATGACAGAAACTCTGGCCAACTAACAGAAACTCTGGCTAACAGAAACTCTGGTCAACTAACAGAAAATGTGGCTAACTAACAGAAACTTTGGCTACATGACAGAAACTCTGGCTAAAAGAAAGTCTGTTCAACTAACAGAAACTCTGGCTACATGACAGAAACTCTGGCTAACTAACAGAAACGTTGGCTACATGACAGAAACTCTTGCTAACTAACAAACGTTGGCTACATGACAGAAACTCTGGCCAACTAACAGAAACTCTGGCCCACTAACAGAAACTCTGGCTAACGGACAGAAACTCTGGTCAACTAACAGAAAATGTGGCTAACTAAAAGAAACTCTGGCTACATGACAGAAACCCTGGCTAACTAACAGAAACGTTGGCTACATGACAGAAACTCTGGCTAACTAACAGAAACGTTGGCTACATGACAGAAACTTTGGCTACATGACAGAAACTCTGGCTAACAGAAACTCTGGTCAACTAACAGAAACTCTGGCTACATGACAGAAACTCTGGCTAACTAACAGAAACGTTGGCTACATGACAGAAACTCTGGCTAACTAACAAATGTTGGCTACATGACAGAAACTCTGGCTAACTAACAGAAACGTTGGCTCCATGACAGAAACTCTGGCTAACTAACAGAAACGTTGGCTACATGACAGAAACTCTGGCTAACTAACAGAAACGTTGGCTACATGACAGAAACTCTGGCTAACTAACAGGAACGTTGGCTACATGACAGAAACTCTGGCTAACTAACAAACGTTGGCTACATGACAGAAACTCTGGCCAACTAACAAACTCTGGCCAACTAACAGAAACTCTGGCCAACTAACAGAAACTCTGGCCAACTAACAGAAACTCTGGCTAACGGACAGAAACTCTGGTCAACTAACAGAAAATGTGGCTAACTAACAGAAACTTTGGCTACATGACAGAAACTCTGGCTAACAGAAACTCTGTTCAACTAACAGAAACTCTGGCTACATGACAGAAACTCTGGCCAACTAACAGAAACGTTGGCTACATGACAGACACTCTGGCTAACAGAAACTCTGTTCAACTAACAGAAACTCTGGCTACATGACAGAAACTCTGGCTAACTAACAGAAACGTTGGCTACATGACGGAAACTTTGGCTACATGACAGAAACTCTGGCTAGCAGAAACTCTGTTCAACTAACAGAAACTCTGGCTACATGACAGAAACTCTGGCTAACTAACAGAAACGTTGGCTACATGACAGAAACTCTGGCTAACTAACAAACGTTGGCTACATGACAGAAACTCTGGCCAACTAACAGAAACTCTGGCCAACTAACAGAAACTCTGGCTAACGGACAGAAACTCTGGTCAACTAACAGAAACGTTGGCTCCATGACAGAAACGTTGGCTACATGACAGAAACTCTGGCTAACTAACAGAAACGTTGGCTACATGACAGAAACTCTGTCTAACTAACAGAAACGTTGGCTACATGACAGAAACTCTGGCCAATTAACAGAAACTCGGGCTAACGGACAGAAACTTTGGTCAACTAACAGAAAATGTGGCTAACTAACAGAAACGTTGGCTACATGACAGAAACTCTGGCTAACTAACAGAAACGTTGGCTCCATGACAGAAACTCTGGCTAACTAAAAGAAACGTTGGCTACATGACAGAAACTCTGGCTAACTAACAGAAACGTTGGCTACATGACAGAAACTCTGGCCAACTAACAGAAACTCTGGCTAACAGAAACTCTGGTCAACTAACAGAAAATGTGGCTAACTAACAGAAACTTTGGCTACATGACAGAAACTCTGGCTAACAGAAAGTCTGTTCAACTAACAGAAACTCTGGCTACATGACAGAAACTCTGGCTAACTAACAGAAACGTTGGCTACATGACAGAAACTCTTGCTAACTAACAAACGTTGACTACATGACAGAAACTCTGGCCAACTAACAGAAACTCTGGCCCACTAACAGAAACTCTGGCTAACGGACAGAAACTCTGGTCAACTAACAGAAAATGTGGCTAACTAACAGAAACTCTGGCTACATGACAGAAACCCTGGCTAACTAACAGAAACGTTGGCTACATGACAGAAACTCTGGCTAACTAACAGAAACGTTGGCTACATGACAGAAACTTTGGCTACATGACAGAAACTCTGGCTAACAGAAACTCTGGTCAACTAACAGAAACTCTGGCTAACAGAAACTCTGGTCAACTAACAGAAAATGTGGCTAACTAACAGAAACTTTGGCTACATGACAGAAACTCTGGCTAAAATAAAGTCTGTTCAACTAACAGAAACTCTGGCTACATGACAGAAACTCTGGCTAACTAACAGAAACGTTGGCTACATGACAGAAACTCTTGCTAACTAACAAACGTTGGCTACATGACAGAAACTCTGGCCAACTAACAGAAACTCTGGCCCACTAACAGAAACTCTGGCTAACGGACAGAAACTCTGGTCAACTAACAGAAAATGTGGCTAACTAACAGAAACTCTGGCTACATGACAGAAACCCTGGCTAACTAACAGAAACGTTGGCTACATGACAGAAACTCTGGCTAACTAACAGAAACGTTGGCTACATGACAGAAACTTTGGCTACATGAAAGAAACTCTGGCTAACAGAAACTCTGGTCAACTAACAGAAACTCTGGCTACATGACAGAAACTCTGGCTAACAAACAGAAACGTTGGCTACATGACAGAAACTCTGGCTAACTAACAGAAACGTTGGCTACATGACAGAAACTCTGGCCAACTAACAGAAACTCTGGCTAACAGAAACTCTGGTCAACTAACAGAAAATGTGGCTAACTAACAGAAACTTTGGCTACATGACAGAAACTCTGGCTAAAAGAAAGTCTGTTCAACTAACAGAAACTCTGGCTACATGACAGAAACTCTGGCTAACTAACAGAAACGTTGGCTACATGACAGAAACTCTTGCTAACTAACAAACGTTGGCTACATGACAGAAACTCTGGCCAACTAACAGAAACTCTGGCCCACTAACAGAAACTCTGGCTAACGGACAGAAACTCTGGTCAACTAACAGAAAATGTGGCTAACTAAAAGAAACTCTGGCTACATGACAGAAACCCTGGCTAACTAACAGAAACGTTGGCTACATGACAGAAACTCTGGCTAACTAACAGAAACGTTGGCTACATGACAGAAACTTTGGCTACATGACAGAAACTCTGGCTAACAGAAACTCTGGTCAACTAACAGAAACTCTGGCTACATGACAGAAACTCTGGCTAACTAACAGAAACGTTGGCTACATGACAGAAACTCTGGCTAACTAACAAATGTTGGCTACATGACAGAAACTCTGGCTAACTAACAGAAACGTTGGCTCCATGACAGAAACTCTGGCTAACTAACAGAAACGTTGGCTACATGACAGAAACTCTGGCTAACTAACAGAAACGTTGGCTACATGACAGAAACTCTGGCTAACTAAAAGGAACGTTGGCTACATGACAGAAACTCTGGCTAACTAACAAACGTTGGCTACATGACAGAAACTCTGGCCAACTAACAAACTCTGGCCAACTAACAGAAACTCTGGCCAACTAACAGAAACTCTGGCCAACTAACAGAAACTCTGGCTAACGGACAGAAACTCTGGTCAACTAACAGAAAATGTGGCTAACTAACAGAAACTTTGGCTACATGAAAGAAACTCTGGCTAACAGAAACTCTGTTCAACTAACAGAAACTCTGGCTACATGACAGAAACTCTGGCCAACTAACAGAAACGTTGGCTACATGACAGACACTCTGGCTAACAGAAACTCTGTTCAACTAACAGAAACTCTGGCTACATGACAGAAACTCTGGCTAACTAACAGAAACGTTGGCTACATGACGGAAACTTTGGCTACATGACAGAAACTCTGGCTAGCAGAAACTCTGTTCAACTAACAGAAACTCTGGCTACATGACAGAAACTCTGGCTAACTAACAGAAACGTTGGCTACATGACAGAAACTCTGGCTAACTAACAAACGTTGGCTACATGACAGAAACTCTGGCCAACTAACAAAAAATCTGGCTAACTGACAGAAACGTTGGCTACATGACAGAAACTCTGGCTAACTAACAGAAACGTTGGCTCCATGACAGAAACTCTGGCTAACTAACAGAAACGTTGCCTACATGACAGAAACTCTGGCTAACTAACAGAAACGTTGGCTACATGACAGAAACTCTGGCCAACTAACAGAAACTCTGGCTAACAGAAACTCTGGTCAACTAACAGAAAATGTGGCCAACTAACAGAAACTCTGGCCAACTAACAGAAACTCTGGCCAACTAACAGAAACTCTGGCTAACGGACAGAAACTCTGGTCAACTAACAGAAAATGTGGCTAACTAACAGAAACTTTGGCTACATGACAGAAACTCTGGCTAACAGAAACTCTGTTCAACTAACAGAAACTCTGGCTACATGACAGAAACTCTGGCCAACTAACAGAAACGTTGGCTACATGACAGACACTCTGGCTAACAGAAACTCTGTTCAACTAACAGAAACTCTGGCTACATGACAGAAACTCTGGCTAACTAACAGAAACGTTGGCTACATGACGGAAACTTTGGCTACATGACAGAAACTCTGGCTAGCAGAAACTCTGTTCAACTAACAGAAACTCTGGCTACATGACAGAAACTCTGGCTAACTAACAGAAACGTTGGCTACATGACAGAAACTCTGGCTAACTAACAAACGTTGGCTACATGACAGAAACTCTGGCCAACTAACAAAAAATCTGGCTAACTGACAGAAACGTTGGCTACATGACAGAAACTCTGGCTAACTAACAGAAACGTTGGCTCCATGACAGAAACTCTGGCTAACTAACAGAAACGTTGCCTACATGACAGAAACTCTGGCTAACTAACAGAAACGTTGGCTACATGACAGAAACTCTGGCCAACTAACAGAAACTCTGGCTAACAGAAACTCTGGTCAACTAACAGAAAATGTGGCTAACTAACAGAAACTTTGGCTACATGACAGAAACTCTGGCTAAAAGAAAGTCTGTTCAACTAACAGAAACTCTGGCTACATGACAGAAACTCTGGCTAACTAACAGAAACGTTGGCTACATGACAGAAACTCTTGCTAACTAACAAACGTTGGCTACATGACAGAAACTCTGGCCAACTAACAGAAACTCTGGCCCACTAACAGAAACTCTGGCTAACGGACAGAAACTCTGGTCAACTAACAGAAAATGTGGCTAACTAACAGAAACTCTGGCTACATGACAGAAACCCTGGCTAACTAACAGAAACGTTGGCTACATGACAGAAACTCTGGCTAACTAACAGAAACGTTGGCTACATGACAGAAACTTTGGCTACATGACAGAAACTCTGGCTAACAGAAACTCTGGTCAACTAACAGAAACTCTGGCTACATGACAGAAACTCTGGCTAACTAACAGAAACGTTGGCTACATGACAGAAACTCTGGCTAACTAACAAATGTTGGCTACATGACAGAAACTCTGGCTAACTAACAGAAACGTTGGCTCCATGACAGAAACTCTGGCTAACTAACAGAAACGTTGGCTACATGACAGAAACTCTGGCTAACTAACAGAAACGTTGGCTACATGACAGAAACTCTGGCTAACTAACAGGAACGTTGGCTACATGACAGAAACTCTGGCTAACTAACAAACGTTGGCTACATGACAGAAACTCTGGCCAACTAACAAACTCTGGCCAACTAACAGAAACTCTGGCCAACTAACAGAAACTCTGGTCAACTAACAGAAAATGTGGCTAACTAACAGAAACTCTGGCTACATGACAGAAACCCTGGCTAACTAACAGAAACGTTGGCTACATGACAGAAACTCTGGCTAACTAACAGAAACGTTGGCTACATGACAGAAACTTTGGCTACATGACAGAAACTCTGGCTAACAGAAACTCTGGTCAACTAACAGAAACTCTGGCTACATGACAGAAACTCTGGCTAACTAACAGAAACGTTGGCTACATGACAGAAACTCTGGCTAACTAACAAATGTTGGCTACATGACAGAAACTCTGGCTAACTAACAGAAACGTTGGCTCCATGACAGAAACTCTGGCTAACTAACAGAAACGTTGGCTACATGACAGAAACTCTGGCTAACTAACAGAAACGTTGGCTACATGACAGAAACTCTGGCTAACTAACAGGAACGTTGGCTACATGACAGAAACTCTGGCCAACTAACAAACTCTGGCCAACTAACAGAAACTCTGGCCAACTAACAGAAACTCTGGCCAACTAACAGAAACTCTGGCTAACGGACAGAAACTCTGGTCAACTAACAGAAAATGTGGCTAACTAACAGAAACTTTGGCTACATGACAGAAACTCTGGCTAACAGAAACTCTGTTCAACTAACAGAAACTCTGGCTACATGACAGAAACTCTGGCCAACTAACAGAAACGTTGGCTACATGACAGACACTCTGGCTAACAGAAACTCTGTTCAACTAACAGAAACTCTGGCTACATGACAGAAACTCTGGCTAACTAACAGAAACGTTGGCTACATGACGGAAACTTTGGCTACATGACAGAAACTCTGGCTAGCAGAAACTCTGTTCAACTAACAGAAACTCTGGCTACATGACAGAAACTCTGGCTAACTAACAGAAACGTTGGCTACATGACAGAAACTCTGGCTAACTAACAAACGTTGGCTACATGACAGAAACTCTGGCCAACTAACAAAAAATCTGGCTAACTGACAGAAACGTTGGCTACATGACAGAAACTCTGGCTAACTAACAAACGTTGGCTACATGACAGAAACTCTGGCCAACTAACAGAAACTCTGGCCAACTAACAGAAACTCTGGCTAACGGACAGAAACTCTGGTCAACTAACAGAAACGTTGGCTCCATGACAGAAACGTTGGCTACATGACAGAAACTCTGGCTAACTAACAGAAACGTTGGCTACATGACAGAAACTCTGTCTAACTAACAGAAACGTTGGCTACATGACAGAAACTCTGGCCAATTAACAGAAACTCGGGCTAACGGACAGAAACTCTGGTCAACTAACAGAAAATGTGGCTAACTAACAGAAACGTTGGCTACATGACAGAAACTCTGGCCAACTAACAGAAAATGTGGCTAACTAACAGAAACGTTGGCTACATGACAGAAACTCTGGCCAACTAACAGAAACTCTGGCCAACTAACAGAAACGTTGGCTACATGACAGAAACTCTGGCTAACAGAAACGTTGGCTACATGACAGAAACTCTGGCTAACTAACAGAAACGTTGGCTCCATGACAGAAACTCTGGCTAACTAACAGAAACGTTGGCTCCATGACAGAAACTCTGGCTAACTAACAGAAACGTTGGCTACATGACAGAAACTCTGGCTAACTAACAGAAACGTTGGCTACATGACAGAAACTCTGGCCAACTAACAGAAACTCTGGCTAACAAAAACTCTGTTCAACTAACAGAAACTCTGGCTACATGACAGAAACTCTGGCTAACTAACAGAAACGTTGGCTACATGACAGAAACTCTGGCTAACAGAAACTCTGTTCAACTAACAGAAACTCTGGCTATATGACAGAAACTCTGGCTAACTAACAGAAACGTTGGCTACATGACAGAAACTCTGGCTAACTAACAGAAACGTTGGCTACATGACAGAAACTCTGGCCAACTAACAGAAACGTTGGCTACATGACAGAAACTCTGGCTAACTAACAGAAACGTTGGCTACATGACAGAAACTCTGGCTAACTAACAGAAACGTTGGCTACATGACAGAAACCGTCGCTAACTAACAGAAACGTTGGCTACATGACAGAAACTCTGGCCAATTAACAGAAACTCGGGCTAACGGACAGAAACTCTGGTCAACTAACAGAAAATGTGGCTAACTAACAGAAACTTTGGCTACATGACAGAAACTCTGGCTAACAGAAACTCTGTTCAACTAACAGAAACTCTGGCTACATGACAGAAACTCTGGCCAACTAACAGAAACGTTGGCTACATGACAGATACTCTGGCTAACAGAAACTCTGTTCAACTAACAGAAACTCTGGCTACATGACAGAAACTCTGGCTAACTAACAGAAACGTTGGCTACATGACGGAAACTTTGGCTACATGACAGAAACTCTGGCTAGCAGAAACTCTGTTCAACTAACAGAAACTCTGGCTACATGACAGAAACTCTGGCTAACTAACAGAAACGTTGGCTACATGACAGAAACTCTGGCTAACTAACAAACGTTGGCTACATGACAGAAACTCTGGCCAACTAACAAAAAATCTGGCTAACTGACAGAAACGTTGGCTACATGACAGAAACTCTGGCTAACTAACAAACGTTGGCTACATGACAGAAACTCTGGCCAATTAACAGAAACTCTGGCCAACTAACAGAAACTCTGGCTAACGGACAGAAACTCTGGTCAACTAACAGAAACGTTGGCTCCATGACAGAAACGTTGGCTACATGACAGAAACTCTGGCTAACTAACAGAAACGTTGGCTACATGACAGAAACTCTGTCTAACTAACAGAAACGTTGGCTACATGACAGAAACTCTGGCCAATTAACAGAAACTCGGGCTAACGGACAGAAACTCTGGTCAACTAACAGAAAATGTGGCTAACTAACAGAAACGTTGGCTACATGACAGAAACTCTGGCCAACTAACAGAAAATGTGGCTAACTAACAGAAACGTTGGCTACATGACAGAAACTCTGGCCAACTAACAGAAACGTTGGCTACATGACAGAAACTCTGGCTAACAGAAACGTTGGCTACATGACAGAAACTCTGGCAAACTAACAGAAACGTTGGCTCCATGACAGAAACTCTGGCTAACTAACAGAAACGTTGGCTCCATGACAGAAACTCTGGCTAACTAACAGAAACGTTGGCTACATGACAGAAACTCTGGCTAACTAACAGAAACGTTGGCTACATGACAGAAACTCTGGCCAACTAACAGAAACTCTGGCTAACAAAAACTCTGTTCAACTAACAGAAACTCTGGCTACATGACAGAAACTCTGGCTAACTAACAGAAACGTTGGCTACATGACAGAAACTCTGGCTAACAGAAACTCTGTTCAACTAACAGAAACTCTGGCTACATGACAGAAACTCTGGCTAACTAACAGAAACGTTGGCTACATGACAGAAACTCTGGCTAACTAACAGAAACGTTGGCTACATGACAGAAACTCTGGCCAACTAACAGAAACGTTGGCTACATGACAGAAACTCTGGCTAACTAACAGAAACGTTGGCTACATGACAGAAACTCTGGCCAATTAACAGAAACTCGGGCTAACGGACAGAAACTCTGGTCAACTAACAGAAAATATGGCTAACTAACAGAAACGTTGGCTACATGACAGAAACTCTGGCCAACTAACAGAAACTCTGGCCAACTAACAGAAACGTTGGCTACATGACAGAAACTCTGGCTAACAGAAACGTTGGCTACATGACAGAAACTCTGGCTAACTAACAGAAACGTTGGCTCCATGACAGAAACTCTGGCTAACTAAGAGAAACGTTGGCTACATGACAGAAACTCTGGCTAACTAACAGAAACGTTGGCTACATGACAGAAACTCTGGCCAACTAACAGAAACTCTGGCTAACAGAAACTCTGGTCAACTAACAGAAAATGTGGCTAACTAACAGAAACTTTGGCTACATGACAGAAACTCTGGCTAACAGAAACTCTGTTCAACTAACAGAAACTCTGGCTACATGACAGAAACTCTGGCTAACTAACAGAAACGTTGGCTACATGACAGAAACTCTTGCTAACTGACAAACGTTGGCTACATGACAGAAACTCTGGCCAACTAACAGAAACTCTGGCCCACTAACAGAAACTCTGGCTAACGGACAGAAACTCTGGTCAACTAACAGAAAATGTGGCTAACTAAGAGAAACTTTGGCTACATGACGGAAACTCTGGCTAACTAACAGAAACGTTGGCTACATGACAGAAACCCTCGCTAACTAACAGAAACGTTGGCTACATGACAGAAACTCTGGCCAATTAACAGAAACTCAGGCTAACGGACAGAAACTCTGGTCAACTAACAGAAAATATGGCTAACTAACAGAAACGTTGGCTACATGACAGAAACTCTGACCAACTAACAGAAACTCTGGCCAACTAACAGAAACGTTGGCTACATGACAGAAACTCTGGCTAACAGAAACGTTGGCTACATGACGGAAACTCTGGCTAACTAACAGAAACGTTGGCTACATGACAGAAACTCTGGCTAACTAACAGAAACGTTGGCTACATGACAGAAACTCTGGCCAATTAACAGAAACTCGGGCTAACGGACAGAAACTCTGGTCAACTAACAGAAAATATGGCTAACTAACAGAAACGTTGGCTACATGACAGAAACTCTGGCCAACTAACAGAAACTCTGGCCAACTAACAGAAACGTTGGCTACATGACAGAAACTCTGGCTAACAGAAACGTTGGCTACATGACAGAAACTCTGGCTAACTAACAGAAACGTTGGCTCCATGACAGAAACTCTGGCTAACTAAGAGAAACGTTGGCTACATGACAGAAACTCTGGCTAACTAACAGAAACGTTGGCTACATGACAGAAACTCTGGCCAACTAACAGAAACTCTGGCTAACAGAAACTCTGGTCAACTAACAGAAAATGTGGCTAACTAACAGAAACTTTGGCTACATGACAGAAACTCTGGCTAACAGAAACTCTGTTCAACTAACAGAAACTCTGGCTACATGACAGAAACTCTGGCTAACTAACAGAAACGTTGGCTACATGACAGAAACTCTTGCTAACTGACAAACGTTGGCTACATGACAGAAACTCTGGCCAACTAACAGAAACTCTGGCCCACTAACAGAAACTCTGGCTAACGGACAGAAACTCTGGTCAACTAACAGAAAATGTGGCTAACTAAGAGAAACTTTGGCTACATGACGGAAACTCTGGCTAACTAACAGAAACGTTGGCTACATGACAGAAACCCTCGCTAACTAACAGGAACGTTGGCTACATGACAGAAACTCTGGCCAATTAACAGAAACTCAGGCTAACGGACAGAAACTCTGGTCAACTAACAGAAAATATGGCTAACTAACAGAAACGTTGGCTACATGACAGAAACTCTGACCAACTAACAGAAACTCTGGCCAACTAACAGAAACGTTGGCTACATGACAGAAACTCTGGCTAACAGAAACGTTGGCTACATGACGGAAACTCTGGCTAACTAACAGAAACGTTGGCTACATGACAGAAACTCTGGCCAACTAACAGAAACTCTGGCTAACAGAAACTCTGGTCAACTAACAGAAAATGTGGCTAACTAACAGAAACTTTGGCTACATGACAGAAACTCTGGCTAACAGAAACTCTGTTCAACTAACAGAAACTCTGACTACATGACAGAAACTCTGGCTAACTAACAGAAATGTTGGCTACATGACAGAAACTCTTGCTAACTAACAAACGTTGGCTACATGACAGAAACTCTGGCCAACTAACAAAAACTCTGGCCCACTAACAGAAACTCTGGCTAACGGACAGAAACTCTGGTCAACTAACAGAAAATGTGGCTAACTAACAGAAACTTTGGCTACATGACGGAAACTCTGGCTAACTAACAGAAACGTTGGCTACATGACAGAAACCCTCGCTAACTAACAGAAACGTTGGCTACATGACAGAAACTCTGGCCAATTAACAGAAACTCGGGCTAACGGACAGAAACTCTGGTCAACTAACAGAAAATATGGCTAACTAACAGAAACGTTGGCTACATGACAGAAACTCTGGCCAACTAACAGAAACTCTGGCCAACTAACAGAAACGTTGGCTACATGACAGAAACTCTGGCTAACAGAAACGTTGGCTACATGACAGAAACTCTGGCTAACTAACAGAAACGTTGGCTACATGACAGAAACTCTGGCTAACTAACAGAAACGTTGGCTACATGACAGAAACTCTGGCCAACTAACAGAAACTCTGGCTAACAGAAACTCTGTTCAACTAACAGAAACTCTGGCTACATGACAGAAACTCTGGCTAACTAACAGAAACGTTGGCTACATGACAGAAACTCTTGCTAACTAACAAACGTTGCCTACATGACAGAAACTCTGGCCAATTAACAGAAACTCAGGCTAACGGACAGAAACTCTGGTCAACTAACAGAAAATATGGCTAACTAACAGAAACGTTGGCTACATGACAGAAACTCTGACCAACTAACAGAAACTCTGGCCAACTAACAGAAACGTTGGCTACATGACAGAAACTCTGGCTAACAGAAACGTTGGCTACATGACGGAAACTCTGGCTAACTAACAGAAACGTTGGCTACATGACAGAAACTCTGGCTAACTAACAGAAACGTTGGCTACATGACAGAAACTCTGGCCAATTAACAGAAACTCGGGCTAACGGACAGAAACTCTGGTCAACTAACAGAAAATATGGCTAACTAACAGAAACGTTGGCTACATGACAGAAACTCTGGCCAACTAACAGAAACTGTGGCCAACTAACAGAAACGTTGGCTACATGACAGAAACTCTGGCTAACAGAAACGTTGGCTACATGACAGAAACTCTGGCTAACTAACAGAAACGTTGGCTCCATGACAGAAACTCTGGCTAACTAACAGAAACGTTGGCTACATGACAGAAACTCTGGCCAACTAACAGAAACTCTGGCTAACAGAAACTCTGGTCAACTAACAGAAAATGTGGCTAACTAACAGAAACTTTGGCTACATGACAGAAACTCTGGCTAACAGAAACTCTGTTCAACTAACAGAAACTCTGGCTACATGACAGAAACTCTGGCTAACTAACAGAAATGTTGGCTACATGACAGAAACTCTTGCTAACTAACAAACGTTGGCTACATGACAGAAACTCTGGCCAACTAACAAAAACTCTGGCCCACTAACAGAAACTCTGGCTAACGGACAGAAACTCTGGTCAACTAACAGAAAATGTGGCTAACTAACAGAAACTTTGGCTACATGACGGAAACTCTGGCTAACTAACAGAAACGTTTGCTACATGACAGAAACCCTCGCTAACTAACAGAAACGTTGGCTACATGACAGAAACTCTGGCCAATTAACAGAAACTCGGGCTAACGGACAGAAACTCTGGTCAACTAACAGAAAATATGGCTAACTAACAGAAACGTTGGCTACATGACAGAAACTCTGGCCAACTAACAGAAACTCTGGCCAACTAACAGAAACGTTGGCTACATGACAGAAACTCTGGCTAACAGAAACGTTGGCTACATGACAGAAACTCTGGCTAACTAACAGAAACGTTGGCTACATGACAGAAACTCTGGCTAACTAACAGAAACGTTGGCTACATGACAGAAACTCTGGCCAACTAACAGAAACTCTGGCTAACAGAAACTCTGTTCAACTAACAGAAACTCTGGCTACATGACAGAAACTCTGGCTAACTAACAGAAACGTTGGCTACATGACAGAAACTCTTGCTAACTAACAAACGTTGCCTACATGACAGAAACTCTGGCCAACTAACAGAAACTCTGGCCAACTAACAGAAACTCTGGCTAACGGACAGAAACTCTGGTCAACTAACAGAAAATGTGGCTAACAGAAACTTTGGCTACATGACAGAAACTCTGGCTAACTAACAGAAACGTTGGCTACATGACAGAAACTCTGGCTAACTAACAGAAACGTTGGCTACATGACAGAAACTTTGGCTACATGACAGAAACTCTGGCTAACAGAAACTCTGTTCAACTAACAGAAACTCTGGCTACATGAGAGAAACTCTGGCTAACTAACAGAAACGTTGGCTACATGACAGAAACTCTGGCTAACAGAAACTCTGTTCAACTAACAGAAACTCTGGCTACATGACAGAAACTCTGGCTAACTAACAGAAACGTTGGCTACATGACAGAAACTCTGGCTAACTAACAGAAACGTTGGCTACATGACAGAAACTCTGGCCAATTAACAGAAACTCTGCCAACTAACAGGAACTCTGGCCAACTTACAGGAACTCTGGCCAACTAACAGAAACTCTGGCTAACGGACAGAAATATGGTCAACTAACAGAAAATGTGGCTAACTAACAGAAACTTTGGCTACATGACAGAAACTCTAACTTACAGAAACTCTGGCTAACTAACATAAACTTTGGCTACATGACAGAAACTGGCTAACTAACAGAAACGTTGGCTACATGACAGAAACTCTGGCCAACTAACAGAAACTCTGGCCAACTAACAGAAACTCTGGCTACCTAACAGAAACGTTGGCTACATGACAGAAACTCTGGCTAACAGAAACGTTGGCTACATGACAGAAACTCTGGTTAACTAACAGAAACGTTGGCTCCATGACAGAAACTCTGGCTACCTAACAGAAACGTTGGCTACATGACAGAAACTCTGGCTAACAGAAACGTTGGCTACATGACAGAAACTCTGGTTAACTAACAGAAACGTTGGCTCCATGACAGAAACTCTGGCTAACTGACAGAAACGTTGGCTACATGACAGAAACTCTGGCTAACTAACAGAAACGTTGGCTACACGACAGAAACTCTGGCCAACTAACATAAACTCTGGCTAACAGAAACTCTGTTCAACTAACAGAAACTCTGGCTACATGACAGAAACTCTGGCTAACTAACAGAAACGTTGGCTACATGACAGAGACTCTGGCTAACTAACAAACGTTGGCTACATAACAGACACTCTGGCCAACTAACAGAAACTCTGGCCAACTAACAGAAACTCTGGCTAACGGACAGAAACTCTGGTCAACTAACAGAAAATGTGGCTAGCTAACAGAAACTTTGGCTACATGACAGAAACTCTGGCTAACAAACAGAAACGTTGGCTACATGACAGAAACTCTGGCTAACTAACAGAAACGTTGGCTACATGACAGAAACTTTGGCTACATGACAGAAACTCTGGCTAACAGAAACTCTGTTCAACTAACAGAAACTCTGGCTACATGACAGAAACTCTGGCTAACTAACAGAAACGTTGGCTACATGACAGAAACTCTGGCTAACAGAAACTCTGTTCAACTAACAGAAACTCTGGCTACATGACAGAAACTCTGGCTAACTAACAGAAACATTGGCTACATGACAGAAACTCTGGTCAACTAACAGAAAATGTGGCTAAGTAACAGAAACTTTGGCTACATGACAGAAACTCTGGCTAAAAGAAACTCTGTTCAACTAACAGAAACTCTGGCTACATGACAGAAACTCTGGCTAACTAACAGAAACGTTGGCTACATGACAGAAACTCTGGCTAACTAACAGAAACGTTGGCTACATGACAGAAACTCTGGCCAACTAACAGAAACGTTGGCTACATGACAGACACTCTGGCTAACAGAAACTCTGTTCAACTAACAGAAACTCTGGCTACATGACAGAAACTCTGGCTAACTAACAGAAACGTTGGCTACATGACGGAAACTTTGGCTACATGACAGAAACTCTGGCTAGCAGAAACTCTGTTCAACTAACAGAAACTCTGGCTACATGACAGAAACTCTGGCTAACTAACAGAAACGTTGGCTACATGACAGAAACTCTGGCTAACTAACAAACGTTGGCTACATGACAGAAACTCTGGCCAACTAACAAAAAATCTGGCTAACTAACAGAAATGTTGGCTACATGACAGAAACTCTGGCTAACTAACAAACGTTGGCTACTGACAGAAACTCTGGCTAACAGAAACTCTGTTCAACTAACAGAAACTCTGGCTACATGACAGAAACTCTGGCTAACTAACAGAAACGTTGGCTACATGACAGAAACTCTGGCTAACTAACAGAAACGTTGGCTACATGACAGAAACTCTGGCTAACAGAAACTCTGTTCAACTAACAGAAACTCTGGCTACATGACAGAAACTCTGGCTAACTAACAGAAACGTTGGCTACATGACAGAAACTCTGGCTAACTAACAGAAACGTTGGCTACATGACAAAAACTCTGGCCAATTAACAGAAACTCTGCCAACTAACAGGAACTCTGGCCAACTTACAGGAACTCTGGCCAACTAACAGAAACTCTGGCTAACGGACAGAAATATGGTCAACTAACAGAAAATGTGGCTAACTAACAGAAACTTTGGCGACATGACAGAAACTCTAACTTACAGAAACTCTGGCTAACTAACATAAACTTTGGCTACATGACAGAAACTGGCTAACTAACAGAAACGTTGGCTACATGACAGAAACTCTGGCCAACTAACAGAAACTCTGGCCAACTAACAGAAACTCTGGCTACCTAACAGAAACGTTGGCTACATGACAGAAACTCTGGCTAACAGAAACGTTGGCTACATGACAGAAACTCTGGTTAACTAACAGAAACGTTGGCTCCATGACAGAAACTCTGGCTACCTAACAGAAACGTTGGCTACATGACAGAAACTCTGGCTAACAGAAACGTTGGCTACATGACAGAAACTCTGGCCAACTAACATAAACTCTGGCTAACAGAAACTCTGTTCAACTAACAGAAACTCTGGCTACATGACAGAAACTCTGGCTAACTAACAGAAACGTTGGCTACATGACAGAGACTCTGGCTAACTAACAAACGTTGGCTACATAACAGAAACTCTGGCCAACTAACAGAAACTCTGGCCAACTAACAGAAACTCTGGCTAACGGACAGAAACTCTGGTCAACTAACAGAAAATGTGGCTAGCTAACAGAAACTTTGGCTACATGACAGAAACTCTGGCTAACAAACAGAAACGTTGGCTACATGACAGAAACTCTGGCTAACTAACAGAAACGTTGGCTACATGACAGAAACTTTGGCTACATGACAGAAACTCTGGCTAACAGAAACTCTGTTCAACTAACAGAAACTCTGGCTACATGACAGAAACTCTGGCTAACTAACAGAAACGTTGGCTACATGACAGAAACTCTGGCTAACAGAAACTCTGTTCAACTAACAGAAACTCTGGCTACATGACAGAAACTCTGGCTAACTAACAGAAACATTGGCTACATGACAGAAACTCTGGTCAACTAACAGAAAATGTGGCTAAGTAACAGAAACTTTGGCTACATGACAGAAACTCTGGCTAAAAGAAACTCTGTTCAACTAACAGAAACTCTGGCTACATGACAGAAACTCTGGCTAACTAACAGAAACGTTGGCTACATGACAGAAACTCTGGCTAACTAACAGAAACGTTGGCTACATGACAGAAACTCTGGCCAACTAACAGAAACGTTGGCTACATGACAGACACTCTGGCTAACAGAAACTCTGTTCAACTAACAGAAACTCTGGCTACATGACAGAAACTCTGGCTAACTAACAGAAACGTTGGCTACATGACAGAAACTCTGGCTAACTAACAAACGTTGGCTACATGACAGAAACTCTGGCCAACTAACAAAAAATCTGGCTAACTAACAGAAACGTTGGCTACATGACAGAAACTCTGGCTAACTAACAAACGTTGGCTACTGACAGAAACTCTGGCCAACTAACAGAAACTCTGGCCAACTAACAGAAACTCTGGCTAACGGACAGAAACTCTGGTCAACTAACAGAAAAGTTGGCTCCATGACAGAAACGTTGGCTACATGACAGAAACTCTGGCTAACTAACAGAAACGTTGGCTACATGACAGAAACTCTGTCTAACTAACAGAAACGTTGGCTACATGACAGAAACTCTGGCCAATTAACAGAAACTCGGGCTAACGGACAGAAACTCTGGTCAACTAACAGAAAATGTGGCTAACTAACAGAAACGTTGGCTACATGACAGAAACTCTGGCCAACTAACAGAAAATGTGGCTAACTAACAGAAACGTTGGCTACATGACAGAAACTCTGGCCAACTAACAGAAACTCTGGCCAACTAACAGAAACGTTGGCTACATGACAGAAACTCTGGCTAACTAACAGAAACGTTGGCTACATGACAGAAACTCTGGCTAACTAACAGAAACGTTGGCTCCATGACAGAAACTCTGGCTAACTAACAGAAACGTTGGCTCCATGACAGAAACTCTGGCTAACTAACAGAAACGTTGGCTACATGACAGAAACTCTGGCTAACTAACCTAAACGTTGGCTACATGACAGAAACTCTGGCCAACTAACAGAAACTCTGGCTAACAAAAACTCTGTTTAACTAACAGAAACTCTGGCTACATGACAGAAACTCTGGCTAACTAACAGAAACGTTGGCTACATGACAGAAACTCTGGCTAACAGAAACTCTGTTCAACTAACAGAAACTCTGGCTACATGACAGAAACTCTGGCTAACTAACAGAAACGTTGGCTACATGACAGAAACTCTGGCTAACTAACAGAAACGTTGGCTACATGACAGAAACTCTGGCCAACTAACAGAAACGTTGGCTACATGACAGAAACTCTGGCTAACAGAAACGTTGGCTACATGACAGAAACCCTCGCTAACTAACAGAAACGTTGGCTACATGACAGAAACTCTGGCCAATTAACAGAAACTCGGGCTAACGGACAGAAACTCTGGTCAACTAACAGAAAATATGGCTAACTAACAGAAACGTTGGCTACATGACAGAAACTCTGGCCAACTAACAGAAACTCTGGCCAACTAACAGAAACGTTGGCTACATGACAGAAACTCTGGCTAACAGAAACGTTGGCTACATGACAGAAACTCTGGCTAACTAACAGAAACGTTGGCTACATGACAGAAACTCTGGCTAACTAACAGAAACGTTGGCTACATGACAGAAACTCTGGCCAACTAACAGAAACTCTGGCTAACAGAAACTCTGGTCAACTAACAGAAAATGTGGCTAACTAACAGAAACTTTGGCTACATGACAGAAACTCTGGCTAACAGAAACTCTGTTCAACTAACAGAAACTCTGGCTACATGACAGAAACTCTGGCTAACTAACAGAAACGTTGGCTACATGACAGAAACTCTGGCTAACTAACAGAAACGTTGGCTACATGACAGAAACTCTGGCCAACTAACAGAAACTCTGGCTAACAGAAACTCTGTTCAACTAACAGAAACTCTGGCTACATGACAGAAACTCTGGCTAACTAACAGAAACGTTGGCTACATGACAGAAACTCTTGCTAACTAACAAACGTTGGCTACATGACAGAAACTCTGGCTAACTAACAGAAACTCTGGCCAACTAACAGAAACTCTGGCTAACGGACAGAAACTCTGGTCAACTAACAGAAAATGTGGCTAACAGAAACTTTGGCTACATGACAGAAACTCTGGCTAACAGAAACTCTGTTCAACTAACAGAAACTCTGGCTACATGACAGAAACTCTGGATAACTAACAGAAACGTTGGCTACATGACAGAAACTCTGGCTAACTAACAGAAACGTTGGCTACATGACAGAAACTTTGGCTACATGACAGAAACTCTGGCTAACAGAAACTCTGTTCAACTAACAGAAACTCTGGCTACATGAGAGAAACTCTGGCTAACTAACAGAAACGTTGGCTACATGACAGAAACTCTGGCTAACTAACAAACGTTGGCTACATGACAGAAACTCTGGCTAACTAACAGAAACGTTGGCTCCATGACAGAAACTCTGGCTAACTAACAGAAACGTTGGCTACATGACAGAAACTCTGGCTAACTAACAGAAACGTTGGCTACATGACAGAAACTCTGGCTAACTAACAGAAACGTTGGCTACATGACAGAAACTCTGGCTAACAGAAACTCTGTTCAACTAACAGAAACTCTGGCTACATGACAGAAACTCCTGCTAACTAACAGAAACGTTGGCTACATGACAGAAACTCTGGCTAACTAACAGAAACGTTGGCTACATGACAGAAACTCTGGCCAACTAACAGAAATGTTGGCTACATGACAGAAACTCTGGCTAACAGAAACTCTGTTCAACTAACAGAAACTCTGGCTACATGACAGAAACTCTGGCTAACTAACAGAAAAGTTGGCTACATGACAGAAACTCTGGCTAACTAACAGAAACGTTGTCTACATGACAGAAACTCTGGCCAATTAACAGAAACTCTGCCAACTAACAGGAACTCTGGCCAACTTACAGGAACTCTGGCCAACTAACAGAAACTCTGGCTAACGGACAGAAATCTGGTCAACTAACAGAAAATGTGGCTAACTAACAGAAACTTTGGCTACATGACAGAAACTCTAACTTACAGAAACTCTGGCTAACTAACAGAAACTTTGGCTACATGACAGAAACTGGCTAACTAACAGAAACGTTGGCTACATGACAGAAACTCTGGCCAACTAACAGAAACTCTGGCTACCTAACAGAAACGTTGGCTACATGACAGAAACTCTGGCTAACAGAAACGTTGGCTACATGACAGAAACTCTGGTTAACTAACAGAAACGTTGGCTACATGACAGAAACTCTGGCTACCTAACAGAAACGTTGGCTACATGACAGAAACTCTGGCTAACAGAAACGTTGGCTACATGACAGAAACTCTGGTTAACTAACAGAAACGTTGGCTCCATGACAGAAACTCTGGCTAACTGACAGAAACGTTGGTTACATGACAGAAACTCTGGCCAACTAACAGAAACTCTGGCTAACAGAAACTCTGTTCAACTAACAGAAACTCTGGCTACATGACAGAAACTCTGGCTAACTAACAGAAACGTTGGCTACATGACAGAGACTCTGGCTAACTAACAAACGTTGGCTACATAACAGAAACTCTGGCCAACTAATAGAAACTCTGGCCAACTAACAGAAACTCTGGCTAACGGACAGAAACTCTGGTCAACTAACAGAAAATGTGGCAAGCTAACAGAAACTTTGGCTACATGACAGAAACTCTGGCTAACTAACAGAAACGTTGGCTACATGACAGAAACTCTGGCTAACTAACAGAAACGTTGGCTACATGACAGAAACTTTGGCTACATGACAGAAACTCTGGCTAACAGAAACTCTGTTCAACTAACAGAAACTCTGGCTACATGACAGAAACTCTGGCTAACTAACAGAAACGTTGGCTACATGACAGAAACTCTGGCTAACAGAAACTCTGTTCAACTAACAGAAACTCTGGCTCCATGACAGAAACTCTGGCTAACTAACAGAAACATTGGCTACATGACAGAAACTCTGGTCAACTAACAGAAAATGTGGCTAAGTAACAGAAACTTTGGCTACATGACAGAAACTCTGGCTAAAAGAAACTCTGTTCAACTAACAGAAACCCTGGCTACATGACAGAAACTCTGGCTAACTAACAGAAACGTTGGCTACATGACAGAAACTCTGGCTAACTAACAGAAACGTTGGCTACATGACAGAAACTCTGGCCAACTAACAGAAACGTTGGCTACATGACAGACACTCTGTCTAACAGAAACTCTGTTCAACTAACAGAAACTCTGGCTACATGACAGAAACTCTGGCAAACTAACAGAAACGTTGGCTACATGACGGAAACTTTGGCTAATTAACAAACGTTGGCTACATGACAGAAACTCTGGCCAACTAACAAAAAATCTGGCTAACTAACAGAAACGTTGGCTACATGACAGAAACTCTGGCCAACTAACAGAAACTCTGGCCAACTAACAGAAACTCTGGCTAACGGACAGAAACTCTGGTCAACTTACAGAAACGTTGGCTCCATGACAGAAACGTTGGCTACATGACAGAAACTCTGGCTAACTAACAGAAACGTTGGCTACATGACAGAAACTTTGGCTACATGACAGAAACTCTGGCTAACAGAAACTCTGTTCAACTAACAGAAACTCTGGCTACATGACAGAAACTCTGGTCAACTAACAGAAACGTTGGCTACATGACAGAAACTCTGGTCAACTAACAGAAAATGTGGCTAAGTAACAGAAACTTTGGCTACATGACAGAAACTCTGGCTAACAGAAACTCTGTTCAACTAACAGAAACTCTGGCTACATGACAGAAACTCTGGCTAACTAACAGAAACGTTGGCTACATGACAGAAACTCTGGCCAACTAACAGAAACGTTGGCTACATGACAGAAACTCTGGCTAACAGAAACTCTGTTCAACTAACAGAAACATTGGATACATGACAGAAACTCTGGCTAACTAACAGAAACGTTGGCTACATGACAGAAACTCTGGCTAACTAACAGAAACGTTGGCTACATGACAGAAACTCTGGCCAATTAACAGAAACTCGGGCTAACGGACAGAAACTCTGGTCAACTAACAGAAAATGTGGCTAACTAACAGAAACGTTGGCTACATGACAGAAACTCTGGCTAACAGAAACGTTGGCTACATGACAGAAACTCTGGCTAACTAACAGAAACGTTGGCTCCATGACAGAAACTCTGGCTAACTAACAGAAACGTTGGCTACATGACAGAAACTCTGGCTAACAGAAACGTTGGCTACATGACAGAAACTCTGGTTAACTAACAGAAACGTTGGCTCCATGACAGAAACTCTGGCTACCTAACAGAAACGTTGGCTATATGACAGAAACTCTGGCTAGCAGAAACGTTGGCTACATGACAGAAACTCTGGTTAACTAACAGAAACGTTGGCTCCATGACAGAAACTCTGGCTAACTGACAGAAACGTTGGCTACATGACAGAAACTCTGGCTAACTAACAGAAACGTTGGCTACATGACAGAAACTCTGGCCAACTAACAGAAACTCTGGCTAACAGAAACTCTGTTCAACTAACAGAAACTCTGGCTACATGACAGAAACTCTGGCTAACTAACAGAAACGTTGGCTACATGACAGAGACTCTGGCTAACTAACAAACGTTGGCTACATAACAGAAACTCTGGCCAACTAACAGAAACTCTGGCCAACTAACAGAAAATGTGGCAAGCTAACAGAAACTTTGGCTACATGACAGAAACTCTGGCTAACTAACAGAAACGTTGGCTACATGACAGAAACTCTGGCTAACTAACAGAAACGTTGGCTACATGACAGAAACTTTGGCTACATGACAGAAACTCTGGCTAAAAGAAACTCTGTTCAACTAACAGAAAGTCTGGCTACATGACAGAAACTCTGGCTAACTAACAGAAACGTTGGCTACATGACAGAAACTCTGGCTAACAGAAACTCTGTTCAACTAACAGAAACTCTGGCTCCATGACAGAAACTCTGGCTAACTAACGGAAACATTGGCTACATGACAGAAACTCTGGTCAACTAACAGAAAATGTGGCTAAGTTACAGAAACTTTGGCTACATGACAGAAACTCTGGCTAAAAGAAACTCTGTTCAACTAACAGAAACTCTGGCTACATGACAGAAACTCTGGCTAACTAACAGAAACGTTGGCTACATGACAGAAACTCTGGCTAACTAACAGAAACGTTGGCTACATGACAGAAACTCTGGCCAACTAACAGAAACGTTGGCTACATGACAGACACTCTGGCTAACAGAAACTCTGTTCAACTAACAGAAACTCTGGCTACATGACAGAAACTCTGGCTAACTAACAGAAACGTTGGCTACATGACGGAAACTCTGGCTAACTAACAGAAACGTTGGCTACATGACAGAAACTCTGGCCAACTAACAGAAACGTTGGCTACATGACAGACACTCTGGCTAACAGAAACTCTGTTCAACTAACAGAAACTCTGGCTACATGACAGAAACTCTGGCCAACTAACAAAAAATCTGGCTAACTAACAGAAACGTTGGCTACATGACAGAAACTCTGGCTAACTAACAGAAACGTTGGCTACATGACAGAAACTCTGGCCAATTAACAGAAACTCGGGCTAACGGACAGAAACTCTGGTAAACTAACAGAAAATGTGGCTAACTAACAGAAACGTTGGCTACATGACAGAAACTCTGGCTAACAGAAACGTTGGCTACATGACAGAAACTCTGGCTAACTAACAGAAACGTTGGCTCCATGACAGAAACTCTGGCTAACTAACAGAAACGTTGGCTACATGACAGAAACTCTGGCTAACAGAAACGTTGGCTACATGACAGAAACTCTGGTTAACTAACAGAAACGTTGGCTCCATGACAGAAACTCTGGCTACCTAACAGAAACGTTGGCTATATGACAGAAACTCTGGCTAGCAGAAACGTTGGCTACATGACAGAAACTCTGGTTAACTAACAGAAACGTTGGCTCCATGACAGAAACTCTGGCTAACTGACAGAAACGTTGGCTACATGACAGAAACTCTGGCTAACTAACAGAAACGTTGGCTACATGACAGAAACTCTGGCCAACTAACAGAAACTCTGGCTAAAAGAAACTCTGTTCAACTAACAGAAACTCTGGCTACATGACAGAAACTCTGGCTAACTAACAGAAACGTTGGCTACATGACGGAAACTTTGGCTAACTAACAAACGTTGGCTACATGACAGAAACTCTGGCCAACTAACAAAAAATCTGGCTAACTAACAGAAACGTTGGCTACATGACAGAAACTCTGGCTAACTAACAAACGTTGGCTACATGACAGAAACTCTGGCCAACTAACAGAAACTCTGGCCAACTAACAGAAACTCTGGCTAACGGACAGAAACTCTGGTCAACTAAGAGAAACGTTGGCTCCATGACAGAAACGTTGGCTACATGACAGAAACTCTGGCTAACTAACAGAAACGTTGGCTACATGACAGAAACTCTGGCTAACAGAAACTCTGTTCAACTAACAGAAACTCTGGCTACATGACAGAAACTCTGGTCAACTAACAGAAACGTTGGCTACATGACAGAAACTCTGGTCAACTAACAGAAAATGTGGCTAAGTAACAGAAACTTTGGCTACATGACAGAAACTCTGGCTAACTAACAGAAACGTTGGCTACATGACAGAAACTCTGGCCAACTAACAGAAACGTTGGCTACATGACAGAAACTCTGGCTAACAGAAACTCTGTTCAACTAACAGAAACTCTGGATACATGACAGAAACTCTGGCTAACTAACAGAAACGTTGGCTACATGACAGAAACTCTGGCTAACTAACAGAAACGTTGGCTACATGACAGAAACTCTGGCCAATTAACAGAAACTCGGGCTAACGGACAGAAACTCTGGTCAACTAACAGAAAATGTGGCTAACTAACAGAAACGTTGGCTACATGACAGAAACTCTGGCTAACAGAAACTCTGTTCAACTAACAGAAACTCTGGCTACATGACAGAAACTCTGGTCAACTAACAGAAACGTTGGCTACATGACAGAAACTCTGGTCAACTAACAGAAAATGTGGCTAAGTAACAGAAACTTTGGCTACATGACAGAAACTCTGGCTAACTAACAGAAACGTTGGCTACATGACAGAAACTCTGGCCAACTAACAGAAACGTTGGCTACATGACAGAAACTCTGGCTAACAGAAACTCTGTTCAACTAACAGAAACTCTGGATACATGACAGAAACTCTGGCTAACTAACAGAAACGTTGGCTACATGACAGAAACTCTGGCTAACTAACAGAAACGTTGGCTACATGACAGAAACTCTGGCCAATTAACAGAAACTCGGGCTAACGGACAGAAACTCTGGTCAACTAACAGAAAATGTGGCTAACTAACAGAAACGTTGGCTACATGACAGAAACTCTGGCTAACAGAAACGTTGGCTACATGACAGAAACTCTGGCTAACTAACAGAAACGTTGGCTCCATGACAGAAACTCTGGCTAACTAACAGAAACGTTGGCTACATGACAGAAACTCTGGCTAACTAACAGAAACGTTGGCTACATGACAGAAACTCTGGCCAACTAACAGAAACCTAGGCTACATGACAGAAACTCTGGCTAATAGAAACGTTGGCTACATGACAGAAACTCTGGCTAACTAACAGAAACGTTGGCTCCATGACAGAAACTCTGGCTAACTAACAGAAACGTTGGCTACATGACAGAAACTCTGGCCAACTAACAGAAACTCTGGCTAACAGAAACTCTGTTCAACTAACAGAAACTCTGGCTACATGACAGAAACTCTGGCTAACTAACAGAAACGTTGGCTACATGACAGAAACTCTTGCTAACTAACAAACGTTGGCTACATGACAGAAACTCTGGCCAACTAACAGAAACTCTGGCCAACTAACAGAAACTCTGGCTAACGGACAGAAACTCTGGTCAACTAACAGAAAATGTGGCTAACTAACAGAAACTTTGGCTACATGACAGAAACTCTGGCTAACAGAAACTCTGTTCAACTAACAGAAACTCTGGCTACATGACAGAAACTCTGGCTAACTAACAGAAACGTTGGCTACATGACAGAAACTTTGGCTACATGACAGAAACTCTGGCTAACAGAAACTCTGTTCAACTAACAGAAACTCTGGCTACATGAGAGAAACTCTGGCTACATGACAGAAACTCTGGCTAACTTACAGAAACGTTGGCTCCATGACAGAAACTCTGGCTAACTAACAGAAACGTTGGCTACATGACAGAAACTCTGGCTAACTAACAGAAACGTTGGCTACATGACAGAAACTCTGGTTAACTAACAGAAACGTTGGCTCCATGAAAGAAACTCTGGCTAACTGACAGAAACGTTGGCTACATGACAGAAACTCTGGCTAACTAACAGAAACGTTGGCTACATGACAGAAACTCTGGCCAACTAACAGAAACTCTGGCTAACAGAAACTCTGTTCAACTAACAGAAACTCTGGCTACATGACAGAAACTCTGGCTAACTAACAGAAACGTTGGCTACATGACAGAGACTCTGGCTAACTAACAAACGTTGGCTACATAACAGAAACTCTGGCCAACTAACAGAAACTCTGGCCAACTAACAGAAACTCTGGCTAACGGACAGAAACTCTGGTCAACTAACAGAAAATGTGGCAAGCTAACAGAAATTTTGGCTACATGACAGAAACTCTGGCTAACTAACAGAAACGTTGGCTACATGACAGAAACTCTGGCTAACTAACAGAAACGTTGGCTACATGACAGAAACTTTGGCTACATGACAGAAACTCTGGCTAACAGAAACTCTGTTCAGCTAACAGAAACTCTGGCTCCATGACAGAAACTCTGGCTAACTAACAGAAACATTGGCTACATGACAGAAACTCTGGTCAACTAACAGAAAATGTGCCTAAGTAACAGAAACTTTGGCTACATGACAGAAACTCTGGCTAAAAGAAACTCTGTTCAACTAACAGAAACTCTGGCTACATGACAGAAACTCTGGCTAACTAACAGAAACGTTGGCTACATGACAGAAACTCTGGCTAACTAACAGAAACGTTGGCTACATGACAGAAACTCTGGCCAACTAACAGAAACGTTGGTTACATGACAGACACTCTGGCTAACAGAAACTCTGTTCAACTAACAGAAACTCTGGCTACATGACAGAAACTCTGGCTAACTGACAGAAACGTTGGCTACATGACGGAAACTTTGGCTAACTAACAAACGTTTGCTACATGACAGAAACTCTGGCCAACTAACAAAAAATCTGGCTAACTAACAGAAACGTTGGCTACATGACAGAAACTCTGGCTAACTAACAAACGTTGGCTACATGACAGAAACTCTGGCCAAATAACAGAAACTCTGGCCAACTAACAGAAACTCTGGCTAACGGACAGAAACTCTGGTCAACTAACAGAAACGTTGGCTCCATGACAGAAACGTTGGCTACATGACAGAAACTCTGGCTAACTAACAGAAACGTTGGCTACATGACAGAAACTCTGGCTAACAGAAACTCTGTTCAACTAACAGAAACTCTGGCTACATGACAGAAACTCTGGTCAACTAACAGAAACGTTGGCTACATGACAGAAACTCTGGCTAACTAACAGAAACGTTGGCTACATGACAGAAACTCTGGCCAACTAACAGAAACGTTGGCTACATGACAGAAACTCTGGCTAACAGAAACTCTGTTCAACTAACAGAAACTCTGGATAAATGACAGAAACTCTGGCTAACTAACAGAAACGTTGGCTACATGACAGAAGCTCTGGCTAACTAACAGAAACGTTGGCTACATGACAGAAACTCTGGCCAATTAACAGAAACTCGGGCTAACGGACAGAAACTCTGGTCAACTAACAGAAAATGTGGCTAACTAACAGAAACGTTGGCTACATGACAGAAACTCTGGCTAACAGAAACGTTGGCTACATGATAGAAACTCTGGCTAACTAACAGAAACGTTGGCTCCATGACAGAAACTCTGGCTAACTAACAGAAACGTTGGCTACATGACAGAAACTCTGGCTAACTAACAGAAACGTTGGCTACATGACAGAAACTCTGGCCAACTAACAGAAACTCTGGCCAACTAACAGAAACGTTGGCTACATGACAGAAACTCTGGCTAACAGAAACGTTGGCTACATGACAGAAACTCTGGCTAACTAACAGAAACGTTGGCTCCATGACAGAAACTCTGGCAAACTAACAGAAACGTAGGCTACATGACAGAAACTCTGGCTAACTAACAGAAACGTTGGCTACATGACAGAAACTCTGGCCAACTAACAGAAACTCTGGCTAACAGAAACTCTGTTCAACTAACAGAAACTCTGGCTACATGACAGAAACTCTGGCTAACTAACAGAAACGTTGGCTACATGACAGAAACTCTTGCTAACTAACAAACGTTGGCTACATGACAGAAACTCTGGCCAACTAACAGAAACTCTGGCCAACTAACAGAAACTCTGGCTAACGGACAGAAACTCTGGTCAACTAACAGATAATGTGGCGAACTAACAGAAACTTTGGCTACATGACAGAAACTCTGGCTAACAGAAACTCTGTTCAACTAACAGAAACTCTGGCTACATGACAGTAACTCTGGCTAACTAACAGAAACGTTGGCTACATGACAGAAACTTTGGCTACATGACAGAAACTCTGGCTAACAGAAACTCTGTTCAACTAACAGAAACTCTGGCTACATGAGAGAAACTCTGGCTAACTAACAGAAACGTTGGCTACATGACAGAAACTCTGGCTAACTAACAAACGTTGGCTACATGACAGAAACTCTGGCTAACTTACAGAAACGTTGGCTCCATGACAGAAACTCTGGCTAACTAACAGAAACGTTGGCTACATGACAGAAACTCTGGCTAACTAACAGAAACGTTGGCTACATGACAGAAACTCTGGCTAACTAACAGAAACGTTGGCTACATGACAGAAACTCTGGCTAACTAACAAACGTTGGCTACATGACAGAAACTCTGGCTAACTAACAGAAACGTTGGCTCCATGACAGAAACTCTGGCTAACTAACAGAAACGTTGGCTACATGACAGAAACTCTGGCTGACTAACAGAAACGTTGGCTACATGACAGAAACTCTGGCCAACTAACAGAAACTCTGGCTAACGGACAGAAATCTGGACAACTAACAGAAAATGTGGCTAACTAACAGAAACTTTGGCTACATGACAGAAACTCTAACTTACAGAAACTCTGGCTAACTAACAGAAACTTTGGCTACATGACAGAAACTGGCTAACTAACAGAAACGTTGGCTACATGACAGAAACTCTGGCCAACTAACAGAAACTCTGTTCAACTAACAGAAACTCTGGCCAACTAACAGAAACTCTGGCTACCTAACAGAAACGTTGGCTACATGACAGAAACTCTGGCTACATGACAGAAACTCTGGCTAACAGAAACTCTGTTCAACTAACAGAAACTCTGGCTACATGACAGAAACTCTGGCTAACTAACAGAAACGTTGGCTACATGACAGAAACTCTGGCTAACAGAAACTCTGTTCAACTAACAGAAACTCTGGCTACATGACAGAAACTCTGGCTAACTAACAGAAACATTGGCTACATGACAGAAACTCTGGTCAACTAACAGAAAATGTGGCTAAGTAACAGAAACTTTGGCTACATGACAGAAACTCTGGCTAAAAGAAACTATGTTCAACTAACAGAAACTCTGGCTACATGACAGAAACTCTGGCTAACTAACAGAAACGTTGGCTACATGACAGAGACTCTGGCTAACTAACAAACGTTGGCTACATAACAGAAACTCTGGCCAACTAACAGAAACTCTGGCCAACTAACAGAAACTCTGGCTAACGGACAGAACCTCTGGTCAACTAACAGAAAATGTGGCAAGCTAACAGAAACTTTGGCTACATGACAGAAACTCTGGCTAACTAACAGAAACGTTGGCTACATGACAGAAACTCTGGCTAACTAACAGAAACTCTGGCTACATGACAGAAACTTTGGCTACATGACAGAAACTCTGGCTAACAGAAACTCTGTTCAACTAACAGAAACTCTGGCTACATGACAGAAACTCTGGCTAACTAACAGAAACGTTGGCTACATGACAGAAACTCTGGCTAACAGAAACTCTGTTCAACTAACAGAAACTCTGGCTCCATGACAGAAACTCTGGCTAACTAACAGAAACATTGGCTACATGACAGAAACTCTGGTCAACTAACAGAAAATGTGGCTAAGTAACAGAAACTTTGGCTACATGACAGAAACTCTGGCTAAAAGAAACTCTGTTCAACTAACAGAAACTCTGGCTACATGACAGAAACTCTGGCTAACTAACAGAAACGTTGGCTACATGACAGAAACTCTGGCTAACTAACAGAAACGTTGGCTACATGACAGAAACTCTGGCCAACTAACAGAAACGTTGGCTACATGACAGACACTCTGGCTAACAGAAACTCTGTTCAACTAACAGAAACTCTGGCTACATGACAGAAACTCTGGCTAACTAACAGAAACGTTGGCTACATGACGGAAACTTTGGCTAACTAACAAACGTTGGCTACATGACAGAAACTCTGGCCAACTAACAAAAAATCTGGCTAACTAACAGAAACGTTGGCTACATGACAGAAACTCTGGCTAACTAACAAACGTTGGCTACATGACAGAAACTCTGGCCAACTAACAGAAACTCTGGCCAACTAACAGAAACTCTGGCTAACGGACAGAAACTCTGGTCAACTAACAGAAACGTTGGCTCCATGACAGAAACGTTGGCTACATGACAGAAACTCTGGATAACTAACAGAAACGTTGGCTACATGACAGAAACTCTGGCTAACAGAAACTCTGGTCAACTAACAGAAAATGTGGCTAACTAACAGAAACTTTGGCTACATGACAGAAACTCTGGCTAACAGAAACTCTGTTCAACTAACAGAAACTCTGGCTACATGACAGAAACTCTGGCTAACTAACAGAAACGTTGGCTACATGACAGAAACTTTGGCTACATGACAGAAACTCTGGCTAACAGAAACTCTGTTCAACTAACAGAAACTCTGGCTACATGAGAGAAACTCTGGCTAACTAACAGAAACGTTGGCTACATGACAGAAACTCTGGCTAACTAACAAACGTTGGCTACATGACAGAAACTCTGGCTAACTTACAGAAACGTTGGCTCCATGACAGAAACTCTGGCTAACTAACAGAAACGTTGGCTACATGACAGAAACTCTGGCTAACTAACAGAAACGTTGGCTACATGACAGAAACTCTGGCTAACTAACAGAAACTTTGGCTACATGACAGAAACTCTGGCTAACTAACAAACGTTGGCTACATGACAGAAACTCTGGCTAACTAACAGAAACGTTGGCTCCATGACAGAAACTCTGGCTAACTAACAGAAACGTTGGCTACATGACAGAAACTCTGGCTAACTAACAGAAACGTTGGCTACATGACAGAAACTCTGGCCAACTAACAGAAACTCTGGCTAACGGACAGAAATCTGGTCAACTAACAGAAAATGTGGCTAACTAACAGAAACTTTGGCTACATGACAGAAACTCTAACTTACAGAAACTCTGGCTAACTAACAGAAACTTTGGCTACATGACAGAAACTGGCTAACTAACAGAAACGTTGGCTACATGACAGAAACTCTGGCCAACTAACAGAAACTCTGTTCAACTAACAGAAACTCTGGCCAACTAACAGAAACTCTGGCTACCTAACAGAAACGTTGGCTACATGACAGAAACTCTGGCTAACAGAAACGTTGGCTACATGACAGAAACTCTGGTTAACTAACAGAAACGTTGGCTCCATGACAGAAACTCTGGCTACCTTACAGAAACGTTGGCTACATGACAGAAACTCTGGCTAACAGAAACGTTGGCTACATGACAGAAACTCTGGCTAACTAACAGAAACGTTGGCTACATGACAGAAACTCTGGCTAACTAACAGAAACGTTGGCTACATGACAGAAACTCTGGCTAACTAACAGAAACGTTGGCTACATGACAGAGACTCTGGCTAACTAACAAACGTTGGCTACATAACAGAAACTCTGGCCAACTAACAGAAACTCTGGCCAACTAACAGAAACTCTGGCTAACGGACAGAAACTCTGGTCAACTAACAGAAAATGTGGCAAGCTAACAGAAACTTTGGCTACATGACAGAAACTCTGGCTAACTAACAGAAACGTTGGCTACATGACAGAAACTCTGGCTAACTAACAGAAACGTTGGCTACATGACAGAAACTTTGGCTACATGACAGAAACTCTGGCTAACAGAAACTCTGTTCAGCTAACAGAAACTCTGGCTCCATGACAGAAACTCTGGCTAACTAACAGAAACATTGGCTACATGACAGAAACTCTGGTCAACTAACAGAAAATGTGGCTAAGTAACAGAAACTTTGGCTACATGACAGAAACTCTGGCTAAAAGAAACTCTGTTCAACTAACAGAAACTCTGGCTACATGACAGAAACTCTGGCTAACTAACAGAAACGTTGGCTACATGACAGAAACTCTGGCTAACTAACAGAAACGTTGGCTACATGACAGAAACTCTGGCCAACTAACAGAAACGTTGGCTACATGACAGACACTCTGGCTAACAGAAACTCTGTTCAACTAACAGAAACTCTGGCTACATGACAGAAACTCTGGCTAACTGACAGAAACGTTGGCTACATGACGGAAACTTTGGCTAACTAACAAACGTTGGCTACATGACAGAAACTCTGGCCAACTAACAAAAAATCTGGCTAACTAACAGAAACGTTGGCTACATGACAGAAACTCTGGCTAACTAACAAACGTTGGCTACATGACAGAAACTCTGGCCAACTAACAGAAACTCTGGCCAACTAACAGAAACTCTGGCTAACGGACAGAAACTCTGGTCAACTAACAGAAACGTTGGCTCCATGACAGAAACGTTGGCTACATGACAGAAACTCTGGCTAACTAACAGAAACGTTGGCTACATGACAGAAACTCTGGCTAACAGAAACTCTGTTCAACTAACAGAAACTCTGGCTACATGACAGAAACTCTGGTCAACTAACAGAAACGTTGGCTACATGACAGAAACTCTGGTCAACTAACAGAAAATGTGGCTAAGTAACAGAAACTTTGGCTACATGACAGAAACTCTGGCTAACTAACAGAAACGTTGGCTCCATGACAGAAACTCTGGCTAACTGACAGAAACGTTGGCTACATGACAGAAACTCTGGCTAACTAACAGAAACGTTGGCTACATGACAGAAACTCTGGCCAACTAACAGAGACTCTGGCTAACTAACAAACGTTGGCTACATAACAGAAACTCTGGCCAACTAACAGAAACTCTGGCCAACTAACAGAAACTCTGGCTAACGGACAGAAACTCTGGTCAACTAACAGAAAATGTGGCAAGCTAACAGAAACTTTGGCTACATGACAGAAACTCTGGCTAACTAACAGAAACGTTGGCTACATGACAGAAACTCTGTCTAACTAACAGAAACGTTGGCTACATGACAGAAACGTTGGCTACATGACAGAAACTCTGGCTAACAGAAACTCTGTTCAACTAACAGAAACTCTGGCTACATGACAGAAACTCTGGCTAACTAACAGAAACGTTGGCTACATGACAGAAACTCTGGCTAACAGAAACTCTGTTCAACTAACAGAAACTCTGGCTACATGACAGAAACTCTGGTTAACTAACAGAAACATTGGCTACATGACAGAAACTCTGGTCAACTAACAGAAAATGTGGCTAAGTAACAGAAACTTTGGCTACATGACAGAAACTCTGGCTAAAAGAAACTATGTTCAACTAACAGAAACTCTGGCTACATGACAGAAACTCTGGCTAACTAACAGAAACGTTGGCTACATGACAGAAACTCTGGCTAACTAACAGAAACTCTGGCTACATGACAGAAACTTTGGCTACATGACAGAAACTCTGGCTAACAGAAACTCTGTTCAACTAACAGAAACTCTGGCTACATGACAGAAACTCTGGCTAACTAACAGAAACGTTGGCTACATGACAGAAACTCTGGCTAACAGAAACTCTGTTCAACTAACAGAAACTCTGGCTCCATGACAGAAACTCTGGCTAACTAACAGAAACATTGGCTACATGACAGAAACTCTGGTCAACTAACAGAAAATGTGGCTAAGTAACAGAAACTTTGGCTACATGACAGAAACTCTGGCTAAAAGAAACTCTGGCTACATGACAGAAACTCTGGCTAACTAACAGAAACGTTGGCTACATGACAGAAACTCTGGCTAACTAACAGAAACGTTGGCTACATGACAGAAACTCTGGCCAACTAACAAACGTTGGCTACATGACAGAAACTCTGGCCAACTAACAGAAACTCTGGCCAACTAACAGAAACTCTGGCTAACGGACAGAAACTCTGGTCAACTAACAGAAACGTTGGCTCCATGACAGAAACGTTGGCTACATGACAGAAACTCTGGCTAACAGAAACTCTGTTCAACTAACAGAAAATGTGGCTAACTAACAGAAACTTTGGCTACATGACAGAAACTCTGGCTAACAGAAACTCTGTTCAACTAACAGAAACTCTGGCTACATGACAGAAACTCTGGCTAACTAACAGAAACGTTGGCTACATGACAGAAACTTTGGCTACATGACAGAAACTCTGGCTAACAGAAACTCTGTTCAACTAACAGAAACTCTGGCTACATGAGAGAAACTCTGGCTAACTAACAGAAACGTTGGCTACATGACAGAAACTCTGGCTAACTAACAAACGTTGGCTACATGACAGAAACTCTGGCTAACTTACAGAAACGTTGGCTCCATGACAGAAACTCTGGCTAACTAACAGAAACGTTGGCTACATGACAGAAACTCTGGCTAACTAACAGAAACGTTGGCTACATGACAGAAACTTTGGCTACATGACAGAAACTCTGGCTAACAGAAACTCTGTTCAGCTAACAGAAACTCTGGCTCCATGACAGAAACTCTGGCTAACTAACAGAAACATTGGCTACATGACAGAAACTCTGGTCAACTAACAGAAAATGTGGCTAAGTAACAGAAACTTTGGCTACATGACAGAAACTCTGGCTAAAAGAAACTCTGTTCAACTAACAGAAACTCTGGCTACATGACAGAAACTCTGGCTAACTAACAGAAACGTTGGCTACATGACAGAAACTCTGGCTAACTAACAGAAACGTTGGCTACATGACAGAAACTCTGGCCAACTAACAGAAACGTTGGTTACATGACAGACACTCTGGCTAACAGAAACTCTGTTCAACTAACAGAAACTCTGGCTACATGACAGAAACTCTGGCTAACTGACAGAAACGTTGGCTACATGACGGAAACTTTGGCTAACTAACAAACGTTTGCTACATGACAGAAACTCTGGCCAACTAACAAAAAATCTGGCTAACTAACAGAAACGTTGGCTACATGACAGAAACTCTGGCTAACTAACAAACGTTGGCTACATGACAGAAACTCTGGCCAAATAACAGAAACTCTGGCCAACTAACAGAAACTCTGGCTAACGGACAGAAACTCTGGTCAACTAACAGAAACGTTGGCTCCATGACAGAAACGTTGGCTACATGACAGAAACTCTGGCTAACTAACAGAAACGTTGGCTACATGACAGAAACTCTGGCTAACAGAAACTCTGTTCAACTAACAGAAACTCTGGCTACATGACAGAAACTCTGGTCAACTAACAGAAACGTTGGCTACATGACAGAAACTCTGGCTAACTAACAGAAACGTTGGCTACATGACAGAAACTCTGGCCAACTAACAGAAACGTTGGCTACATGACAGAAACTCTGGCTAACAGAAACTCTGTTCAACTAACAGAAACTCTGGATAAATGACAGAAACTCTGGCTAACTAACAGAAACGTTGGCTACATGACAGAAGCTCTGGCTAACTAACAGAAACGTTGGCTACATGACAGAAACTCTGGCCAATTAACAGAAACTCGGGCTAACGGACAGAAACTCTGGTCAACTAACAGAAAATGTGGCTAACTAACAGAAACGTTGGCTACATGACAGAAACTCTGGCTAACAGAAACGTTGGCTACATGATAGAAACTCTGGCTAACTAACAGAAACGTTGGCTCCATGACAGAAACTCTGGCTAACTAACAGAAACGTTGGCTACATGACAGAAACTCTGGCTAACTAACAGAAACGTTGGCTACATGACAGAAACTCTGGCCAACTAACAGAAACTCTGGCCAACTAACAGAAACGTTGGCTACATGACAGAAACTCTGGCTAACAGAAACGTTGGCTACATGACAGAAACTCTGGCTAACTAACAGAAACGTTGGCTCCATGACAGAAACTCTGGCAAACTAACAGAAACGTAGGCTACATGACAGAAACTCTGGCTAACTAACAGAAACGTTGGCTACATGACAGAAACTCTGGCCAACTAACAGAAACTCTGGCTAACAGAAACTCTGTTCAACTAACAGAAACTCTGGCTACATGACAGAAACTCTGGCTAACTAACAGAAACGTTGGCTACATGACAGAAACTCTTGCTAACTAACAAACGTTGGCTACATGACAGAAACTCTGCCCAACTAACAGAAACTCTGGCCAACTAACAGAAACTCTGGCTAACGGACAGAAACTCTGGTCAACTAACAGATAATGTGGCTAACTAACAGAAACTTTGGCTACATGACAGAAACTCTGGCTAACAGAAACTCTGTTCAACTAACAGAAACTCTGGCTACATGACAGTAACTCTGGCTAACTAACAGAAACGTTGGCTACATGACAGAAACTTTGGCTACATGACAGAAACTCTGGCTAACAGAAACTCTGTTCAACTAACAGAAACTCTGGCTACATGAGAGAAACTCTGGCTAACTAACAGAAACGTTGGCTACATGACAGAAACTCTGGCTAACTAACAAACGTTGGCTACATGACAGAAACTCTGGCTAACTTACAGAAACGTTGGCTCCATGACAGAAACTCTGGCTAACTAACAGAAACGTTGGCTACATGACAGAAACTCTGGCTAACTAACAGAAACGTTGGCTACATGACAGAAACTCTGGCTAACTAACAGAAACGTTGGCTACATGACAGAAACTCTGGCTAACTAACAAACGTTGGCTACATGACAGAAACTCTGGCTAACTAACAGAAACGTTGGCTCCATGACAGAAACTCTGGCTAACTAACAGAAACGTTGGCTACATGACAGAAACTCTGGCTGACTAACAGAAACGTTGGCTACATGACAGAAACTCTGGCCAACTAACAGAAACTCTGGCTAACGGACAGAAATCTGGTCAACTAACAGAAAATGTGGCTAACTAACAGAAACTTTGGCTACATGACAGAAACTCTAACTTACAGAAACTCTGGCTAACTAACAGAAACTTTGGCTACATGACAGAAACTGGCTAACTAACAGAAACGTTGGCTACATGACAGAAACTCTGGCCAACTAACAGAAACTCTGTTCAACTAACAGAAACTCTGGCCAACTAACAGAAACTCTGGCTACCTAACAGAAACGTTGGCTACATGACAGAAACTCTGGCTACATGACAGAAACTCTGGCTAACAGAAACTCTGTTCAACTAACAGAAACTCTGGCTACATGACAGAAACTCTGGCTACATGACAGAAACTCTGGCTAACTAACAGAAACGTTGGCTACATGACAGAAACTCTGGCTAACAGAAACTCTGTTCAACTAACAGAAACTCTGGCTACATGACAGAAACTCTGGCTAACTAACAGAAACATTGGCTACATGACAGAAACTCTGGTCAACTAACAGAAAATGTGGCTAAGTAACAGAAACTTTGGCTACATGACAGAAACTCTGGCTAAAAGAAACTATGTTCAACTAACAGAAACTCTGGCTACATGACAGAAACTCTGGCTAACTAACAGAAACGTTGGCTACATGACAGAGACTCTGGCTAACTAACAAACGTTGGCTACATAACAGAAACTCTGGCCAACTAACAGAAACTCTGGCCAACTAACAGAAACTCTGGCTAACGGACAGAAACTCTGGTCAACTAACAGAAAATGTGGCAAGCTAACAGAAACTTTGGCTACATGACAGAAACTCTGGCTAACTAACAGAAACGTTGGCTACATGACAGAAACTCTGGCTAACTAACAGAAACTCTGGCTACATGACAGAAACTTTGGCTACATGACAGAAACTCTGGCTAACAGAAACTCTGTTCAACTAACAGAAACTCTGGCTACATGACAGAAACTCTGGCTAACTAACAGAAACGTTGGCTACATGACAGAAACTCTGGCTAACAGAAACTTTGTTCAACTAACAGAAACTCTGGCTCCATGACAGAAACTCTGGCTAACTAACAGAAACATTGGCTACATGACAGAAACTCTGGTCAACTAACAGAAAATGTGGCTAAGTAACAGAAACTTTGGCTACATGACAGAAACTCTGGCTAAAAGAAACTCTGTTCAACTAACAGAAACTCTGGCTACATGACAGAAACTCTGGCTAACTAACAGAAACGTTGGCTACATGACAGAAACTCTGGCTAACTAACAGAAACGTTGGCTACATGACAGAAACTCTGGCTAACTAACAGAAACGTTGGCTACATGACGGAAACTTTGGCTAACTAACAAACGTTGGCTACATGACAGAAACTCTGGCCAACTAACAAAAAATCTGGCTAACTAACAGAAACGTTGGCTACATGACAGAAACTCTGGCTAACTAACAAACGTTGGCTACATGACAGAAACTCTGGCCAACTAACAGAAACTCTGGCCAACTAACAGAAACTCTGGCTAACGGACAGAAACTCTGGTCAACTAACAGAAACGTTGGTTACATGACAGACACTCTGGCTAACAGAAACTCTGTTCAACTAACAGAAACTCTGGCTACATGACAGAAACTCTGGCTAACTGACAGAAACGTTGGCTACATGACGGAAACTTTGGCTAACTAACAAACGTTTGCTACATGACAGAAACTCTGGCCAACTAACAAAAAATCTGGCTAACTAACAGAAACGTTGGCTACATGACAGAAACTCTGGCTAACTAACAAACGTTGGCTACATGACAGAAACTCTGGCCAAATAACAGAAACTCTGGCCAACTAACAGAAACTCTGGCTAACGGACAGAAACTCTGGTCAACTAACAGAAACGTTGGCTCCATGACAGAAACGTTGGCTACATGACAGAAACTCTGGCTAACTAACAGAAACGTTGGCTACATGACAGAAACTCTGGCTAACAGAAACTCTGTTCAACTAACAGAAACTCTGGCTACATGACAGAAACTCTGGTCAACTAACAGAAACGTTGGCTACATGACAGAAACTCTGGCTAACTAACAGAAACGTTGGCTACATGACAGAAACTCTGGCCAACTAACAGAAACGTTGGCTACATGACAGAAACTCTGGCTAACAGAAACTCTGTTCAACTAACAGAAACTCTGGATAAATGACAGAAACTCTGGCTAACTAACAGAAACGTTGGCTACATGACAGAAGCTCTGGCTAACTAACAGAAACGTTGGCTACATGACAGAAACTCTGGCCAATTAACAGAAACTCGGGCTAACGGACAGAAACTCTGGTCAACTAACAGAAAATGTGGCTAACTAACAGAAACGTTGGCTACATGACAGAAACTCTGGCTAACAGAAACGTTGGCTACATGATAGAAACTCTGGCTAACTAACAGAAACGTTGGCTCCATGACAGAAACTCTGGCTAACTAACAGAAACGTTGGCTACATGACAGAAACTCTGGCTAACTAACAGAAACGTTGGCTACATGACAGAAACTCTGGCCAACTAACAGAAACTCTGGCCAACTAACAGAAACGTTGGCTACATGACAGAAACTCTGGCTAACAGAAACGTTGGCTACATGACAGAAACTCTGGCTAACTAACAGAAACGTTGGCTCCATGACAGAAACTCTGGCAAACTAACAGAAACGTAGGCTACATGACAGAAACTCTGGCTAACTAACAGAAACGTTGGCTACATGACAGAAACTCTGGCCAACTAACAGAAACTCTGGCTAACAGAAACTCTGTTCAACTAACAGAAACTCTGGCTACATGACAGAAACTCTGGCTAACTAACAGAAACGTTGGCTACATGACAGAAACTCTTGCTAACTAACAAACGTTGGCTACATGACAGAAACTCTGGCCAACTAACAGAAACTCTGGCCAACTAACAGAAACTCTGGCTAACGGACAGAAACTCTGGTCAACTAACAGATAATGTGGCTAACTAACAGAAACTTTGGCTACATGACAGTAACTCTGGCTAACTAACAGAAACGTTGGCTACATGACAGAAACTTTGGCTACATGACAGAAACTCTGGCTAACAGAAACTTTGTTCAACTAACAGAAACTCTGGCTACATGAGAGAAACTCTGGCTAACTAACAGAAACGTTGGCTACATGACAGAAACTCTGGCTAACTAACAAACGTTGGCTACATGACAGAAACTCTGGCTAACTTACAGAAACGTTGGCTCCATGACAGAAACTCTGGCTAACTAACAGAAACGTTGGCTACATGACAGAAACTCTGGCTAACTAACAGAAACGTTGGCTACATGACAGAAACTCTGGCTAACTAACAGAAACGTTGGCTACATGACAGAAACTCTGGCTAACTAACAAACGTTGGCTACATGACAGAAACTCTGGCTAACTAACAGAAACGTTGGCTCCATGACAGAAACTCTGGCTAACTAACAGAAACGTTGGCTACATGACAGAAACTCTGGCTGACTAACAGAAACGTTGGCTACATGACAGAAACTCTGGCCAACTAACAGAAACTCTGGCTAACGGACAGAAATCTGGTCAACTAACAGAAAATGTGGCTAACTAACAGAAACTTTGGCTACATGACAGAAACTCTAACTTACAGAAACTCTGGCTAACTAACAGAAACTTTGGCTACATGACAGAAACTGGCTAACTAACAGAAACGTTGGCTACATGACAGAAACTCTGGCCAACTAACAGAAACTCTGTTCAACTAACAGAAACTCTGGCCAACTAACAGAAACTCTGGCTACCTAACAGAAACGTTGGCTACATGACAGAAACTCTGGCTACATGACAGAAACTCTGGCTAACAGAAACTCTGTTCAACTAACAGAAACTCTGGCTACATGACAGAAACTCTGGCTAACTAACAGAAACGTTGGCTACATGACAGAAACTCTGGCTAACAGAAACTCTGTTCAACTAACAGAAACTCTGGCTACATGACAGAAACTCTGGCTAACTAACAGAAACATTGGCTACATGACAGAAACTCTGGTCAACTAACAGAAAATGTGGCTAAGTAACAGAAACTTTGGCTACATGACAGAAACTCTGGCTAAAAGAAACTATGTTCAACTAACAGAAACTCTGGCTACATGACAGAAACTCTGGCTAACTAACAGAAACGTTGGCTACATGACAGAGACTCTGGCTAACTAACAAACGTTGGCTACATAACAGAAACTCTGGCCAACTAACAGAAACTCTGGCCAACTAACAGAAACTCTGGCTAACGGACAGAAACTCTGGTCAACTAACAGAAAATGTGGCAAGCTAACAGAAACTTTGGCTACATGACAGAAACTCTGGCTAACTAACAGAAACGTTGGCTACATGACAGAAACTCTGGCTAACTAACAGAAACTCTGGCTACATGACAGAAACTTTGGCTACATGACAGAAACTCTGGCTAACAGAAACTCTGTTCAACTAACAGAAACTCTGGCTACATGACAGAAACTCTGGCTAACTAACAGAAACGTTGGCTACATGACAGAAACTCTGGCTAACAGAAACTTTGTTCAACTAACAGAAACTCTGGCTCCATGACAGAAACTCTGGCTAACTAACAGAAACATTGGCTACATGACAGAAACTCTGGTCAACTAACAGAAAATGTGGCTAAGTAACAGAAACTTTGGCTACATGACAGAAACTCTGGCTAAAAGAAACTCTGTTCAACTAACAGAAACTCTGGCTACATGACAGAAACTCTGGCTAACTAACAGAAACGTTGGCTACATGACAGAAACTCTGGCTAACTAACAGAAACGTTGGCTACATGACAGAAACTCTGGCCAACTAACAGAAACGTTGGCTACATGACAGACACTCTGGCTAACAGAAACTCTGTTCAACTAACAGAAACTCTGGCTACATGACAGAAACTCTGGCTAACTAACAGAAACGTTGGCTACATGACGGAAACTTTGGCTAACTAACAAACGTTGGCTACATGACAGAAACTCTGGCCAACTAACAAAAAATCTGGCTAACTAACAGAAACGTTGGCTACATGACAGAAACTCTGGCTAACTAACAAACGTTGGCTACATGACAGAAACTCTGGCCAACTAACAGAAACTCTGGCCAACTAACAGAAACTCTGGCTAACGGACAGAAACTCTGGTCAACTAACAGAAACGTTGGCTCCATGACAGAAACGTTGGCTACATGACAGAAACTCTGGATAACTAACAGAAACGTTGGCTACATGACAGAAACTCTGGCTAACAGAAACTCTGGTCAACTAACAGAAAATGTGGCTAACTAACAGAAACTTTGGCTACATGACAGAAACTCTGGCTAACAGAAACTCTGTTCAACTAACAGAAACTCTGGCTACATGACAGAAACTCTGGCTAACTAACAGAAACGTTGGCTACATGACAGAAACTTTGGCTACATGACAGAAACTCTGGCTAACAGAAACTCTGTTCAACTAACAGAAACTCTGGCTACATGAGAGAAACTCTGGCTAACTAACAGAAACGTTGGCTACATGACAGAAACTCTGGCTAACTAACAAACGTTGGCTACATGACAGAAACTCTGGCTAACTTACAGAAACGTTGGCTCCATGACAGAAACTCTGGCTAACTAACAGAAACGTTGGCTACATGACAGAAACTCTGGCTAACTAACAGAAACGTTGGCTACATGACAGAAACTCTGGCTAACTAACAGAAACGTTGGCTACATGACAGAAACTCTGGCTAACTAACAAACGTTGGCTACATGACAGAAACTCTGGCTAACTAACAGAAACGTTGGCTCCATGACAGAAACTCTGGCTAACTAACAGAAACGTTGGCTACATGACAGAAACTCTGGCTAACTAACAGAAACGTTGGCTACATGACAGAAACTCTGGCTAACTAACAGAAACGTTGGCTACATGACAGAAACTCTGGCCAACTAACAGAAACTCTGGCTAACAGAAACTCTGTTCAACTAACAGAAACTCTGGCTACATGACAGAAACTCTGGCCAACTAACAGAAACTCTGTTCAACTAACAGAAACTCTGGCCAACTAACAGAAACTCTGGCTACCTAACAGAAACGTTGGCTACATGACAGAAACTCTGGCTACATGACAGAAACTCTGGCTAACAGAAACTCTGTTCAACTAACAGAAACTCTGGCTACATGACAGAAACTCTGGCTAACTAACAGAAACGTTGGCTACATGACAGAAACTCTGGCTAACAGAAACTCTGTTCAACTAACAGAAACTCTGGCTACATGACAGAAACTCTGGCTAACTAACAGAAACATTGGCTACATGACAGAAACTCTGGTCAACTAACAGAAAATGTGGCTAAGTAACAGAAACTTTGGCTACATGACAGAAACTCTGGCTAAAAGAAACTATGTTCAACTAACAGAAACTCTGGCTACATGACAGAAACTCTGGCTAACTAACAGAAACGTTGGCTACATGACAGAGACTCTGGCTAACTAACAAACGTTGGCTACATAACAGAAACTCTGGCCAACTAACAGAAACTCTGGCCAACTAACAGAAACTCTGGCTAACGGACAGAAACTCTGGTCAACTAACAGAAAATGTGGCAAGCTAACAGAAACTTTGGCTACATGACAGAAACTCTGGCTAACTAACAGAAACGTTGGCTACATGACAGAAACTCTGGCTAACTAACAGAAACTCTGGCTACATGACAGAAACTTTGGCTACATGACAGAAACTCTGGCTAACAGAAACTCTGTTCAACTAACAGAAACTCTGGCTACATGACAGAAACTCTGGCTAACTAACAGAAACGTTGGCTACATGACAGAAACTCTGGCTAACAGAAACTTTGTTCAACTAACAGAAACTCTGGCTCCATGACAGAAACTCTGGCTAACTAACAGAAACATTGGCTACATGACAGAAACTCTGGTCAACTAACAGAAAATGTGGCTAAGTAACAGAAACTTTGGCTACATGACAGAAACTCTGGCTAAAAGAAACTCTGTTCAACTAACAGAAACTCTGGCTACATGACAGAAACTCTGGCTAACTAACAGAAACGTTGGCTACATGACAGAAACTCTGGCTAACTAACAGAAACGTTGGCTACATGACAGAAACTCTGGCCAACTAACAGAAACGTTGGCTACATGACAGACACTCTGGCTAACAGAAACTCTGTTCAACTAACAGAAACTCTGGCTACATGACAGAAACTCTGGCTAACTAACAGAAACGTTGGCTACATGACGGAAACTTTGGCTAACTAACAAACGTTGGCTACATGACAGAAACTCTGGCCAACTAACAAAAAATCTGGCTAACTAACAGAAACGTTGGCTACATGACAGAAACTCTGGCTAACTAACAAACGTTGGCTACATGACAGAAACTCTGGCCAACTAACAGAAACTCTGGCCAACTAACAGAAACTCTGGCTAACGGACAGAAACTCTGGTCAACTAACAGAAACGTTGGCTCCATGACAGAAACGTTGGCTACATGACAGAAACTCTGGATAACTAACAGAAACGTTGGCTACATGACAGAAACTCTGGCTAACAGAAACTCTGGTCAACTAACAGAAAATGTGGCTAACTAACAGAAACTTTGGCTACATGACAGAAACTCTGGCTAACAGAAACTCTGTTCAACTAACAGAAACTCTGGCTACATGACAGAAACTCTGGCTAACTAACAGAAACGTTGGCTACATGACAGAAACTTTGGCTACATGACAGAAACTCTGGCTAACAGAAACTCTGTTCAACTAACAGAAACTCTGGCTACATGAGAGAAACTCTGGCTAACTAACAGAAACGTTGGCTACATGACAGAAACTCTGGCTAACTAACAAACGTTGGCTACATGACAGAAACTCTGGCTAACTTACAGAAACGTTGGCTCCATGACAGAAACTCTGGCTAACTAACAGAAACGTTGGCTACATGACAGAAACTCTGGCTAACTAACAGAAACGTTGGCTACATGACAGAAACTCTGGCTAACTAACAGAAACGTTGGCTACATGACAGAAACTCTGGCTAACTAACAAACGTTGGCTACATGACAGAAACTCTGGCTAACTAACAGAAACTCTGGCCAACTAACAGAAACTCTGGCTAACGGACAGAAACTCTGGTCAACTAACAGAAAATGTGGCAAGCTAACAGAAACTTTGGCTACATGACAGAAACTCTGGCTAACTAACAGAAACGTTGGCTACATGACAGAAACTCTGGCTAACTGACAGAAACGTTGGCTACATGACAGAAACTCTGGCTAACTAACAGAAACGTTGGCTACATGACAGAAACTCTGGCTAACTAACAGAAACGTTGGCTACATGACAGAGACTCTGGCTAACTAACAAACGTTGGCTACATAACAGAAACTCTGGCCAACTAACAGAAACTCTGGCCAACTAACAGAAACTCTGGCTAACGGACAGAAACTCTGGTCAACTAACAGAAAATGTGGCAAGCTAACAGAAACTTTGGCTACATGACAGAAACTCTGGCTAACTAACAGAAACGTTGGCTACATGACAGAAACTCTGGCTAACTAACAGAAACGTTGGCTACATGACAGAAACTTTGGCTACATGACAGAAACTCTGGCTAACAGAAACTCTGTTCAGCTAACAGAAACTCTGGCTCCATGACAGAAACTCTGGCTAACTAACAGAAACATTGGCTACATGACAGAAACTCTGGTCAACTAACAGAAAATGTGGCTAAGTAACAGAAACTTTGGCTACATGACAGAAACTCTGGCTAAAAGAAACTCTGTTCAACTAACAGAAACTCTGGCTACATGACAGAAACTCTGGCTAACTAACAGAAACGTTGGCTACATGACAGAAATTCTGGCTAACTAACAGAAACGTTGGCTACATGACAGAAACTCTGGCCAACTAACAGAAACGTTGGCTACATGACAGACACTCTGGCTAACAGAAACTCTGTTCAACTAACAGAAACTCTGGCTACATGACAGAAACTCTGGCTAACTGACAGAAACGTTGGCTACATGACGGAAACTTTGGCTAACTAACAAACGTTGGCTACATGACAGAAACTCTGGCCAACTAACAAAAAATCTGGCTAACTAACAGAAACGTTGGCTACATGACAGAAACTCTGGCTAACTAACAAACGTTGGCTACATGACAGAAACTCTGGCCAACTAACAGAAACTCTGGCCAACTAACAGAAACTCTGGCTAACGGACAGAAACTCTGGTCAACTAACAGAAACGTTGGCTCCATGACAGAAACGTTGGCTACATGACAGAAACTCTGGCTAACTAACAGAAACGTTGGCTACATGACAGAAACTCTGGCTAACAGAAACTCTGTTCAACTAACAGAAACTCTGGCTACATGACAGAAACTCTGGTCAACTAACAGAAACGTTGGCTACATGACAGAAACTCTGGTCAACTAACAGAAAATGTGGCTAAGTAACAGAAACTTTGGCTACATGACAGAAACTCTGGCTAACAGAAACTCTGTTCAACTAACAGAAACTCTGGCTACATGACAGAAACTCTGGCTAACTAACAGAAACGTTGGCTCCATGACAGAAACTCTGGCTAACTGACAGAAACGTTGGCTACATGACAGAAACTCTGGCTAACTAACAGAAACGTTGGCTACATGACAGAAACTCTGGCCAACTAACAGAGACTCTGGCTAACTAACAAACGTTGGCTACATAACAGAAACTCTGGCCAACTAACAGAAACTCTGGCCAACTAACAGAAACTCTGGCTAACGGACAGAAACTCTGGTCAACTAACAGAAAATGTGGCAAGCTAACAGAAACTTTGGCTACATGACAGAAACTCTGGCTAACTAACAGAAACGTTGGCTACATGACAGAAACTCTGTCTAACTAACAGAAACGTTGGCTACATGACAGAAACGTTGGCTACATGACAGAAACTCTGGCTAACAGAAACTCTGTTCAACTAACAGAAACTCTGGCTACATGACAGAAACTCTGGCTAACTAACAGAAACGTTGGCTACATGACAGAAACTCTGGCTAACAGAAACTCTGTTCAACTAACAGAAACTCTGGCTACATGACAGAAACTCTGGTTAACTAACAGAAACATTGGCTACATGACAGAAACTCTGGTCAACTAACAGAAAATGTGGCTAAGTAACAGAAACTTTGGCTACATGACAGAAACTCTGGCTAAAAGAAACTATGTTCAACTAACAGAAACTCTGGCTACATGACAGAAACTCTGGCTAACTAACAGAAACGTTGGCTACATGACAGAAACTCTGGCTAACTAACAGAAACTCTGGCTACATGACAGAAACTTTGGCTACATGACAGAAACTCTGGCTAACAGAAACTCTGTTCAACTAACAGAAACTCTGGCTACATGACAGAAACTCTGGCTAACTAACAGAAACGTTGGCTACATGACAGAAACTCTGGCTAACAGAAACTCTGTTCAACTAACAGAAACTCTGGCTCCATGACAGAAACTCTGGCTAACTAACAGAAACATTGGCTACATGACAGAAACTCTGGTCAACTAACAGAAAATGTGGCTAAGTAACAGAAACTTTGGCTACATGACAGAAACTCTGGCTAAAAGAAACTCTGGCTACATGACAGAAACTCTGGCTAACTAACAGAAACGTTGGCTACATGACAGAAACTCTGGCTAACTAACAGAAACGTTGGCTACATGACAGAAACTCTGGCCAACTAACAGAAACGTTGGCTACATGACAGACACTCTGGCTAACAGAAACTCTGTTCAACTAACAGAAACTCTGGCTACATGACAGAAACTCTGGCTAACTAACAGAAACGTTGGCTACATGACGGAAACTTTGGCTAACTAACAAACGTTGGCTACATGACAGAAACTCTGGCCAACTAACAAAAAATCTGGCTAACTAACAGAAACGTTGGCTACATGACAGAAACTCTGGCTAACTAACAAACGTTGGCTACATGACAGAAACTCTGGCCAACTAACAGAAACTCTGGCCAACTAACAGAAACTCTGGCTAACGGACAGAAACTCTGGTCAACTAACAGAAACGTTGGCTCCATGACAGAAACGTTGGCTACATGACAGAAACTCTGGCTAACAGAAACTCTGTTCAACTAACAGAAAATGTGGCTAACTAACAGAAACTTTGGCTACATGACAGAAACTCTGGCTAACAGAAACTCTGTTCAACTAACAGAAACTCTGGCTACATGAGAGAAACTCTGGCTAACTAACAGAAACGTTGGCTACATGACAGAAACTCTGGCTAACTAACAAACGTTGGCTACATGACAGAAACTCTGGCTAACTTACAGAAACGTTGGCTCCATGACAGAAACTCTGGCTAACTAACAGAAACGTTGGCTACATGACAGAAACTCTGGCTAACTAACAGAAACGTTGGCTACATGACAGAAACTCTGGCTAACTAACAGAAACGTTGGCTACATGACAGAAACTCTGGCTAACTAACAAACGTTGGCTACATGACAGAAACTCTGGCTAACTAACAGAAACGTTGGCTCCATGACAGAAACTCTGGCTAACTAACAGAAACGTTGGCTACATGACAGAAACTCTGGCTAACTAACAGAAACGTTGGCTACATGACAGAAACTCTGGCCAACTAACAGAAACTCTGGCTAACGGACAGAAATCTGGTCAACTAACAGAAAATGTGGCTAACTAACAGAAACTTTGGCTACATGACAGAAACTCTAACTTACAGAAACTCTGGCTAACTAACAGAAACTTTGGCTACATGACAGAAACTGGCTAACTAACAGAAACGTTGGCTACATGACAGAAACTCTGGCCAACTAACAGAAACTCTGTTCAACTAACAGAAACTCTGGCCAACTAACAGAAACTCTGGCTACCTAACAGAAACGTTGGCTACATGACAGAAACTCTGGCTAACAGAAACGTTGGCTACATGACAGAAACTCTGGTTAACTAACAGAAACGTTGGCTCCATGACAGAAACTCTGGCTACCTCACAGAAACGTTGGCTACATGACAGAAACTCTGGCTAACAGAAACGTTGGCTACATGACAGAAACTCTGGTTAACTAACAGAAATGTTGGCTCCATGACAGAAACTCTGGCTAACTGACAGAAACGTTGGCTACATGACAGAAACTCTGGCTAACTAACAGAAACGTTGGCTACATGACAGAAACTCTGGCCAACTAACAGAAACTCTGGCTAACAGAAACTCTGTTCAACTAACAGAAACTCTGGCTACATGACAGAAACTCTGGCTAACTAACAGAAACGTTGGCTACATGACAGAAACTCTGGCTAACTAACAAACGTTGGCTACATGACAGAAACTCTGGCTAACTAACAGAAACGTTGGCTCCATGACAGAAACTCTGGCTAACTAACAGAAACGTTGGCTACATGACAGAAACTCTGGCTAACTAACAGAAACGTTGGCTACATTACAGAAACTCTGGCCAACTAACAGAAACTCTGGCTAACGGACAGAAATCTGGTCAACTAACAGAAAATGTGGCTAACTAACAGAAACTTTGGCTACATGACAGAAACTCTAACTTACAGAAACTCTGGCTAACTAACAGAAACTTTGGCTACATGACAGAAACTGGCTAACTAACAGAAACGTTGGCTACATGACAGAAACTCTGGCCAACTAACAGAAACTCTGTTCAACTAACAGAAACTCTGGCAAACTAACAGAAACTCTGGCTACCTAACAGAAACGTTGGCTACATGACAGAAACTCTGGCTAACAGAAACGTTGGCTACATGACAGAAACTCTGGTTAACTAACAGAAACGTTGGCTCCATGACAGAAACTCTGGCTACCTCACAGAAACGTTGGCTACATGACAGAAACTCTGGCTAACAGAAACGTTGGCTACATGACAGAAACTCTGGCTAACAGAAACTCTGTTCAACTAACAGAAACTCTGGCTACATGACAGAAACTCTGGCTAACTAACAGAAACGTTGGCTACATGACAGAAACTTTGGCTACATGACAGAAACTCTGGCTAACAGAAACTCTGTTCAACTAACAGAAACTCTGGCTACATGAGAGAAACTCTGGCTAACTAACAGAAACGTTGGCTACATGACAGAAACTCTGGCTAACTAACAAACGTTGGCTACATGACAGAAACTCTGGCTAACTTACAGAAACGTTGGCTCCATGACAGAAACTCTGGCTAACTAACAGAAACGTTGGCTACATGACAGAAACTCTGGCTAACTAACAGAAACGTTGGCTACATGACAGAAACTCTGGCTAACTAACAGAAACGTTGGCTACATGACAGAAACTCTGGCTAACTAACAAACGTTGGCTACATGACAGAAACTCTGGCTAACTAACAGAAACGTTGGCTCCATGACAGAAACTCTGGCTAACTAACAGAAACGTTGGCTACATGACAGAAACTCTGGCTAACTAACAGAAACGTTGGCTACATGACAGAAACTCTGGCCAACTAACAGAAACTCTGGCTAACGGACAGAAATCTGGTCAACTAACAGAAAATGTGGCTAACTAACAGAAACTTTGGCTACATGACAGAAACTCTAACTTACAGAAACTCTGGCTAACTAACAGAAACTTTGGCTACATGACAGAAACTGGCTAACTAACAGAAACGTTGGCTACATGACAGAAACTCTGGCCAACTAACAGAAACTCTGTTCAACTAACAGAAACTCTGGCCAACTAACAGAAACTCTGGCTACCTAACAGAAACGTTGGCTACATGACAGAAACTCTGGCTAACAGAAACGTTGGCTACATGACAGAAACTCTGGTTAACTAACAGAAACGTTGGCTCCATGACAGAAACTCTGGCTACCTAACAGAAACGTTGGCTACATGACAGAAACTCTGGCTAACAGAAACGTTGGCTACATGACAGAAACTCTGGTTAACTAACAGAAACGTTGGCTCCATGACAGAAACTCTGGCTAACTGACAGAAACGTTGGCTACATGACAGAAACTCTGGCTAACTAACAGAAACGTTGGCTACATGACAGAAACTCTGGCCAAATAACAGAAACTCTGGCTAACAGAAACTCTGTTCAACTAACAGAAACTCTGGCTACATGACAGAAACTCTGGCTAACTAACAGAAACGTTGGCTACATGACAGAGACTCTGGCTAACTAACAAACGTTGGCTACATAACAGAAACTCTGGCCAACTAACAGAAACTCTGGCCAACTAACAGAAACTCTGGCTAACGGACAGAAACTCTGGTCAACTAACAGAAAATGTGGCAAGCTAACAGAAACTTTGGCTACATGACAGAAACTCTGGCTAACTAACAGAAACGTTGGCTACATGACAGAAACTCTGGCTAACTAACAGAAACGTTGGCTACATGACAGAAACGTTGGCTACATGACAGAAACTCTGGCTAACAGAAACTCTGTTCAACTAACAGAAACTCTGGCTACATGACAGAAACTCTGGCTAACTAACAGAAACGTTGGCTACATGACAGAAACTCTGGCTAACAGAAACTCTGTTCAACTAACAGAAACTCTGGCTACATGACAGAAACTCTGGCTAACTAACAGAAACATTGGCTACATGACAGAAACTCTGGCTAACTAACAGAAACTTTGGCTACATGACAGAAACTCTGGCTAAAAGAAACTATGTTCAACTAACAGAAACTCTGGCTACATGACAGAAACTCTGGCTAACTAACAGAAACGTTGGCTACATGACAGAGACTCTGGCTAACTAACAAACGTTGGCTACATAACAGAAACTCTGGCCAACTAACAGAAACTCTGGCCAACTAACAGAAACTCTGGCTAACGGACAGAAACTCTGGTCAACTAACAGAAAATGTGGCAACCTAACAGAAACTTTGGCTACATGACAGAAACTCTGGCTAACTAACAGAAACGTTGGCTACATGACAGAAACTCTGGCTAACTAACAGAAACTCTGGCTACATGACAGAAACTTTGGCTACATGACAGAAACTCTGGCTAACTAACAGAAACATTGGCTACATGACAGAAACTCTGGTCAACTAACAGAAAATGTGGCTAAGTAACAGAAACTTTGGCTACATGACAGAAACTCTGGCTAAAAGAAACTCTGTTCAACTAACAGAAACTCTGGCTACATGACAGAAACTCTGGCAAACTAACAGAAACGTTGGCTACATGACAGAAACTCTGGCTAACTAACAGAAACGTTGGCTACATGACAGAAACTCTGGCCAACTAACAGAAACGTTGGCTACATGACAGAAACTCTGGCTAACAGAAACTCTGTTCAACTAACAGAAACTCTGGCTACATGACAGAAACTCTGGCTAACTAACAGAAACGTTGGCTACATGACGGAAACTTTGGCTAACTAACAAACGTTGGCTACATGACAGAAACTCTGGCCAACTAACAAAAAATCTGGCTAACTAACAGAAACGTTGGCTACATGACAGAAACTCTGGCTAACTAACAAACGTTGGCTACATGACAGAAACTCTGGCCAACTAACAGAAACTCTGGCCAACTAACAGAAACTCTGGCTAACGGACAGAAACTCTGGTCAGCTAACAGAAACGTTGGCTCCATGACAGAAACGTTGGCTACATGACAGAAACTCTGGATAACTAACAGAAACGTTGGCTACATGACAGAAACTCTGGCTAACAGAAACTCTGTTCAACTAACAGAAAATGTGGCTAACTAACAGAAACTTTGGCTACATGACAGAAACTCTGGCTAACAGAAACTCTGTTCAACTAACAGAAACTCTGGCTACATGACAGAAACTCTGGCTAACTAACAGAAACGTTGGCTACATGACAGAAACTCTGGCTAACAGAAACTCTGTTCAACTAACAGAAACTCTGGCTACATGAGAGAAACTCTGGCTAACTAACAGAAACGTTGGCTACATGACAGAAACTCTGGCTAACTAACAAACGTTGGCTACATGACAGAAACTCTGGCTAACTTACAGAAACGTTGGCTCCATGACAGAAACTCTGGCTAACTAACAGAAACGTTGGCTACATGACAGAAACTCTGGCTAACTAACAGAAACGTTGGCTACATGACAGAAACTCTGGCTAACTAACAGAAACGTTGGCTACATGACAGAAACTCTGGCTAACTAACAAACGTTGGCTACATGACAGAAACTCTGGCTAACTAACAGAAACGTTGGCTCCATGACAGAAACTCTGGCTAACTAACAGAAACGTTGGCTACATGACAGAAACTCTGGCTAACTAACAGAAACGTTGGCTACATGACAGAAACTCTGGCCAACTAACAGAAACTCTGGCTAACGGACAGAAATCTGGTCAACTAACAGAAAATGTGGCTAACTAACAGAAACTTTGGCTACATGACAGAAACTCTAACTTACAGAAACTCTGGCTAACTAACAGAAACTTTGGCTACATGACAGAAACTGGCTAACTAACAGAAACGTTGGCTACATGACAGAAACTCTGGCCAACTAACAGAAACTCTGTTCAACTAACAGAAACTCTGGCCAACTAACAGAAACTCTGGCTACCTAACAGAAACGTTGGCTACATGACAGAAACTCTGGCTAACAGAAACGTTGGCTACATGACAGAAACTCTGGTTAACTAACAGAAACGTTGGCTCCATGACAGAAACTCTGGCTACCTAACAGAAACGTTGGCTACATGACAGAAACTCTGGCTAACAGAAACGTTGGCTACATGACAGAAACTCTGGTTAACTAACAGAAACGTTGGCTCCATGACAGAAACTCTGGCTAACTGACAGAAACGTTGGCTACATGACAGAAACTCTGGCTAACTAACAGAAACGTTGGCTACATGACAGAAACTCTGGCCAACTAACAGAAACTCTGGCTAACAGAAACTCTGTTCAACTAACAGAAACTCTGGCTACATGACAGAAACTCTGGCTAACTAACAGAAACGTTGGCTACATGACAGAGACTCTGGCTAACTAACAAACGTTGGCTACATAACAGAAACTCTGGCCAACTAACAGAAACTCTGGCCAACTAACAGAAACTCTGGCTAACGGACAGAAACTCTGGTCAACTAACAGAAAATGTGGCAAGCTAACAGAAACTTTGGCTACATGACAGAAACTCTGGCTAACTAACAGAAACGTTGGCTACATGACAGAAACTCAGGCTAACTAACAGAAACGTTGGCTACATGACAGAAACGTTGGCTACATGACAGAAACTCTGGCTAACAGAAACTCTGTTCAACTAACAGAAACTCTGGCTAACTAACAGAAACGTTGGCTACATGACAGAAACTCTGGCTAACAGAAACTCTGTTCAACTAACAGAAACTCTGGCTACATGACAGAAACTCTGGCTAACTAACAGAAACATTGGCTACATGACAGAAACTCTGGTCAACTAACAGAAAATGTGGCTAAGTAACAGAAACTTTGGCTACATGACAGAAACTCTGGCTAAAAGAAACTATGTTCAACTAACAGAAACTCTGGCTACATGACAGAAACTCTGGCTAACTAACAGAAACGTTGGCTACATGACAGAGACTCTGGCTAACTAACAAACGTTGGCTACATAACAGAAACTCTGGCCAACTAACAGAAACTCTGGCCAACTAACAGAAACTCTGGCTAACGGACAGAAACTCTGGTCAACTAACAGAAAATGTGGCAAGCTAACAGAAACTTTGGCTACATGACAGAAACTCTGGCTAACTAACAGAAACGTTGGCTACATGACAGAAACTCTGGCTAACTAACAGAAACTCTGGCTACATGACAGAAACTTTGGCTACATGACAGAAACTCTGGCTAACAGAAACTCTGTTCAACTAACAGAAACTCTGGCTACATGACAGAAACTCTGGCTAACTAACAGAAACGTTGGCTACATGACAGAAACTCTGGCTAACAGAAACTCTGTTCAACTGACAGAAACTCTGGCTCCATGACAGAAACTCTGGCTAACTAACAGAAACATTGGCTACATGACAGAAACTCTGGTCAACTAACAGAAAATGTGGCTAAGTAACAGAAACTTTGGCTACATGACAGAAACTCTGGCTAAAAGAAACTCTGTTCAACTAACAGAAACTCTGGCTACATGACAGAAACTCTGGCTAACTAACAGAAACGTTGGCTACATGACAGAAACTCTGGCTAACTAACAGAAACGTTGGCTACATGACAGAAACTCTGTCCAACTAACAGAAACGTTGGCTACATGACAGACACTCTGGCTAACAGAAACTCTGTTCAACTAACAGAAACTCTGGCTACATGACAGAAACTCTGGCTAACTAACAGAAACGTTGGCTACATGACGGAAACTTTGGCTAACTAACAAACGTTGGCTACATGACAGAAACTCTGGCCAACTAACAAAAAATCTGGCTAACTAACAGAAACGTTGGCTACATGACAGAAACTCTGGCTAACTAACAAACGTTGGCTACATGACAGAAACTCTGGCCAACTAACAGAAACTCTGGCCAACTAACAGAAACTCTGGCTAACGGACAGAAACTCTGGTCAACTAACAGAAACGTTGGCTCCATGACAGAAACGTTGGCTACATGACAGAAACTCTGGATAACTAACAGAAACGTTGGCTACATGACAGAAACTCTGGCTAACAGAAACTCTGTTCAACTAACAGAAAATGTGGCTAACTAACAGAAACTTTGGCTACATGACAGAAACTATGGCTAACAGAAACTCTGTTCAACTAACAGAAACTCTGGCTACATGACAGAAACTCTGGCTAACTAACAGAAACGTTGGCTACATGACAGAAACTTTGGCTACATGACAGAAACTCTGGCTAACAGAAACTCTGTTCAACTAACAGAAACTCTGGCTACATGAGAGAAACTCTGGCTAACTAACAGAAACGTTGGCTACATGACAGAAACTCTGGCTAACTAACAAACGTTGGCTACATGACAGAAACTCTGGCTAACTTACAGAAACGTTGGCTCCATGACAGAAACTCTGGCTAACTAACAGAAACGTTGGCTACATGACAGAAACTCTGGCTAACTAACAGAAACGTTGGCTACATGACAGAAACTCTGGCTAACTAACAGAAACGTTGGCTACATGACAGAAACTCTGGCTAACTAACAAACGTTGGCTACATGACAGAAACTCTGGCTAACTAACAGAAACGTTGGCTCCATGACAGAAACTCTGGCTAACTAACAGAAACGTTGGCTACATGACAGAAACTCTGGCTAACTAACAGAAACGTTGGCTACATGACAGAAACTCTGGCCAACTAACAGAAACTCTGGCTAACGGACAGAAATCTGGTCAACTAACAGAAAATGTGGCTAACTAACAGAAACTTTGGCTACATGACAGAAACTCTAACTTACAGAAACTCTGGCTAACTAACAGAAACTTTGGCTACATGACAGAAACTGGCTAACAGAAACGTTGGCTACATGACAGAAACTCTGGCCAACTAACAGAAACTCTGTTCAACTAACAGAAACTCTGGCCAACTAACAGAAACTCTGGCTACCTAACAGAAACGTTGGCTACATGACAGAAACTCTGGCTAACAGAAACGTTGGCTACATGACAGAAACTCTGGTTAACTAACAGAAACGTTGGCTCCATGACAGAAACTCTGGCTACCTAACAGAAACGTTGGCTACATGACAGAAACTCTGGCTAACAGAAACGTTGGCTACATGACAGAAACTCTGGTTAACTAACAGAAACGTTGGCTCCATGACAGAAACTCTGGCTAACTGACAGAAACGTTGGCTACATGACAGAAACTCTGGCTAACTAACAGAAACATTGGCTACATGACAGAAACTCTGGCCAACTAACAGAAACTCTGGCTAACAGAAACTCTGTTCAACTAACAGAAACTCTGGCTACATGACAGAAACTCTGGCTAACTAACAGAAACGTTGGCTACATGACAGAAACTCTTGCTAACTAACAGAAACGTTGGCTACATGACAGAAACTCTGGATAACTAACAGAAACGTTGGCTACATGACAGAAACTTTGGCTACATGACAGAAACTCTGGCTAACAGAAACTCTGTTCAACTAACAGAAACTCTGGCTACATGAGAGAAACTCTGGCTAACTAACAGAAACGTTGGCTACATGACAGAAACTCTGGCTAACTAACAAACGTTGGCTACATGACAGAAACTCTGGCTAACTTACAGAAACGTTGGCTCCATGACAGAAACTCTGGCTAACTAACAGAAACGTTGGCTACATGACAGAAACTCTGGCTAACTAACAGAAACGTTGGCTACATGACAGAAACTCTGGCTAACTAACAGAAACGTTGGCTACATGACAGAAACTCTGGCTAACTAACAAACGTTGGCTACATGACAGAAACTCTGGCTAACTAACAGAAACGTTGGCTCCATGACAGAAACTCTGGCTAACTAACAGAAACGTTGGCTACATGACAGAAACTCTGGCTAACTAACAGAAACGTTGGCTACATGACAGAAACTCTGGCCAACTAACAGAAACTCTGGCTAACGGACAGAAATCTGGTCAACTAACAGAAAATGTGGCTAACTAACGGAAACTTTGGCTACATGACAGAAACTCTAACTTACAGAAACTCGGGCTAACTAACAGAAACTTTGGCTACATGACAGAAACTGGCTAACTAACAGAAACGTTGGCTACATGACAGAAACTCTGGCCAACTAACAGAAACTCTGTTCAACTAACAGAAACTCTGGCCAACTAACAGAAACTCTGGCTACCTAACAGAAACGTTGGCTACATGACAGAAACTCTGGCTAACAGAAACGTTGGCTACATGACAGAAACTCTGGTTAACTAACAGAAACGTTGGCTCCATGACAGAAACTCTGGCTACCTAACAGAAACGTTGGCTACATGACAGAAACTCTGGCTAACAGAAACGTTGGCTACATGACAGAAACTCTGGTTAACTAACAGAAACGTTGGCTCCATGACAGAAACTCTGGCTAACTGACAGAAACGTTGGCTACATGACAGAAACTCTGGCTAACTAACAGAAACGTTGGCTACATGACAGAAACTCTGGCCAACTAACAGAAACTCTGGCTAACAGAAACTCTGTTCAACTAACAGAAACTCTGGCTACATGAGAGAAACTCTGGCTAACTAACAGAAACGTTGGCTACATGACAGAGACTCTGGCTAACTAACAAACGTTGGCTACATAACAGAAACTCTGGCCAACTAACAGAAACTCTGGCCAACTAACAGAAACTCTGGCTAACGGACAGAAACTCTGGTCAACTAACAGAAAATGTGGCAAGCTAACAGAAACTTTGGCTACATGACAGAAACTCTGGCTAACTAACAGAAACGTTGGCTACATGACAGAAACTCAGGCTAACTAACAGAAACGTTGGCTACATGACAGAAACGTTGGCTACATGACAGAAACTCTGGCTAACAGAAACTCTGTTCAACTAACAGAAACTCTGGCTACATGACAGAAACTCTGGCTAACTAACAGAAATGTTGGCTACATGACAGAAACTCTGGCTAACAGAAACTCTGTTCAACTAACAGAAACTCTGGCTACATGACAGAAACTCTGGCTAACTAACAGAAACATTGGCTACATGACAGAAACTCTGGTCAACTAACAGAAAATGTGGCTAAGTAACAGAAACTTTGGCTACATGACAGAAACTCTGGCTAAAAGAAACTATGTTCAACTAACAGAAACTCTGGCTACATGACAGAAACTCTGGCTAACTAACAGAAACGTTGGCTACATGACAGAGACTCTGGCTAACTAACAAACGTTGGCTACATAACAGAAACTCTGGCCAACTAACAGAAACTCTGGCCAACTAACAGAAACTCTGGCTAACGGACAGAAACTCTGGTCAACTAACAGAAAATGTGGCAAGCTAACAGAAACTTTGGCTACATGACAGAAACTCTGGCTAACTAACAGAAACGTTGGCTACATGACAGAAACTCTGGCTAACTAACAGAAACTCTGGCTACATGACAGAAACTTTGGCTACATGACAGAAACTCTGGCTAACAGAAACTCTGTTCAACTAACAGAAACTCTGGCTACATGACAGAAACTCTGGCTAACTAACAGAAACGTTGGCTACATGACAGAAACTCTGGCTAACAGAAACTCTGTTCAACTAACAGAAACTCTGGCTCCATGACAGAAACTCTGGCTAACTAACAGAAACATTGGCTACATGACAGAAACTCTGGTCAACTAACAGAAAATGTGGCTAAGTAACAGAAACTTTGGCTACATGACAGAAACTCTGGCTAAAAGAAACTCTGTTCAACTAACAGAAACTCTGGCTACATGACAGAAACTCTGGCTAACTAACAGAAACGTTGGCTACATGACAGAAACTCTGGCTAACTAACAGAAACGTTGGCTACATGACAGAAACTCTGGCCAACTAACAGAAACGTTGGCTACATGACAGACACTCTGGCTAACAGAAACTCTGTTCAACTAACAGAAACTCTGGCTACATGACAGAAACTCTGGCTAACTAACAGAAACGTTGGCTACATGACGGAAACTTTGGCTAACTAACAAACGTTGGCTACATGACAGAAACTCTGGCCAACTAACAAAAAATCTGGCTAACTAACAGAAACGTTGGCTACATGACAGAAACTCTGGCTAACTAACAAACGTTGGCTACATGACAGAAACTCTGGCCAACTAACAGAAACTCTGGCCAACTAACAGAAACTCTGGCTAACGGACAGAAACTCTGGTCAACTAACAGAAACGTTGGCTCCATGACAGAAACGTTGGCTACATGACAGAAACTCTGGATAACTAACAGAAACGTTGGCTACATGACAGAAACTCTGGCTAACAGAAACTCTGTTCAACTAACAGAAACTCTGGCTACATGACAGAAACTCTGGTCAACTAACAGAAACGTTGGCTACATGACAGAAACTCTGGTCAACTAACAGAAAATGTGGCTAAGTAACAGAAACTTTGGCTACATGACAGAAACTCTGGCTAACAGAAACTCTGTTCAACTAGCAGAAACTCTGGCTACATGACAGAAACTCTGGCTAACTAACAGAAACGTTGGCTACATGACAGAAACTCTGGCCAACTAACAGAAACGTTGGCTACATGACAGAAACTCTGGCTAACAGAAACTCTGTTCAACTAACAGAAACTCTGGATACATGACAGAAACTCTGGCTAACTAACAGAAACGTTGGCTACATGACAGAAACTCTGGCTAACTAACAGAAACGTTGGCTACATGACAGAAACTCTGGCCAATTAACAGAAACTCGGGCTAACGGATAGAAACTCTGGTCAACTAACAGAAAATGTGGCTAACTAACAGAAACGTTGGCTACATGACAGAAACTCTGGCTAACAGAAACGTTGGCTACATGACAGAAACTCTGGCTAACTAACAGAAACGTTGGCTCCATGACAGAAACTCTGGCTAACTAACAGAAACGTTGGCTACATGACAGAAACTCTGGCTAACTAACAGAAACGTTGGCTACATGACAGAAACTCTGGCCAACTAACAGAAACTCTGGCCAACTAACAGAAACGTTGGCTACATGACAGAAACTCTGGCTAACAGAAACGTTGGCTCCATGACAGAAACTCTGGCTAACTAACAGAAACGTAGGCTACATGACAGAAACTCTGGCTAACTAACAGAAACGTTGGCTACATGACAGAAACTCTGGCCAACTAACAGAAACTCTGGCTAACAGAAAATCTGTTCAACTAACAGAAACTCTGGCTACATGACAGAAACTCTGGCTAACTAACAGAAACGTTGGCTACATGACAGAAACTCTTGCTATCTAACAAACGTTGGCTACATGACAGAAACTCTGGCCAACTAACAGAAACTCTGGCTAACGGACAGAAACTCTGGTCAACTAACAGAAAATGTGGCTAACTAACAGAAACTTTGGCTACATGACAGAAACTCTGGCTAACAGAAACTCTGTTCAACTAACAGAAACTCTGGCTACATGACAGAAACTCTGGCTAACTAACAGAAACGTTGGCTACATGACAGAAACTTTGGCTACATGACAGAAACTCTGGCTAACAGAAACTCTGTTCAACTAACAGAAACTCTGGCTACATGAGAGAAACTCTGGCTAACTAACAGAAACGTTGGCTACATGACAGAAACTCTGGCTAACTAACAAACGTTGGCTACATGACAGAAACTCTGGCTAACTTACAGAAACGTTGGCTCCATGACAGAAACTCTGGCTAACTAACAGAAACGTTGGCTACATGACAGAAACTCTGGCTAACTAACAGAAACGTTGGCTACATGACAGAAACTCTGGCTAACTAACAGAAACGTTGGCTACATGACAGAAACTCTGGCTAACTAACAGAAACGTTGGCTACATGACAGAAACTCTGGCTAACTAACAAACGTTGGCTACATGACAGAAACTCTGGCTAACTAACAGAAACGTTGGCTCCATGACAGAAACTCTGGCTAACTAACAGAAACGTTGGCTACATGACAGAAACTCTGGCTAACTAACAGAAACGTTGGCTACATGACAGAAACTCTGGCTAACTAACAGAAACGTTGGCTACATGACAGAAACTCTGGCTAACTAACAAACGTTGGCTACATGACAGAAACTCTGGCTAACTAACAGAAACGTTGGCTCCATGACAGAAACTCTGGCTAACTAACAGAAACGTTGGCTACATGACAGAAACTCTGGCTAACTAACAGAAACGTTGGCTACATGACAGAAACTCTGGCCAACTAACAGAAACTCTGGCTAACGGACAGAAATCTGGTCAACTAACAGAAAATGTGGCTAACTAACAGAAACTTTGGCTACATGACAGAAACTCTAACTTACAGAAACTCTGGCTAACTAACAGAAACTTTGGCTACATGACAGAAACTGGCTAACTAACAGAAACGTTGGCTACATGACAGAAACTCTGGCCAACTAACAGAAACTCTGTTCAACTAACAGAAACTCTGGCCAACTAACAGAAACTCTGGCTACCTAACAGAAACGTTGGCTACATGACAGAAACTCTGGCTAACAGAAACGTTGGCTACATGACAGAAACTCTGGTTAACTAACAGAAATGTTGGCTCCATGACAGAAACTCTGGCTACCTAACAGAAACGTTGGCTACATGACAGAAACTCTGGCTAACAGAAACGTTGGCTACATGACAGAAACTCTGGTTAACTAACAGAAACGTTGGCTCCATGACAGAAACTCTGGCTAACTGACAGAAACGTTGGCTACATGACAGAAACTCTGGCTAACTAACAGAAACGTTGGCTACATGACAGAAACTCTGGCCAACTAACAGAAACTCTGGCTAACAGAAACTCTGTTCAACTAACAGAAACTCTGGCTACATGACAGAGACTCTGGCTAACTAACAAACGTTGGCTACATAACAGAAACTCTGGCCAACTAACAGAAACTCTGGCCAACTAACAGAAACTCTGGCTAACGGACAGAAACTCTGGTCAACTAACAGAAAATGTGGCAAGCTAACGGAAACTTTGGCTACATGACAGAAACTCTGGCTAACTAACAGAAACGTTGGCTACATGACAGAAACTCTGGCTAACTAACAGAAACGTTGGCTACATGACAGAAACGTTGGCTACATGACAGAAACTCTGGCTAACAGAAACTCTGTTCAACTAAGAAACTCTGGCTACATGACAGAAACTCTGGCTAACTAACAGAAACGTTGGCTACATGACAGAAACTCTGGCTAACAGAAACTCTGTTCAACTAAGAAACTCTGGCTACATGACAGAAACTCTGGCTAACTAACAGAAACGTTGGCTACATGACAGAAACTCTGGCTAACAGAAACTCTGTTCAACTAACAGAAACTCTGGCTACATGGCAGAAACTCTGGCTAACTAACAGAAACATTGGCTACATGACAGAAACTCTGGTCAACTAACAGAAAATGTGGCTAAGTAACAGAAACTTTGGCTACATGACAGAAACTCTGGCTAAAAGAAACTCTGTTCAACTAACAGAAACTCTGGCTACATGACAGAAACTCTGGCTAACTAACAGAAACGTTGGCTACATGACAGAAACTCTGGCTAACTAACAGAAACGTTGGCTACATGACAGAAACTCTGGCCAACTAACAGAAACGTTGGCTACATGACAGACACTCTGGCTAACAGAAACTCTGTTCAACTAACAGAAACTCTGGCTACATGACAGAAACTCTGGCTAACTAACAGAAACGTTGGCTACATGATGGAAACTTTGGCTAACTAACAAACGTTGGCTACATGACAGAAACTCTGGCCAACTAACAAAAAATCTGGCTAACTAACAGAAACGTTGGCTACATGACAGAAACTCTGGCTAACTAACAAACGTTGGCTACATGACAGAAACTCTGGCCAACTAACAGAAACTCTGGCCAACTAACAGAAACTCTGGCTAACGGACAGAAACTCTGGTCAACTAACAGAAACGTTGGCTCCATGACAGAAACGTTGGCTACATGACAGAAACTCTGGCTAACTAACAGAAACGTTGGCTACATGACAGAAACTTTGGCTACATGACAGAAACTCTGGCTAACAGAAACTCTGTTCAACTAACAGAAACTCTGGCTACATGACAGAAACTCTGGTCAACTAACAGAAACGTTGGCTACATGACAGAAACTCTGGTCAACTAACAGAAAATGTGGCTAAGTAACAGAAACTTTGGCTACATGACAGAAACTCTGGCTAACAGAAACTCTGTTCAACTAACAGAAACTCTGGCTACATGACAGAAACTCTGGCTAACTAACAGAAACGTTGGCTACATGACAGAAAATCTGGCCAACTAACAGAAACGTTGGCTACATGACAGAAACTCTGGCTAACAGAAACTTTGTTCAACTAACAGAAACTCTGGCTACATGACAGAAACTCTGGCTAACTAACAGAAACGTTGGCTACATGACAGAAACTCTGGCTAACTAACAGAAACGTTGGCTACATGACAGAAACTCTGGCCAACTAACAGAAACGTTGGCTACATGACAGAAACTCTGGCTAACAGAAACTCTGTTCAACTAACAGAAACTCTGGATACATGACAGAAACTCTGGCTAACTAACAGAAACGTTGGCTACATGACAGAAACTCTGGCTAACTAACAAACGTTGGCTACATGACAGAAACTCTGGCTAACTAACAGAAACGTTGGCTACATGACAGAAACTCTGGCTAACTAACAGAAACGTTGGCTACATGACAGAAACTCTGGCCAACTAACAGAAACGTTGGCTACATGACAGACACTCTGGCTAACAGAAACTCTGTTCAACTAACAGAAACTCTGGCTACATGACAGAAACTCTGGCTAACTAACAGAAACGTTGGCTACATGACGGAAACTTTGGCTAACTAACAAACGTTGGCTACATGACAGAAACTCTGGCCAACTAACAAAAAATCTGGCTAACTAACAGAAACGTTGGCTACATGACAGAAACTCTGGCTAACTAACAAACGTTGGCTACATGACAGAAACTCTGGCCAACTAACAGAAACTCTGGCCAACTAACAGAAACTCTGGCTAACGGACAGAAACTCTGGTCAACTAACAGAAACGTTGGCTCCATGACAGAAACGTTGGCTACATGACAGAGACTCTGGATAACTAACAGAAACGTTGGCTACATGACAGAAACTCTGGCTAACAGAAACTCTGTTCAACTAACAGAAACTCTGGCTACATGACAGAAACTCTGGTCAACTAACAGAAACGTTGGCTACATGACAGAAACTCTGGTCAACTAACAGAAAATGTGGCTAAGTAACAGAAACTTTGGCTACATGACAGAAACTCTGGCTAACAGAAACTCTGTTCAACTAGCAGAAACTCTGGCTACATGACAGAAACTCTGGCTAACTAACAGAAACGTTGGCTACATGACAGAAACTCTGGCCAACTAACAGAAACGTTGGCTACATGACAGAAACTCTGGCTAACAGAAACTCTGTTCAACTAACAGAAACTCTGGATACATGACAGAAACTCTGGCTAACTAACAGAAACGTTGGCTACATGACAGAAACTCTGGCTAACTAACAGAAACGTTGGCTACATGACAGAAACTCTGGCCAATTAACAGAAACTCGGGCTAACGGATAGAAACTCTGGTCAACTAACAGAAAATGTGGCTAACTAACAGAAACGTTGGCTACATGACAGAAACTCTGGCTAACAGAAACGTTGGCTACATGACAGAAACTCTGGCTAACTAACAGAAACGTTGGCTCCATGACAGAAACTCTGGCTAACTAACAGAAACGTTGGCTACATGACAGAAACTCTGGCTAACTAACAGAAACGTTGGCTACATGACAGAAACTCTGGCCAACTAACAGAAACTCTGGCCAACTAACAGAAACGTTGGCTACATGACAGAAACTCTGGCTAACAGAAACGTTGGCTCCATGACAGAAACTCTGGCTAACTAACAGAAACGTAGGCTACATGACAGAAACTCTGGCTAACTAACAGAAACGTTGGCTACATGACAGAAACTCTGGCCAACTAACAGAAACTCTGGCTAACAGAAACTCTGTTCAACTAACAGAAACTCTGGCTACATGACAGAAACTCTGGCTAACTAACAGAAACGTTGGCTACATGACAGAAACTCTTGCTATCTAACAAACGTTGGCTACATGACAGAAACTCTGGCCAACTAACAGAAACTCTGGCTAACGGACAGAAACTCTGGTCAACTAACAGAAAATGTGGCTAACTAACAGAAACTTTGGCTACATGACAGAAACTCTGGCTAACAGAAACTCTGTTCAACTAACAGAAACTCTGGCTACATGACAGAAACTCTGGCTAACTAACAGAAACGTTGGCTACATGACAGAAACTTTGGCTACATGACAGAAACTCTGGCTAACAGAAACTCTGTTCAACTAACAGAAACTCTGGCTACATGAGAGAAACTCTGGCTAACTAACAGAAACGTTGGCTACATGACAGAAACTCTGGCTAACTAACAAACGTTGGCTACATGACAGAAACTCTGGCTAACTTACAGAAACGTTGGCTCCATGACAGAAACTCTGGCTAACTAACAGAAACGTTGGCTACATGACAGAAACTCTGGCTAACTAACAGAAACGTTGGCTACATGACAGAAACTCTGGCTAACTAACAGAAACGTTGGCTACATGACAGAAACTCTGGCTAACTAACAGAAACGTTGGCTACATGACAGAAACTCTGGCTAACTAACAAACGTTGGCTACATGACAGAAACTCTGGCTAACTAACAGAAACGTTGGCTCCATGACAGAAACTCTGGCTAACTAACAGAAACGTTGGCTACATGACAGAAACTCTGGCTAACTAACAGAAACGTTGGCTACATGACAAACTCTGGCTAACTAACAGAAACGTTGGCTACATGACAGAAACTCTGGCTAACTAACAAACGTTGGCTACATGACAGAAACTCTGGCTAACTAACAGAAACGTTGGCTCCATGACAGAAACTCTGGCTAACTAACAGAAACGTTGGCTACATGACAGAAACTCTGGCTAACTAACAGAAACGTTGGCTACATGACAGAAACTCTGGCCAACTAACAGAAACTCTGGCTAACGGACAGAAATCTGGTCAACTAACAGAAAATGTGGCTAACTAACAGAAACTTTGGCTACATGACAGAAACTCTAACTTACAGAAACTCTGGCTAACTAACAGAAACTTTGGCTACATGACAGAAACTGGCTAACTAACAGAAACGTTGGCTACATGACAGAAACTCTGGCCAACTAACAGAAACTCTGTTCAACTAACAGAAACTCTGGCCAACTAACAGAAACTCTGGCTACCTAACAGAAACGTTGGCTACATGACAGAAACTCTGGCTAACAGAAACGTTGGCTACATGACAGAAACTCTGGTTAACTAACAGAAATGTTGGCTCCATGACAGAAACTCTGGCTACCTAACAGAAACGTTGGCTACATGACAGAAACTCTGGCTAACAGAAACGTTGGCTACATGACAGAAACTCTGGTTAACTAACAGAAACGTTGGCTCCATGACAGAAACTCTGGCTAACTGACAGAAACGTTGGCTACATGACAGAAACTCTGGCTAACTAACAGAAACGTTGGCTACATGACAGAAACTCTGGCCAACTAACAGAAACTCTGGCTAACAGAAACTCTGTTCAACTAACAGAAACTCTGGCTACATGACAGAGACTCTGGCTAACTAACAAACGTTGGCTACATAACAGAAACTCTGGCCAACTAACAGAAACTCTGGCCAACTAACAGAAACTCTGGCTAACGGACAGAAACTCTGGTCAACTAACAGAAAATGTGGCAAGCTAACGGAAACTTTGGCTACATGACAGAAACTCTGGCTAACTAACAGAAACGTTGGCTACATGACAGAAACTCTGGCTAACTAACAGAAACGTTGGCTACATGACAGAAACGTTGGCTACATGACAGAAACTCTGGCTAACAGAAACTCTGTTCAACTAAGAAACTCTGGCTACATGACAGAAACTCTGGCTAACTAACAGAAACGTTGGCTACATGACAGAAACTCTGGCTAACAGAAACTCTGTTCAACTAAGAAACTCTGGCTACATGACAGAAACTCTGGCTAACTAACAGAAACGTTGGCTACATGACAGAAACTCTGGCTAACAGAAACTCTGTTCAACTAACAGAAACTCTGGCTACATGACAGAAACTCTGGCTAACTAACAGAAACATTGGCTACATGACAGAAACTCTGGTCAACTAACAGAAAATGTGGCTAAGTAACAGAAACTTTGGCTACATGACAGAAACTCTGGCTAAAAGAAACTCTGTTCAACTAACAGAAACTCTGGCTACATGACAGAAACTCTGGCTAACTAACAGAAACGTTGGCTACATGACAGAAACTCTGGCTAACTAACAGAAACGTTGGCTACATGACAGAAACTCTGGCCAACTAACAGAAACGTTGGCTACATGACAGACACTCTGGCTAACAGAAACTCTGTTCAACTAACAGAAACTCTGGCTACATGACAGAAACTCTGGCTAACTAACAGAAACGTTGGCTACATGATGGAAACTTTGGCTAACTAACAAACGTTGGCTACATGACAGAAACTCTGGCCAACTAACAAAAAATCTGGCTAACTAACAGAAACGTTGGCTACATGACAGAAACTCTGGCTAACTAACAAACGTTGGCTACATGACAGAAACTCTGGCCAACTAACAGAAACTCTGGCCAACTAACAGAAACTCTGGCTAACGGACAGAAACTCTGGTCAACTAACAGAAACGTTGGCTCCATGACAGAAACGTTGGCTACATGACAGAAACTCTGGCTAACTAACAGAAACGTTGGCTACATGACAGAAACTTTGGCTACATGACAGAAACTCTGGCTAACAGAAACTCTGTTCAACTAACAGAAACTCTGGCTACATGACAGAAACTCTGGTCAACTAACAGAAACGTTGGCTACATGACAGAAACTCTGGTCAACTAACAGAAAATGTGGCTAAGTAACAGAAACTTTGGCTACATGACAGAAACTCTGGCTAACAGAAACTCTGTTCAACTAACAGAAACTCTGGCTACATGACAGAAACTCTGGCTAACTAACAGAAACGTTGGCTACATGACAGAAACTCTGGCCAACTAACAGAAACGTTGGCTACATGACAGAAACTCTGGCTAACAGAAACTCTGTTCAACTAACAGAAACTCTGGCTACATGACAGAAACTCTGGCTAACTAACAGAAACGTTGGCTACATGACAGAAACTCTGGCTAACTAACAGAAACGTTGGCTACATGACAGAAACTCTGGCCAACTAACAGAAACGTTGGCTACATGACAGAAACTCTGGCTAACAGAAACTCTGTTCAACTAACAGAAACTCTGGATACATGACAGAAACTCTGGCTAACTAACAGAAACGTTGGCTACATGACAGAAACTCTGGCTAACTAACAAACGTTGGCTACATGACAGAAACTCTGGCTAACTAACAGAAACGTTGGCTCCATGACAGAAACTCTGGCTAACTAACAGAAACGTTGGCTACATGACAGAAACTCTGGCTAACTAACAGAAACGTTGGCTACATGACAGAAACTCTGGCTAACTAACAGAAACGTTGGCTACATGACAGAAACTCTGGCTAACTAACAAACGTTGGCTACATGACAGAAACTCTGGCTAACTAACAGAAACGTTGGCTCCATGACAGAAACTCTGGCTAACTAACAGAAACGTTGGCTACATGACAGAAACTCTGGCTAACTAACAGAAACGTTGGCTACATGACAGAAACTCTGGCCAACTAACAGAAACTCTGGCTAACGGACAGAAATCTGGTCAACTAACAGAAAATGTGGCTAACTAACAGAAACTTTGGCTACATGACAGAAACTCTAACTTACAGAAACTCTGGCTAACTAACAGAAACTTTGGCTACATGACAGAAACTGGCTAACTAACAGAAACGTTGGCTACATGACAGAAACTCTGGCCAACTAACAGAAACTCTGTTCAACTAACAGAAACTCTGGCCAACTAACAGAAACTCTGGCTACCTAACAGAAACGTTGGCTACATGACAGAAACTCTGGCTAACAGAAACGTTGGCTACATGACAGAAACTCTGGTTAACTAACAGAAATGTTGGCTCCATGACAGAAACTCTGGCTACCTAACAGAAACGTTGGCTACATGACAGAAACTCTGGCTAACAGAAACGTTGGCTACATGACAGAAACTCTGGTTAACTAACAGAAACGTTGGCTCCATGACAGAAACTCTGGCTAACTGACAGAAACGTTGGCTACATGACAGAAACTCTGGCTAACTAACAGAAACGTTGGCTACATGACAGAAACTCTGGCCAACTAACAGAAACTCTGGCCAACTAAGAGAAACTCTGGCTAACGGACAGAAACTCTGGTCAACTAACAGAAAATGTGGCAAGCTAACAGAAACTTTGGCTACATGACAGAAACTCTGGCTAACTAACAGAAACGTTGGCTACATGACAGAAACTCTGGCTAACTAACAGAAACGTTGGCTACATGACAGAAACGTTGGCTACATGACAGAAACTCTGGCTAACAGAAACTCTGTTCAACTAAGAAACTCTGGCTACATGACAGAAACTCTGGCTAACTAACAGAAACGTTGGCTACATGACAGAAACTCTGGCTAACAGAAACTCTGTTCAACTAACAGAAACTCTGGCTACATGACAGAAACTCTGGCTAACTAACAGAAACATTGGCTACATGACAGAAACTCTGGTCAACTAACAGAAAATGTGGCTAAGTAACAGAAACTTTGGCTACATGACAGAAACTCTGGCTAAAAGAAACTCTGTTCAACTAACAGAAACTCTGGCTACATGACAGAAACTCTGGCTAACTAACAGAAACGTTGGCTACATGACAGAAACTCTGGCTAACTAACAGAAACGTTGGCTACATGACAGAAACTCTGTTCAACTAACAGAAACGTTGGCTACATGACAGACACTCTGGCTAACAGAAACTCTGTTCAACTAACAGAAACTCTGGCTACATGACAGAAACTCTGGCTAACTAACAGAAACGTTGGCTACATGACGGAAACTTTGGCTAACTAACAAACGTTGGCTACATGACAGAAACTCTGGCCAACTAACAAAAAATCTGGCTAACTAACAGAAACGTTGGCTACATGACAGAAACTCTGGCTAACTAACAAACGTTGGCTACATGACAGAAACTCTGGCCAACTAACAGAAACTCTGGCCAACTAACAGAAACTCTGGCTAACGGACAGAAACTCTGGTCAACTAACAGAAACGTTGGCTCCATGACAGAAACGTTGGCTACATGACAGAAACTCTGGCTAACTAACAGAAACGTTGGCTACATGACAGAAACTTTGGCTACATGACAGAAACTCTGGCTAACAGAAACTCTGTTCAACTAACAGAAACTCTGGCTACATGACAGAAACTCTGGTCAACTAACAGAAACGTTGGCTACATGACAGAAACTCTGGTCAACTAACAGAAAATGTGGCTAAGTAACAGAAACTTTGGCTACATGACAGAAACTCTGGCTAACAGAAACTCTGTTCAACTAACAGAAACTCTGGCTACATGACAGAAACTCTGGCTAACTAACAGAAACGTTGGCTACATGACAGAAACTCTGGCCAACTAACAGAAACGTTGGCTACATGACAGAAACTCTGGCTAACAGAAACTCTGTTCAACTAACAGAAACTCTGGCTACATGACAGAAACTCTGGCTAACTAACAGAAACGTTGGCTACATGACAGAAACTCTGGCTAACTAACAGAAACGTTGGCTACATGACAGAAACTCTGGCCAACTAACAGAAACGTTGGCTACATGACAGAAACTCTGGCTAACAGAAACTCTGTTCAACTAACAGAAACTCTGGATACATGACAGAAACTCTGGCTAACTAACAGAAACGTTGGCTACATGACAGAAACTCTGGCTAACTAACAGAAACGTTGGCTACATGACAGAAACCGTCGCTAACTAACAGAAACGTTGGCTACATGACAGAAACTCTGGCCAATTAACAGAAACTCGGGCTAAGGGACAGAAACTCTGGTCAACTAACAGAAATTATGGCTAACTAACAGAAACGTTGGCTACATGACAGAAAATCTGGCCAACTAACAGAAACTCTGGCCAACTAACAGAAACGTTGGCTACATGACAGAAACTCTGGCTAACAGAAACGTTGGCTACATGACAGAAACTCTGGCTAACTAACAGAAACGTTGGCTCCATGACAGAAACTCTGGCTAACTAACAGAAACGTAAGCTACATGACAGAAACTCTGGCTAACTAACAGAAACGTTGGCTACATGACAGAAACTCTGGCCAACTAACAGAAACTCTGGCTAACAGAAACTCTGTTCAACTAACAGAAACTCTGGCTACATGACAGAAACTCTGGCTAACTAACAGAAACGTTGGCTACATGACAGAAACTCTTGCTAACTAACAAACGTTGGCTACATGACAGAAACTCTGGCCAACTAACAGAAACTCTGGCCAACTAACAGAAACTCTGGCTAACGGACAGAAACTCTGGTCAACTAACAGAAAATGTGGCTAACTAACAGAAATTTTGGCTACATGACAGAAACTCTGGCTAACAGAAACTCTGTTCAACTAACAGAAACTCTGGCTAACTAACAGAAACGTTGGCTACATGACAGAAACTTTGGCTACATGACAGAAACTCTGGCTAACAGAAACTCTGTTCAACTAACAGAAACTCTGGCTACATGAGAGAAACTCTGGCTAACTAACAGAAACGTTGGCTACATGACAGAAACTCTGGCTAACTAACAGAAACGTTGGCTACATGACAGAAACTTTGGCTACATGACAGAAACTCTGGCTAACAGAAACTCTGTTCAACTAACAGAAACGTTGGCTACATGACAGAAACTCTGGCCAACTAACAGAAACGTTGGCTACATGACAGACACTCTGGCTAACAGAAACTCTGTTCAACTAACAGAAACTCTGGCTACATGACAGAAACTCTGGCTAACTAACAGAAACGTTGGCTACATGACGGAAACTTTGGCTAACTAACAAACGTTGGCTACATGACAGAAACTCTGGCCAACTAACAAAAAATCTGGCTAACTAACAGAAACGTTGGCTACATGACAGAAACTCTGGCTAACTAACAAACGTTGGCTACATGACAGAAACTCTGGCCAACTAACAGAAACTCTGGCCAACTAACAGAAACTCTGGCTAACGGACAGAAACTCTGGTCAACTAACAGAAACGTTGGCTCCATGACAGAAACGTTGGCTACATGACAGAAACTCTGGCTAACTAACAGAAACGTTGGCTACATGACAGAAACTTTGGCTACATGACAGAAACTCTGGCTAACAGAAACTCTGTTCAACTAACAGAAACTCTGGCTACATGACAGAAACTCTGGTCAACTAACAGAAACGTTGGCTACATGACAGAAACTCTGGTCAACTAACAGAAAATGTGGCTAAGTAACAGAAACTTTGGCTACATGACAGAAACTCTGGCTAACAGAAACTCTGTTCAACTAACAGAAACTCTGGCTACATGACAGAAACTCTGGCTAACTAACAGAAACGTTGGCTACATGACAGAAACTCTGGCCAACTAACAGAAACGTTGGCTACATGACAGAAACTCTGGCTAACAGAAACTCTGTTCAACTAACAGAAACTCTGGCTACATGACAGAAACTCTGGCTAACTAACAGAAACGTTGGCTACATGACAGAAACTCTGGCTAACTAACAGAAACGTTGGCTACATGACAGAAACTCTGGCCAACTAACAGAAACGTTGGCTACATGACAGAAACTCTGGCTAACAGAAACTCTGTTCAACTAACAGAAACTCTGGATACATGACAGAAACTCTGGCTAACTAACAGAAACGTTGGCTACATGACAGAAACTCTGGCTAACTAACAGAAACGTTGGCTACATGACAGAAACCGTCGCTAACTAACAGAAACGTTGGCTACATGACAGAAACTCTGGCCAATTAACAGAAACTCGGGCTAAGGGACAGAAACTCTGGTCAACTAACAGAAATTATGGCTAACTAACAGAAACGTTGGCTACATGACAGAAAATCTGGCCAACTAACAGAAACTCTGGCCAACTAACAGAAACGTTGGCTACATGACAGAAACTCTGGCTAACAGAAACGTTGGCTACATGACAGAAACTCTGGCTAACTAACAGAAACGTTGGCTCCATGACAGAAACTCTGGCTAACTAACAGAAACGTAAGCTACATGACAGAAACTCTGGCTAACTAACAGAAACGTTGGCTACATGACAGAAACTCTGGCCAACTAACAGAAACTCTGGCTAACAGAAACTCTGTTCAACTAACAGAAACTCTGGCTACATGACAGAAACTCTGGCTAACTAACAGAAAGGTTGGCTACATGACAGAAACTCTTGCTAACTAACAAACGTTGGCTACATGACAGAAACTCTGGCCAACTAACAGAAACTCTGGCCAACTAACAGAAACTCTGGCTAACGGACAGAAACTCTGGTCAACTAACAGAAAATGTGGCTAACTAACAGAAATTTTGGCTACATGACAGAAACTCTGGCTAACAGAAACTCTGTTCAACTAACAGAAACTCTGGCTACATGACAGAAACTCTGGCTAACTAACAGAAACGTTGGCTACATGACAGAAACTCTTGCTAACTAACAAACGTTGGCTACATGACAGAAACTCTGGCCAACTAACAGAAACTCTGGCCAACTAACAGAAACTCTGGCTAACGGACAGAAACTCTGGTCAACTAACAGAAAATGTGGCTAACTAACAGAAATTTTGGCTACATGACAGAAACTCTGGCTAACAGAAACTCTGTTCAACTAACAGAAACTCTGGCTAACTAACAGAAACGTTGGCTACATGACAGAAACTTTGGCTACATGACAGAAACTCTGGCTAACAGAAACTCTGTTCAACTAACAGAAACTCTGGCTACATGAGAGAAACTCTGGCTAACTAACAGAAACGTTGGCTACATGACAGAAACTCTGGCTAACTAACAAACGTTGGCTACATGACAGAAACTCTGGCTAACTAACAGAAAAGTTGGCTCCATGACAGAAACTCTGGCTAACTAACAGAAACGTTGGCTACATGACAGAAACTCTGGCTAACTAACAGAAACGTTGGCTACATGACAGAAACTCTGGCTAACTAACAAACGTTGGCTATATGACAGAAACTCTGGCCAACTAACAGAAACTCTGGCTAACGGACAGAAACTCTGGTCAACTAACAGAAAATGTGGCTAACTAACAGAAACGTTGGCTACATGACAGAAACTCTGGCTAACAGAAACTCTGTTCAACTAACAGAAACTCTGGCTACATGACATAAACTCTGGCTAACTAACAGAAACGTTGGCTACATGACAGAAACTCTGGCTAACTAACAGAAACGTTGGCTGCATGACAGAAACTCTGGCCAACTAACAGAAACGTTGGCTACATGACAGAAACTCTGGCTAACAGAAACTCTGTTCAACTAACAGAAACTCTGGCTACATGACAGAAACTCTGGCTAACTAACAGAAACGTTGGCTACATGACAGAAACTCTGGCTAACTAACAGAAACGTTGGCTACATGACAGAAACTCTGGCCAATTAACAGAAACTCTGGCTAACGGACAGAAACTCTGGTCAACTAACAGAAAATGTGGCTAACTAACAGAAACGTTGGCTACATGACAGAAACTCTGGCCAACTAACAGAAACGTTGGCTACATGACAGAAACTCTGGCCAACTAACAGAAACTCTGGCTAACGGACAGAAATCTGGTCAACTAACAGAAAATGTGGCTAACTAACAGAAACGTTGGCTACATGACAGAAACTCTGGCCAATTAACAGAAACTCGGGCTAACGGACAGAAACTCTGGTCAACTAACAGAAATTATGGCTAACTAACAGAAACGTTGGCTACATGACAGAAACTCTGGCCAACTAACAGAAACTCTGGCCAACTAACAGAAACTCTGGCTACATGACAGAAACTCTGGCTAACTAACAGAAACGTTGGCTACATGACAGAAACTTTGGCTACATGACAGAAACTCTGGCTAACAGAAACTCTGTTCAACTAACAGAAACTCTGGCTACATGAGAGAAACTCTGGCTAACTAACAGAAACGTTGGCTACATGACAGAAACTCTGGCTAACTAACAAACGTTGGCTACATGACAGAAACTCTGGCTAACTAACAGAAAAGTTGGCTCCATGACAGAAACTCTGGCTAACTAACAGAAACGTTGGCTACATGACAGAAACTCTGGCTAACTAACAGAAACGTTGGCTGCATGACAGAAACTCTGGCCAACTAACAGAAACGTTGGCTACATGACAGAAACTCTGGCTAACAGAAACTCTGTTCAACTAACAGAAACTCTGGCTACATGACAGAAACTCTGGCTAACTAACAGAAACGTTGGCTACATGACAGAAACTCTGGCTAACTAACAGAAACGTTGGCTACATGACAGAAACTCTGGCCAATTAACAGAAACTCTGGCTAACGGACAGAAACTCTGGTCAACTAACAGAAAATGTGGCTAACTAACAGAAACGTTGGCTACATGACAGAAACTCTGGCCAACTAACAGAAACGTTGGCTACATGACAGAAACTCTGGCCAACTAACAGAAACTCTGGCTAACGGACAGAAATCTGGTCAACTAACAGAAAATGTGGCTAACTAACAGAAACGTTGGCTACATGACAGAAACTCTGGCCAATTAACAGAAACTCAGGCTAACGGACAGAAACTCTGGTCAACTAACAGAAATTATGGCTAACTAACAGAAACGTTGGCTACATGACAGAAACTCTGGCCAACTAACAGAAACTCTGGCCAACTAACAGAAACTCTGGCTACATGACAGAAACTCTGGCTAACTAACAGAAACGTTGGCTACATGACAGAAACTTTGGCTACATGACAGAAACTCTGGCTAACAGAAACTCTGTTCAACTAACAGAAACTCTGGCTACATGAGAGAAACTCTGGCTAACTAACAGAAACGTTGGCTACATGACAGAAACTCTGGCTAACTAACAAACGTTGGCTACATGACAGAAACTCTGGCTAACTAACAGAAAAGTTGGCTCCATGACAGAAACTCTGGCTAACTAACAGAAACGTTGGCTACATGACAGAAACTCTGGCTAACTAACAGAAACGTTGGCTACATGACAGAAACTCTGGCTAACAGAAACTCTGTTCAACTAACAGAAACTCTGGCTACATGACATAAACTCTGGCTAACTAACAGAAACGTTGGCTACATGACAGAAACTCTGGCTAACTAACAGAAACGTTGGCTGCATGACAGAAACTCTGGCCAACTAACAGAAACGTTGGCTACATGACAGAAACTCTGGCTAACAGAAACTCTGTTCAACTAACAGAAACTCTGGCTACATGACAGAAACTCTGGCTAACTAACAGAAACGTTGGCTACATGACAGAAACTCTGGCTAACTAACAGAAACGTTGGCTACATGACAGAAACTCTGGCCAATTAACAGAAACTCTGGCTAACGGACAGAAACTCTGGTAAACTAACAGAAAATGTGGCTAACTAACAGAAACGTTGGCTACATGACAGAAACTCTGGCCAACTAACAGAAACGTTGGCTACATGACAGAAACTCTGGCCAACTAACAGAAACTCTGGCTAACGGACAGAAATCTGGTCAACTAACAGAAAATGTGGCTAACTAACAGAAACGTTGGCTACATGACAGAAACTCTGGCCAATTAACAGAAACTCGGGCTAACGGACAGAAACTCTGGTCAACTAACAGAAATTATGGCTAACTAACAGAAACGTTGGCTACATGACAGAAACTCTGGCCAACTAACAGAAACTCTGGCTACATGACAGAAACTCTGGCTAACTAACAGAAACGTTGGCTACATGACAGAAACTTTGGCTACATGACAGAAACTCTGGCTAACAGAAACTCTGTTCAACTAACAGAAACTCTGGCTACATGAGAGAAACTCTGGCTAACTAACAGAAACGTTGGCTACATGACAGAAACTCTGGCTAACTAACAAACGTTGGCTACATGACAGAAACTCTGGCTAACTAACAGAAAAGTTGGCTCCATGACAGAAACTCTGGCTAACTAACAGAAACGTTGGCTACATGACAGAAACTCTGGCTAACTAACAGAAACGTTGGCTACATGACAGAAACTCTGGCTAACAGAAACTCTGTTCAACTAACAGAAACTCTGGCTACATGACATAAACTCTGGCTAACTAACAGAAACGTTGGCTACATGACAGAAACTCTGGCTAACTAACAGAAACGTTGGCTGCATGACAGAAACTCTGGCCAACTAACAGAAACGTTGGCTACATGACAGAAACTCTGGCTAACAGAAACTCTGTTCAACTAACAGAAACTCTGGCTACATGACAGAAACTCTGGCAAACTAACAGAAACGTTGGCTACATGACAGAAACTCTGGCTAACTAACAGAAACGTTGGCTACATGACAGAAACTCTGGCCAATTAACAGAAACTCTGGCTAACGGACAGAAACTCTGGTCAACTAACAGAAAATGTGGCTAACAGAAACGTTGGCTACATGACAGAAACTCTGGCCAACTAACAGAAACGTTGGCTACATGACAGAAACTCTGGCCAACTAACAGAAACTCTGGCTAACGGACAGAAATCTGGTCAACTAACAGAAAATGTGGCTAACTAACAGAAACGTTGGCTACATGACAGAAACTCTGGCCAATTAAAAGAAACTCGGGCTAACGGACAGAAACTCTGGTCAACTAACAGAAATTATGGCTAACTAACAGAAACGTTGGCTACATGACAGAAACTCTGGCCAACTAACAGAAACTCTGGCCAACTAACAGAAACTCTGGCTACATGACAGAAACTCTGGCTAACTAACAGAAACGTTGGCTACATGACAGAAACTTTGGCTACATGACAGAAACTCTGGCTAACAGAAACTCTGTTCAACTAACAGAAACTCTGGCTACATGAGAGAAACTCTGGCTAACTAACAGAAACGTTGGCTACATGACAGAAACTCTGGCTAACTAACAAACGTTGGCTACATGACAGAAACTCTGGCTAACTAACAGAAAAGTTGGCTCCATGACAGAAACTCTGGCTAACTAACAGAAACGTTGGCTACATGACAGAAACTCTGGCTAACTAACAGAAACGTTGGCTACATGACAGAAACTCTGGCTAACTAACAAACGTTGGCTATATGACAGAAACTCTGGCCAACTAACAGAAACTCTGGCCAACTAACAGAAACTCTGGCTAACGGACAGAAACTCTGGTCAACTAACAGAAAATGTGGCTAACTAACAGAAACGTTGGCTACATGACAGAAACTCTGGCTAACAGAAACTCTGTTCAACTAACAGAAACTCTGGCTACATGACAGAAACTCTGGCTAACTAACAGAAACGTTGGCTACATGACAGAAACTCTGGCTAACTAACAGAAACGTTGGCTGCATGACAGAAACTCTGGCCAACTAACAGAAACGTTGGCTACATGACAGAAACTCTGGCTAACAGAAACTCTGTTCAACTAACAGAAACTCTGGCTACATGACAGAAACTCTGGCTAACTAACAGAAACGTTGGCTACATGACAGAAACTCTGGCTAACTAACAGAAACGTTGGCTACATGACAGAAACTCTGGCCAATTAACAGAAACTCTGGCTAACGGACAGAAACTCTGGTCAACTAACAGAAAATGTGGCTAACTAACAGAAACGTTGGCTACATGACAGAAACTCTGGCCAACTAACAGAAACGTTGGCTACATGACAGAAACTCTGGCCAACTAACAGAAACTCTGGCTAACGGACAGAAATCTGGTCAACTAACAGAAAATGTGGCTAACTAACAGAAACTTTGGCTACATGACAGAAACTCTAACTTACAGAAACTCTGGCTAACTAACAGAAACTTTGGTTACATGACAGAAACTGGCTAACTAACAGAAACGTTGGCTACATGACAGAAACTCTGGCCAACTAACGGAAACTCTGGCCAACTAACAGAAACTCTGGCCAACTAACAGAAACTCTGGCTACCTAACAGAAACGTTGGCTACATGACAGAAACTCTGGCTAACAGAAATGTTGGCTACATGACAGAAACTCTGGTTAACTAACAGAAACGTTGGCTCCATGACAGAAACTCTGGCTAACTGACAGAAACGTTGGCTACATGACAGAAACTCTGGCCAACTAACAGAAACTCTGGCTAACAGAAACTCTGTTCAACTAACAGAAACTCTGGCTACATGACAGAAACTCTGGCTAACTAACAGAAACGTTGGCTACATGACAGAGACTCTGGCTAACTAACAAACGTTGGCAACATAACAGAAACTCTGGCCAACTAACAGAAACTCTGGCTAACGGACAGAAACTCTGGTCAACTAACAGAAAATGTGGCTAACTAACAGAAACTTTGGCTACATGACAGAAACTCTGGCTAACAGAAACTCTGTTCAACTAACGGAAACTCTGGCTACATGGCAGAAACTCTGGCTAACTAACAGAAACGTTGGCTACATGACAGAAACTCTGGCTAACTAACAGAAACGTTGGCTACATGACAGAAACTCTGGATAACAGAAACTCTGTTTAACTAACAGAAACTCTGGCTACATGACAGAAACTCTGGCTAACTAACAGAAACGTTGGCTACATGACAGAAACTCTGGCTAACTAACAAACGTTGGCTACCTGACTGAAACTCTGGCCAACTAACAGAAACTCTGGCTAACTAACAGAAACTTTGGCTACATGACAGAAACTCTGGCGAACTAACAGAAACTCTGGCTAACGGACAGAAACTCTGGCCAACTAACAGAAACTCTGGCTAACGGACAGAAACTTTGGCTACATGACAGAAACTCTGGCTAAAGGAAACTCTGTTCAACTAACAGAAACTCTGGCTACATGACAGAAACTCTGACTAACTAACAGAAACGTTGGCTACATGACAGAAACTCTGGCTAACTAACAGAAACGTTGGCTCCATCACAGAAACTCTGGCTAACTAACAGAAACGTAGGCTACAAGACAGAAACTCTGGCTAACTAACAGAAACGTTGGCTACATGACAGAAATTCTGGCCAACTAACAGAAACTCTGGCTAACAGAAACTCTGTTCAACTAACAGAAACTCTGGCTACATGACAGAAACTCTGGCTAACTAACAGAAACGTTGGCTACATGACAGAAACTCTGGCCAACTAACAGAAACTCTGGCTAACGGACAGAAACTCTGGTCAACTAACAGAAAATGTGGCTAACTGACAGAAACTTTGGCTACATGACAGAAACTTTGGCTACATGACAGAAACTCTGGCTAACAGAAACTCTGTTCAATTAACAGAAACTCTGGCTACATGACAGAAACTCTGGCTAACTAACAGAAACGTTGGCTACATGACAGAAACTTTGGCTACATGACAGAAACTCTGGCTAACAGAAACTCTGTTCAACTAACAGAAACTCTGGCTACATGAGAGAAACTCTGGCTAACTAACAGAAACGTTGGCTACATGACAGAAACTCTGGCTAACTAACAAACGTTGGCTACATGACAGAAACTCTGGCTAACTAACAGAAACGTTGGCTCCATGACAGAAACTCTGGCTAACTAACAGAAACGTTGGCTACATGACAGAAACTCTGGCTAACTAACAAACGTTGGCTATATGACAGAAACTCTGGCCAACTAACAGAAACTCTGGCCAACTAACAGAAACTCTGGCTAACGGACAGAAACTCTGGTCAACTAACAGAAAATGTGGCTAACTAACAGAAACGTTGGCTACATGACAGAAACTCTGGCTAACAGAAACTCTGTTCAACTAACAGAAACTCTGGCTACATGACAGAAACTCTGGCTAACTAACAGAAACGTTGGCTACATGACAGAAACTCTGGCTAACTAACAGAAACGTTGGCTACATGACAGAAACTCTGGCCAACTAACAGAAACGTTGGCTACATGACAGAAACTCTGGCTAACAGAAACTCTGGCTACATGACAGAAACTCTGGCTAACTAACAGAAACGTTGGCTACATGACAGAAACTCTGGCTAACAAACAGAAACGTTGGCTACATGACAGAAACTCTGGCCAATTAACAGAAACTCTGGCTAACGGACAGAAACTCTGGTCAACTAACAGAAAATGTGGCTAACTAACAGAAACGTTGGCTACATGACAGAAACTCTGGCCAACTAACAGAAACTCTGGCTAACGGACAGAAATCTGGTCAACTAAAAGAAAATGTGGCTAACTAACAGAAACTTTTGCTACATGACAGAAACTGGCTAACTAACAGAAACGTTGGCTACATGACAGAAACTCTGGCCAACTAACGGAAACTCTGGCCAACTAACAGAAACTCTGGCTACCTAACAGAAACGTTGGCTACATGACAGAAACTCTGGCTAACAGAAACGTTGGCTACATGACAAAAACTCTGGCCAACTAACGGAAACTCTGGCCAACTAACAGAAACTCTGGCCAACTAACAGAAACTCTGGCTACCTAACAGAAACGTTGGCTACATGACAGAAACTCTGGCTAACAGAAACGTTGGCTACATGACAGAAACTCTGGTTAACTAACAGAAACGTTGGCTACATGACAGAAACTCTGGCCAACTAACAGAAACTCTGGCTAACAGAAACTCTGTTCAACTAACAGAAACTCTGGCTACATGACAGAAACTCTGGCTAACTAACAGAAACGTTGGCTAAATGACAGAGACTCTGGCTAACTAACAAACGTTGGCAACATAACAGAAACTCTGGCCAACTAACAGAAACGTTGGCTACATGACAGAAACTTTGGCTACATGACAGAAACTCTGGCTAACAGAAACTCTGTTTAACTAACAGAAACTCTGGCTACATGACAGAAACTCTGGCTAACTAACAGAAACGTTGGCTACATGACAGAAACTCTGGCCAACTAACAGAAACTCTGGCCAACTAACAGAAACTCTGGCTAACGGACAGAAACTCTGGTCAACTAACAGAAAATGTGGCTAACTAACAGAAACTTTGGCTACATGACAGAAACTCTGGCTAACAGAAACTCTGTTCAACTAACAGAAACTCTGGCTACATGACAGAAACTCTGGCTAACTAAATGAAACGTTGGCTACATGACAGAAACTCTGGCTAACTAACAGAAACGTTGGCTACATGACAGAAACTTTGGCTACATGACAGAAACTCTGGCTAACAGAAACTCTGTTTAACTAACAGAAACTCTGGCTACATGACAGAAACTCTGGCTAACTAACAGAAACGTTGGCTACATGACAGAAACTCTGGCCAACTAACAGAAACGTTGGCTACATGACAGAAACTCTGGCCAACTAACAGAAACTCTGGCTAACGGACAGAAATCTGGTCAACTAACAGAAAATGTGGCTAACTAACAGAAACTTTGGCTACATGACAGAAACTCTAACTTACAGAAACTCTGGCTAACTAACAGAAACTTTGGTTACATGACAGAAACTGGCTAACTAACAGAAACGTTGGCTACATGACAGAAACTCTGGCCAACTAACGGAAACTCTGGCCAAATAACAGAAACTCTGGCCAACTAACAGAAACTCTGGCTACCTAACAGAAACGTTGGCTACATGACAGAAACTCTGGCTAACAGAAATGTTGGCTACATGACAGAAACTCTGGTTAACTAACAGAAACGTTGGCTCCATGACAGAAACTCTGGCTAACTGACAGAAACGTTGGCTACATGACAGAAACTCTGGCCAACTAACAGAAACTCTGGCTAACAGAAACTCTGTTCAACTAACAGAAACTCTGGCTACATGACAGAAACTCTGGCTAACTAACAGAAACGTTGGCTACATGACAGAGACTCTGGCTAACTAACAAACGTTGGCAACATAACAGAAACTCTGGCCAACTAACAGAAACTCTGGCTAACGGACAGAAACTCTGGTCAACTAACAGAAAATGTGGCTAACTAACAGAAACTTTGGCTACATGACAGAAACTCTGGCTAACAGAAACTCTGTTCAACTAACAGAAACTCTGGCTACATGGCAGAAACTCTGGCTAACTAACAGAAACGTTGGCTACATGACAGAAACTCTGGCTAACTAACAGAAACGTTGGCTACATGACAGAAACTCTGGCTAACAGAAACTCTGTTTAACTAACAGAAACTCTGGCTACATGACAGAAACTCTGGCTAACTAACAGAAACGTTGGCTACATGACAGAAACTCTGGCTAACTAACAAACGTTGGCTACCTGACTGAAACTCTGGCCAACTAACAGAAACTCTGGCTAACTAACAGAAACTTTGGCTACATGACAGAAACTCTGGCGAACTAACAGAAACTCTGGCTAACGGACAGAAACTCTGGCCAACTAACAGAAACTCTGGCTAACGGACAGAAACTTTGGCTACATGACAGAAACTCTGGCTAAAGGAAACTCTGTTCAACTAACAGAAACTCTGGCTACATGACAGAAACTCTGACTAACTAACAGAAACGTTGGCTACATGACAGAAACTCTGGCTAACTAACAGAAACGTTGGCTCCATGACAGAAACTCTGGCTAACTAACAGAAACGTAGGCTACAAGACAGAAACTCTGGCTAACTAACAGAAACGTTGGCTACATGACAGAAATTCTGGCCAACTAACAGAAACTCTGGCTAACAGAAACTCTGTTCAACTAACAGAAACTCTGGCTACATGACAGAAACTCTGGCTAACTAACAGAAACGTTGGCTACATGACAGAAACTCTGGCCAACTAACAGAAACTCTGGCTAACGGACAGAAACTCTGGTCAACTAACAGAAAATGTGGCTAACTGACAGAAACTTTGGCTACATGACAGAAACTTTGGCTACATGACAGAAACTCTGGCTAACAGAAACTCTGTTCAATTAACAGAAACTCTGGCTACATGACAGAAACTCTGGCTAACTAACAGAAACGTTGGCTACATGACAGAAACTTTGGCTACATGACAGAAACTCTGGCTAACAGAAACTCTGTTCAACTAACAGAAACTCTGGCTACATGAGAGAAACTCTGGCTAACTAACAGAAACGTTGGCTACATGACAGAAACTCTGGCTAACTAACAAACGTTGGCTACATGACAGAAACTCTGGCTAACTAACAGAAACGTTGGCTCCATGACAGAAACTCTGGCTAACTAACAGAAACGTTGGCTACATGACAGAAACTCTGGCTAACTAACAAACGTTGGCTATATGACAGAAACTCTGGCCAACTAACAGAAACTCTGGCCAACTAACAGAAACTCTGGCTAACGGACAGAAACTCTGGTCAACTAACAGAAAATGTGGCTAACTAACAGAAACGTTGGCTACATGACAGAAACTCTGGCTAACAGAAACTCTGTTCAACTAACAGAAACTCTGGCTACATGACAGAAACTCTGGCTAACTAACAGAAACGTTGGCTACATGACAGAAACTCTGGCTAACTAACAGAAACGTTGGCTACATGACAGAAACTCTGGCCAACTAACAGAAACGTTGGCTACATGACAGAAACTCTGGCTAACAGAAACTCTGGCTACATGACAGAAACTCTGGCTAACTAACAGAAACGTTGGCTACATGACAGAAACTCTGGCTAACAAACAGAAACGTTGGCTACATGACAGAAACTCTGGCCAATTAACAGAAACTCTGGCTAACGGACAGAAACTCTGGTCAACTAACAGAAAATGTGGCTAACTAACAGAAACGTTGGCTACATGACAGAAACTCTGGCCAACTAACAGAAACTCTGGCTAACGGACAGAAATCTGGTCAACTAAAAGAAAATGTGGCTAACTAACAGAAACTTTTGCTACATGACAGAAACTGGCTAACTAACAGAAACGTTGGCTACATGACAGAAACTCTGGCCAACTAACGGAAACTCTGGCCAACTAACAGAAACTCTGGCTACCTAACAGAAACGTTGGCTACATGACAGAAACTCTGGCTAACAGAAACGTTGGCTACATGACAAAAACTCTGGCCAACTAACGGAAACTCTGGCCAACTAACAGAAACTCTGGCCAACTAACAGAAACTCTGGCTACCTAACAGAAACGTTGGCTACATGACAGAAACTCTGGCTAACAGAAACGTTGGCTACATGACAGAAACTCTGGTTAACTAACAGAAACGTTGGCTACATGACAGAAACTCTGGCCAACTAACAGAAACTCTGGCTAACAGAAACTCTGTTCAACTAACAGAAACTCTGGCTACATGACAGAAACTCTGGCTAACTAACAGAAACGTTGGCTAAATGACAGAGACTCTGGCTAACTAACAAACGTTGGCAACATAACAGAAACTCTGGCCAACTAACAGAAACGTTGGCTACATGACAGAAACTTTGGCTACATGACAGAAACTCTGGCTAACAGAAACTCTGTTTAACTAACAGAAACTCTGGCTACATGACAGAAACTCTGGCTAACTAACAGAAACGTTGGCTACATGACAGAAACTCTGGCCAACTAACAGAAACTCTGGCCAACTAACAGAAACTCTGGCTAACGGACAGAAACTCTGGTCAACTAACAGAAAATGTGGCTAACTAACAGAAACTTTGGCTACATGACAGAAACTCTGGCTAACAGAAACTCTGTTCAACTAACAGAAACTCTGGCTACATGACAGAAACTCTGGCTAACTAAATGAAACGTTGGCTACATGACAGAAACTCTGGCTAACTAACAGAAACGTTGGCTACATGACAGAAACTTTGGCTACATGACAGAAACTCTGGCTAACAGAAACTCTGTTTAACTAACAGAAACTCTGGCTACATGACAGAAACTCTGGCTAACTAACAGAAACGTTGGCTACATGACAGAAACTCTGGCCAACTAACAGAAACGTTGGCTACATGACAGAAACTCTGGCCAACTAACAGAAACTCTGGCTAACGGACAGAAATCTGGTCAACTAACAGAAAATGTGGCTAACTAACAGAAACTTTGGCTACATGACAGAAACTCTAACTTACAGAAACTCTGGCTAACTAACAGAAACTTTGGTTACATGACAGAAACTGGCTAACTAACAGAAACGTTGGCTACATGACAGAAACTCTGGCCAACTAACGGAAACTCTGGCCAAATAACAGAAACTCTGGCCAACTAACAGAAACTCTGGCTACCTAACAGAAACGTTGGCTACATGACAGAAACTCTGGCTAACAGAAATGTTGGCTACATGACAGAAACTCTGGTTAACTAACAGAAACGTTGGCTCCATGACAGAAACTCTGGCTAACTGACAGAAACGTTGGCTACATGACAGAAACTCTGGCCAACTAACAGAAACTCTGGCTAACAGAAACTCTGTTCAACTAACAGAAACTCTGGCTACATGACAGAAACTCTGGCTAACTAACAGAAACGTTGGCTACATGACAGAGACTCTGGCTAACTAACAAACGTTGGCAACATAACAGAAACTCTGGCCAACTAACAGAAACTCTGGCTAACGGACAGAAACTCTGGTCAACTAACAGAAAATGTGGCTAACTAACAGAAACTTTGGCTACATGACAGAAACTCTGGCTAACAGAAACTCTGTTCAACTAACAGAAACTCTGGCTACATGGCAGAAACTCTGGCTAACTAACAGAAACGTTGGCTACATGACAGAAACTCTGGCTAACTAACAGAAACGTTGGCTACATGACAGAAACTCTGGCTAACAGAAACTCTGTTTAACTAACAGAAACTCTGGCTACATGACAGAAACTCTGGCTAACTAACAGAAACGTTGGCTACATGACAGAAACTCTGGCTAACTAACAAACGTTGGCTACCTGACTGAAACTCTGGCCAACTAACAGAAACTCTGGCTAACTAACAGAAACTTTGGCTACATGACAGAAACTCTGGCGAACTAACAGAAACTCTGGCTAACGGACAGAAACTCTGGCCAACTAACAGAAACTCTGGCTAACGGACAGAAACTTTGGCTACATGACAGAAACTCTGGCTAAAGGAAACTCTGTTCAACTAACAGAAACTCTGGCTACATGACAGAAACTCTGACTAACTAACAGAAACGTTGGCTACATGACAGAAACTCTGGCTAACTAACAGAAACGTTGGCTCCATGACAGAAACTCTGGCTAACTAACAGAAACGTAGGCTACAAGACAGAAACTCTGGCTAACTAACAGAAACGTTGGCTACATGACAGAAATTCTGGCCAACTAACAGAAACTCTGGCTAACAGAAACTCTGTTCAACTAACAGAAACTCTGGCTACATGACAGAAACTCTGGCTAACTAACAGAAACGTTGGCTACATGACAGAAACTCTGGCCAACTAACAGAAACTCTGGCTAACGGACAGAAACTCTGGTCAACTAACAGAAAATGTGGCTAACTGACAGAAACTTTGGCTACATGACAGAAACTTTGGCTACATGACAGAAACTCTGGCTAACAGAAACTCTGTTCAATTAACAGAAACTCTGGCTACATGACAGAAACTCTGGCTAACTAACAGAAACGTTGGCTACATGACAGAAACTTTGGCTACATGACAGAAACTCTGGCTAACAGAAACTCTGTTCAACTAACAGAAACTCTGGCTACATGAGAGAAACTCTGGCTAACTAACAGAAACGTTGGCTACATGACAGAAACTCTGGCTAACTAACAAACGTTGGCTACATGACAGAAACTCTGGCTAACTAACAGAAACGTTGGCTCCATGACAGAAACTCTGGCTAACTAACAGAAACGTTGGCTACATGACAGAAACTCTGGCTAACTAACAAACGTTGGCTATATGACAGAAACTCTGGCTAACTAACAGAAACGTTGGCTACATGACAGAAACTCTGGCTAACTAACAAACGTTGGCTATATGACAGAAACTCTGGCCAACTAACAGAAACTCTGGCCAACTAACAGAAACTCTGGCTAACGGACAGAAACTCTGGTCAACTAACAGAAAATGTGGCTAACTAACAGAAACGTTGGCTACATGACAGAAACTCTGGCTAACAGAAACTCTGTTCAACTAACAGAAACTCTGGCTACATGACAGAAACTCTGGCTAACTAACAGAAACGTTGGCTACATGACAGAAACTCTGGCTAACTAACAGAAACGTTGGCTACATGACAGAAACTCTGGCCAACTAACAGAAACGTTGGCTACATGACAGAAACTCTGGCTAACAGAAACTCTGGCTACATGACAGAAACTCTGGCTAACTAACAGAAACGTTGGCTACATGACAGAAACTCTGGCTAACAAACAGAAACGTTGGCTACATGACAGAAACTCTGGCCAATTAACAGAAACTCTGGCTAACGGACAGAAACTCTGGTCAACTAACAGAAAATGTGGCTAACTAACAGAAACGTTGGCTACATGACAGAAACTCTGGCCAACTAACAGAAACTCTGGCTAACGGACAGAAATCTGGTCAACTAAAAGAAAATGTGGCTAACTAACAGAAACTTTGGCTACATGACAGAAACTGGCTAACAAAATGAAACGTTGGCTACATGACAGAAACTCTGGCCAACTAACGGAAACTCTGGCCAACTAACAGAAACTCTGGCTACCTAACAGAAACGTTGGCTACATGACAGAAACTCTGGCTAACAGAAGCGTTGGCTACATGACAAAAACTCTGGCCAACTAACGGAAACTCTGGCCAACTAACAGAAACTCTGGCCAACTAACAGAAACTCTGGCTACCTAACAGAAACGTTGGCTACATGACAGAAACTCTGGCTAACAGAAACGTTGGCTACATGACAGAAACTCTGGCCAACTAACAGAAACTCTGGCTAACAGAAACTCTGTTCAACTAACAGAAACTCTGGCTACATGACAGAAACTCTGGCTAACTAACAGAAACGTTGGCTAAATGACAGAGACTCTGGCTAACTAACAAACGTTGGCAACATAACAGAAACTCTGGCCAACTAACAGAAACTCTGGCCAACTAACAGAAACTCTGGCTAACGGACAGAAACTCTGGTCAACTAACAGAAAATGTGGCTAACTAACAGAAACTTTGGCTACATGACAGAAACTCTGGCTAACAGAAACTCTGTTCAACTAACAGAAACTCTGGCTACATGACAGAAACTCTGGCTAACTAACAGAAACGTTGGCTACATGACAGAAACTCTGGCTAACTAACAGAAACGTTGGCTACATGACAGAAACTTTGGCTACATGACAGAAACTCTGGCTAACAGAAACTCTGTTCAACTAACAGAAACTCTGGCTACATGACAGAAACTCTGGCTAACTAACAGAAACTCTGGCTACATGACAGAAACTCTGGCTAACTAACAGAAACGTTGGCTACATGACAGAAACTCTGGCTAACTAACAAACGTTGGCTACCTGACTGAAACTCTGGCCAACTAACAGAAACTCTGGCTAACTAACAGAAACTTTGGCTACATGACAGAAACTCTGGCTAACTAACAGAAACTCTGGCTAACGGACAGAAACTCTGGCCAACTAACAGAAACTCTGGCTAACGGACAGAAACTTTGGCTACATGACAGAAACTCTGGCTAAAAGAAACTCTGTTCAACTAACAGAAACTCTGGCTACATGACAGAAACTCTGGCTAACTAACAGAAACGTTGGCTACATGACAGAAACTCTGGTCAACTAACAGAAAATGTGGCTAAGTAACAGAAACTTTGGCTACATGACAGAAACTCTGGCTAACAGAAACTCTGTTCAACTAACAGAAACTCTGGCTACATGACAGAAACTCTGGCTAACTAACAGAAACGTTGGCTACATGACAGAAACTTTGGCTACATGACAGAAACTCTGGCTAACAGAAACTCTGTTCAACTAACAGAAACTCTGGCTACATGAGAGAAACTCTGGCTAACTAACAGAAACGTTGGCTACATGACAGAAACTCTGGCTAACTAACAAACGTTGGCTACATGACAGAAACTCTGGCTAACTAACAGAAACGTTGGCTCCATGACAGAAACTCTGGCTAACTAACAGAAACGTTGGCTACATGACAGAAACTCTGGCTAACTAACAGAAACGTTGGCTACATGACAGAAACTCTGGCTAACTAACAGAAACGTTGGCTACATGACAGAAACTCTGGCTAACTAACAAACGTTGGCTATATGACAGAAACTCTGGCCAACTAACAGAAACTCTGGCCAACTAACAGAAACTCTGGCTAACGGACAGAAACTCGGGTCAACTAACAGAAAATGTGGCTAACTAACAGAAACGTTGGCTACATGACAGAAACTCTGGCTAACAGAAACTCTGTTCAACTAACAGAAACTCTGGCTACATGAGAGAAACTCTGGCTAACTAACAGAAACGTTGGCTACATGACAGAAACTCTGGCTAACTAACAAACGTTGGCTACATGACAGAAACTCTGGCTAACTAACAGAAACGTTGGCTCCATGACAGAAACTCTGGCTAACTAACAGAAACGTTGGCTACATGACAGAAACTCTGGCTAACTAACAAACGTTGGCTATATGACAGAAACTCTGGCTAACTAACAGAAACGTTGGCTACATGACAGAAACTCTGGCTAACTAACAAACGTTGGCTATATGACAGAAACTCTGGCCAACTAACAGAAACTCTGGCCAACTAACAGAAACTCTGGCTAACGGACAGAAACTCTGGTCAACTAACAGAAAATGTGGCTAACTAAAAGAAACGTTGGCTACATGACAGAAACTCTGGCTAACAGAAACTCTGTTCAACTAACAGAAACTCTGGCTACATGACAGAAACTCTGGCTAACTAACAGAAACGTTGGCTACATGACAGAAACTCTGGCTAACTAACAGAAACGTTGGCTACATGACAGAAACTCTGGCCAACTAACAGAAACGTTGGCTACATGACAGAAACTCTGGCTAACAGAAACTCTGGCTACATGACAGAAACTCTGGCTAACTAACAGAAACGTTGGCTACATGACAGAAACTCTGGCTAACAAACAGAAACGTTGGCTACATGACAGAAACTCTGGCCAATTAACAGAAACTCTGGCTAACGGACAGAAACTCTGGTCAACTAACAGAAAATGTGGCTAACTAACAGAAACGTTGGCTACATGACAGAAACTCTGGCCAACTAACAGAAACTCTGGCTAACGGACAGAAATCTGGTCAACTAAAAGAAAATGTGGCTAACTAACAGAAACTTTGGCTACATGACAGAAACTGGCTAACAAAATGAAACGTTGGCTACATGACAGAAACTCTGGCCAACTAACGGAAACTCTGGCCAACTAACAGAAACTCTGGCTACCTAACAGAAACGTTGGCTACATGACAGAAACTCTGGCTAACAGAAGCGTTGGCTACATGACAAAAACTCTGGCCAACTAACGGAAACTCTGGCCAACTAACAGAAACTCTGGCCAACTAACAGAAACTCTGGCTACCTAACAGAAACGTTGGCTACATGACAGAAACTCTGGCTAACAGAAACGTTGGCTACATGACAGAAACTCTGGCCAACTAACAGAAACTCTGGCTAACAGAAACTCTGTTCAACTAACAGAAACTCTGGCTACATGACAGAAACTCTGGCTAACTAACAGAAACGTTGGCTAAATGACAGAGACTCTGGCTAACTAACAAACGTTGGCAACATAACAGAAACTCTGGCCAACTAACAGAAACTCTGGCCAACTAACAGAAACTCTGGCTAACGGACAGAAACTCTGGTCAACTAACAGAAAATGTGGCTAACTAACAGAAACTTTGGCTACATGACAGAAACTCTGGCTAACAGAAACTCTGTTCAACTAACAGAAACTCTGGCTACATGACAGAAACTCTGGCTAACTAACAGAAACGTTGGCTACATGACAGAAACTCTGGCTAACTAACAGAAACGTTGGCTACATGACAGAAACTTTGGCTACATGACAGAAACTCTGGCTAACAGAAACTCTGTTCAACTAACAGAAACTCTGGCTACATGACAGAAACTCTGGCTAACTAACAGAAACTCTGGCTACATGACAGAAACTCTGGCTAACTAACAGAAACGTTGGCTACATGACAGAAACTCTGGCTAACTAACAAACGTTGGCTACCTGACTGAAACTCTGGCCAACTAACAGAAACTCTGGCTAACTAACAGAAACTTTGGCTACATGACAGAAACTCTGGCTAACTAACAGAAACTCTGGCTAACGGACAGAAACTCTGGCCAACTAACAGAAACTCTGGCTAACGGACAGAAACTTTGGCTACATGACAGAAACTCTGGCTAAAAGAAACTCTGTTCAACTAACAGAAACTCTGGCTACATGACAGAAACTCTGGCTAACTAACAGAAACGTTGGCTACATGACAGAAACTCTGGTCAACTAACAGAAAATGTGGCTAAGTAACAGAAACTTTGGCTACATGACAGAAACTCTGGCTAACAGAAACTCTGTTCAACTAACAGAAACTCTGGCTACATGACAGAAACTCTGGCTAACTAACAGAAACGTTGGCTACATGACAGAAACTTTGGCTACATGACAGAAACTCTGGCTAACAGAAACTCTGTTCAACTAACAGAAACTCTGGCTACATGAGAGAAACTCTGGCTAACTAACAGAAACGTTGGCTACATGACAGAAACTCTGGCTAACTAACAAACGTTGGCTACATGACAGAAACTCTGGCTAACTAACAGAAACGTTGGCTCCATGACAGAAACTCTGGCTAACTAACAGAAACGTTGGATACATGACAGAAACTCTGGCTAACTAACAGAAACGTTGGCTACATGACAGAAACTCTGGCTAACTAACAGAAACGTTGGCTACATGACAGAAACTCTGGCTAACTAACAAACGTTGGCTATATGACAGAAACTCTGGCCAACTAACAGAAACTCTGGCCAACTAACAGAAACTCTGGCTAACGGACAGAAACTCGGGTCAACTAACAGAAAATGTGGCTAACTAACAGAAACGTTGGCTACATGACAGAAACTCTGGCTAACAGAAACTCTGTTCAACTAACAGAAACTCTGGCTACATGACAGAAACTCTGGCTAACAAACAGAAACGTTGGCTACATGACAGAAACTCTGGCCAATTAACAGAAACTCTGGCTAACGGACAGAAACTCTGGTCAACTAACAGAAAATGTGGCTAACTAACAGAAACGTTGGCTACATGACAGAAACTCTGGCCAACTAACAGAAACTCTGGCTAACGGACAGAAATCTGGTCAACTAAAAGAAAATGTGGCTAACTAACAGAAACTTTGGCTACATGACAGAAACTGGCTAACTAACAGAAACGTTGGCTACATGACAGAAACTCTGGCCAACTAACGGAAACTCTGGCCAACTAACAGAAACTCTGGCTACCTAACAGAAACGTTGGCTACATGACAGAAACTCTGGCTAACAGAAACGTTGGCTACATGACAAAAACTCTGGCCAACTAACGGAAACTCTGGCCAACTAACAGAAACTCTGGCCAACTAACAGAAACTCTGGCTACCTAACAGAAACGTTGGCTACATGACAGAAACTCTGGCTAACAGAAACGTTGGCTACATGACAGAAACTCTGGCCAACTAACAGAAACTCTGGCTAACAGAAACTCTGTTCAACTAACAGAAACTCTGGCTACATGACAGAAACTCTGGCTAACTAACAGAAACGTTGGCTAAATGACAGAGACTCTGGCTAACTAACAAACGTTGGCAACATAACAGAAACTCTGGCCAACTAACAGAAACTCTGGCCAACTAACAGAAACTCTGGCTAACGGACAGAAACTCTGGTCAACTAACAGAAAATGTGGCTAACTAACAGAAACGTTGGCTACATGACAGAAACTCTGGCTAACAGAAACTCTGTTCAACTAACAGAAACTCTGGCTACATGACAGAAACTCTGGCTAACAAACAGAAACGTTGGCTACATGACAGAAACTCTGGCCAATTAACAGAAACTCTGGCTAACGGACAGAAACTCTGGTCAACTAACAGAAAATGTGGCTAACTAACAGAAACGTTGGCTACATGACAGAAACTCTGGCCAACTAACAGAAACTCTGGCTAACGGACAGAAATCTGGTCAACTAAAAGAAAATGTGGCTAACTAACAGAAACTTTGGCTACATGACAGAAACTGGCTAACTAACAGAAACGTTGGCTACATGACAGAAACTCTGGCCAACTAACGGAAACTCTGGCCAACTAACAGAAACTCTGGCTACCTAACAGAAACGTTGGCTACATGACAGAAACTCTGGCTAACAGAAACGTTGGCTACATGACAAAAACTCTGGCCAACTAACGGAAACTCTGGCCAACTAACAGAAACTCTGGCCAACTAACAGAAACTCTGGCTACCTAACAGAAACGTTGGCTACATGACAGAAACTCTGGCTAACAGAAACGTTGGCTACATGACAGAAACTCTGGCCAACTAACAGAAACTCTGGCTAACAGAAACTCTGTTCAACTAACAGAAACTCTGGCTACATGACAGAAACTCTGGCTAACTAACAGAAACGTTGGCTAAATGACAGAGACTCTGGCTAACTAACAAACGTTGGCAACATAACAGAAACTCTGGCCAACTAACAGAAACTCTGGCCAACTAACAGAAACTCTGGCTAACGGACAGAAACTCTGGTCAACTAACAGAAAATGTGGCTAACTAACAGAAACTTTGGCTACATGACAGAAACTCTGGCTAACAGAAACTCTGTTCAACTAACAGAAACTCTGGCTACATGACAGAAACTCTGGCTAACTAACAGAAACGTTGGCTACATGACAGAAACTCTGGCTAACTAACAGAAACGTTGGCTACATGACAGAAACTTTGGCTACATGACAGAAACTCTGGCTAACAGAAACTCTGTTCAACTAACAGAAACTCTGGCTACATGACAGAAACTCTGGCTAACTAACAGAAACTCTGGCTACATGACAGAAACTCTGGCTAACTAACAGAAACGTTGGCTACATGACAGAAACTCTGGCTAACTAACAAACGTTGGCTACCTGACTGAAACTCTGGCCAACTAACAGAAACTCTGGCTAACTAACAGAAACTTTGGCTACATGACAGAAACTCTGGCTAACTAACAGAAACTCTGGCTAACGGACAGAAACTCTGGCCAACTAACAGAAACTCTGGCTAACGGACAGAAACTTTGGCTACATGACAGAAACTCTGGCTAAAAGAAACTCTGTTCAACTAACAGAAACTCTGGCTACATGACAGAAACTCTGACTAACTAACAGAAACGTTGGCTACATGACAGAAACTCGGGCTAACTAACAGAAACGTTGGCTACATGACAGAAACTTTGGCTACATGACAGAAACTCTGGCTAACAGAAACTCTGTTCAACTAACAGAAACTCTGGCTACATGACAGAAGTTCTGGCTAACTAACAGAAACGTTGGCTACATGACAGAAACTCTGGTCAACTAACAGAAAATGTGGCTAAGTAACAGAAACTTTGGCTACATGACAGAAACTCTGGCTAACAGAAACTCTGTTCAACTAACAGAAACTCTGGCTACATGACAGAAACTCTGGCTAACTAACAGAAACGTTGGCTACATGACAGAAACTTTGGCTACATGACAGAAACTCTGGCTAACAGAAACTCTGTTCAACTAACAGAAACTCTGGCTACATGAGAGAAACTCTGGCTAACTAACAGAAACGTTGGCTACATGACAGAAACTCTGGCTAACTAACAAACGTTGGCTACATGACAGAAACTCTGGCTAACTAACAGAAACGTTGGCTCCATGACAGAAACTCTGGCTAACTAACAGAAACGTTGGCTACATGACAGAAACTCTGGCTAACTAACAGAAACGTTGGCTACATGACAGAAACTCTGGCTAACAGAAACGTTGGCTACATGACAGAAACTCTGGCCAACTAACAGAAACTCTGGCTAACAGAAACTCTGTTCAACTAACAGAAACTCTGGCTACATGACAGAAACTCTGGCTAACTAACAGAAACGTTGGCTAAATGACAGAGACTCTGGCTAACTAACAAACGTTGGCAACATAACAGAAACTCTGGCCAACTAACAGAAACTCTGGCCAACTAACAGAAACTCTGGCTAACGGACAGAAACTCTGGTCAACTAACAGAAAATGTGGCTAACTAACAGAAACTTTGGCTACATGACAGAAACTCTGGCTAACAGAAACTCTGTTCAACTAACAGAAACTCTGGCTACATGACAGAAACTCTGGCTAACTAACAGAAACGTTGGCTACATGACAGAAACTCTGGCTAACTAACAGAAACGTTGGCTACATGACAGAAACTTTGGCTACATGACAGAAACTCTGGCTAACAGAAACTCTGTTCAACTAACAGAAACTCTGGCTACATGACAGAAACTCTGGCTAACTAACAGAAACTCTGGCTACATGACAGAAACTCTGGCTAACTAACAGAAACGTTGGCTACATGACAGAAACTCTGGCTAACTAACAAACGTTGGCTACCTGACTGAAACTCTGGCCAACTAACAGAAACTCTGGCTAACTAACAGAAACTTTGGCTACATGACAGAAACTCTGGCTAACTAACAGAAACTCTGGCTAACGGACAGAAACTCTGGCCAACTAACAGAAACTCTGGCTAACGGACAGAAACTTTGGCTACATGACAGAAACTCTGGCTAAAAGAAACTCTGTTCAACTAACAGAAACTCTGGCTACATGACAGAAACTCTGGCTAACTAACAGAAACGTTGGCTACATGACAGAAACTCTGGTCAACTAACAGAAAATGTGGCTAAGTAACAGAAACTTTGGCTACATGACAGAAACTCTGGCTAACAGAAACTCTGTTCAACTAACAGAAACTCTGGCTACATGACAGAAACTCTGGCTAACTAACAGAAACGTTGGCTACATGACAGAAACTTTGGCTACATGACAGAAACTCTGGCTAACAGAAACTCTGTTCAACTAACAGAAACTCTGGCTACATGAGAGAAACTCTGGCTAACTAACAGAAACGTTGGCTACATGACAGAAACTCTGGCTAACTAACAAACGTTGGCTACATGACAGAAACTCTGGCTAACTAACAGAAACGTTGGCTCCATGACAGAAACTCTGGCTAACTAACAGAAACGTTGGCTACATGACAGAAACTCTGGCTAACTAACAGAAACGTTGGCTACATGACAGAAACTCTGGCTAACTAACAGAAACGTTGGCTACATGACAGAAACTCTGGCTAACTAACAAACGTTGGCTATATGACAGAAACTCTGGCCAACTAACAGAAACTCTGGCCAACTAACAGAAACTCTGGCTAACGGACAGAAACTCGGGTCAACTAACAGAAAATGTGGCTAACTAACAGAAACGTTGGCTACATGACAGAAACTCTGGCTAACAGAAACTCTGTTCAACTAACAGAAACTCTGGCTACATGACAGAAACTCTGGCTAACAAACAGAAACGTTGGCTACATGACAGAAACTCTGGCCAATTAACAGAAACTCTGGCTAACGGACAGAAACTCTGGTCAACTAACAGAAAATGTGGCTAACTAACAGAAACGTTGGCTACATGACAGAAACTCTGGCCAACTAACAGAAACTCTGGCTAACGGACAGAAATCTGGTCAACTAAAAGAAAATGTGGCTAACTAACAGAAACTTTGGCTACATGACAGAAACTGGCTAACTAACAGAAACGTTGGCTACATGACAGAAACTCTGGCCAACTAACGGAAACTCTGGCCAACTAACAGAAACTCTGGCTACCTAACAGAAACGTTGGCTACATGACAGAAACTCTGGCTAACAGAAACGTTGGCTACATGACAAAAACTCTGGCCAACTAACGGAAACTCTGGCCAACTAACAGAAACTCTGGCCAACTAACAGAAACTCTGGCTACCTAACAGAAACGTTGGCTACATGACAGAAACTCTGGCTAACAGAAACGTTGGCTACATGACAGAAACTCTGGCCAACTAACAGAAACTCTGGCTAACAGAAACTCTGTTCAACTAACAGAAACTCTGGCTACATGACAGAAACTCTGGCTAACTAACAGAAACGTTGGCTAAATGACAGAGACTCTGGCTAACTAACAAACGTTGGCAACATAACAGAAACTCTGGCCAACTAACAGAAACTCTGGCCAACTAACAGAAACTCTGGCTAACGGACAGAAACTCTGGTCAACTAACAGAAAATGTGGCTAACTAACAGAAACGTTGGCTACATGACAGAAACTCTGGCTAACAGAAACTCTGTTCAACTAACAGAAACTCTGGCTACATGACAGAAACTCTGGCTAACAAACAGAAACGTTGGCTACATGACAGAAACTCTGGCCAATTAACAGAAACTCTGGCTAACGGACAGAAACTCTGGTCAACTAACAGAAAATGTGGCTAACTAACAGAAACGTTGGCTACATGACAGAAACTCTGGCCAACTAACAGAAACTCTGGCTAACGGACAGAAATCTGGTCAACTAAAAGAAAATGTGGCTAACTAACAGAAACTTTGGCTACATGACAGAAACTGGCTAACTAACAGAAACGTTGGCTACATGACAGAAACTCTGGCCAACTAACGGAAACTCTGGCCAACTAACAGAAACTCTGGCTACCTAACAGAAACGTTGGCTACATGACAGAAACTCTGGCTAACAGAAACGTTGGCTACATGACAAAAACTCTGGCCAACTAACGGAAACTCTGGCCAACTAACAGAAACTCTGGCCAACTAACAGAAACTCTGGCTACCTAACAGAAACGTTGGCTACATGACAGAAACTCTGGCTAACAGAAACGTTGGCTACATGACAGAAACTCTGGCCAACTAACAGAAACTCTGGCTAACAGAAACTCTGTTCAACTAACAGAAACTCTGGCTACATGACAGAAACTCTGGCTAACTAACAGAAACGTTGGCTAAATGACAGAGACTCTGGCTAACTAACAAACGTTGGCAACATAACAGAAACTCTGGCCAACTAACAGAAACTCTGGCCAACTAACAGAAACTCTGGCTAACGGACAGAAACTCTGGTCAACTAACAGAAAATGTGGCTAACTAACAGAAACTTTGGCTACATGACAGAAACTCTGGCTAACAGAAACTCTGTTCAACTAACAGAAACTCTGGCTACATGACAGAAACTCTGGCTAACTAACAGAAACGTTGGCTACATGACAGAAACTCTGGCTAACTAACAGAAACGTTGGCTACATGACAGAAACTCTGGCTAACAAACAGAAACGTTGGCTACATGACAGAAACTCTGGCCAATTAACAGAAACTCTGGCTAACGGACAGAAACTCTGGTCAACTAACAGAAAATGTGGCTAACTAACAGAAACGTTGGCTACATGACAGAAACTCTGGCCAACTAACAGAAACTCTGGCTAACGGACAGAAATCTGGTCAACTAAAAGAAAATGTGGCTAACTAACAGAAACTTTGGCTACATGACAGAAACTGGCTAACTAACAGAAACGTTGGCTACATGACAGAAACTCTGGCCAACTAACGGAAACTCTGGCCAACTAACAGAAACTCTGGCTACCTAACAGAAACGTTGGCTACATGACAGAAACTCTGGCTAACAGAAACGTTGGCTACATGACAAAAACTCTGGCCAACTAACGGAAACTCTGGCCAACTAACAGAAACTCTGGCCAACTAACAGAAACTCTGGCTACCTAACAGAAACGTTGGCTACATGACAGAAACTCTGGCTAACAGAAACGTTGGCTACATGACAGAAACTCTGGCCAACTAACAGAAACTCTGGCTAACAGAAACTCTGTTCAACTAACAGAAACTCTGGCTACATGACAGAAACTCTGGCTAACTAACAGAAACGTTGGCTAAATGACAGAGACTCTGGCTAACTAACAAACGTTGGCAACATAACAGAAACTCTGGCCAACTAACAGAAACTCTGGCCAACTAACAGAAACTCTGGCTAACGGACAGAAACTCTGGTCAACTAACAGAAAATGTGGCTAACTAACAGAAACTTTGGCTACATGACAGAAACTCTGGCTAACAGAAACTCTGTTCAACTAACAGAAACTCTGGCTACATGACAGAAACTCTGGCTAACTAACAGAAACGTTGGCTACATGACAGAAACTCTGGCTAACTAACAGAAACGTTGGCTACATGACAGAAACTTTGGCTACATGACAGAAACTCTGGCTAACAGAAACTCTGTTCAACTAACAGAAACTCTGGCTACATGACAGAAACTCTGGCTAACTAACAGAAACTCTGGCTACATGACAGAAACTCTGGCTAACTAACAGAAACGTTGGCTACATGACAGAAACTCTGGCTAACTAACAAACGTTGGCTACCTGACTGAAACTCTGGCCAACTAACAGAAACTCTGGCTAACTAACAGAAACTTTGGCTACATGACAGAAACTCTGGCTAACTAACAGAAACTCTGGCTAACGGACAGAAACTCTGGCCAACTAACAGAAACTCTGGCTAACGGACAGAAACTTTGGCTACATGACAGAAACTCTGGCTAAAAGAAACTCTGTTCAACTAACAGAAACTCTGGCTACATGACAGAAACTCTGACTAACTAACAGAAACGTTGGCTACATGACAGAAACTCGGGCTAACTAACAGAAACGTTGGCTACATGACAGAAACTTTGGCTACATGACAGAAACTCTGGCTAACAGAAACTCTGTTCAACTAACAGAAACTCTGGCTACATGACAGAAGTTCTGGCTAACTAACAGAAACGTTGGCTACATGACAGAAACTCTGGTCAACTAACAGAAAATGTGGCTAAGTAACAGAAACTTTGGCTACATGACAGAAACTCTGGCTAACAGAAACTCTGTTCAACTAACAGAAACTCTGGCTACATGACAGAAACTCTGGCTAACTAACAGAAACGTTGGCTACATGACAGAAACTTTGGCTACATGACAGAAACTCTGGCTAACAGAAACTCTGTTCAACTAACAGAAACTCTGGCTACATGAGAGAAACTCTGGCTAACTAACAGAAACGTTGGCTACATGACAGAAACTCTGGCTAACTAACAAACGTTGGCTACATGACAGAAACTCTGGCTAACTAACAGAAACGTTGGCTCCATGACAGAAACTCTGGCTAACTAACAGAAACGTTGGCTACATGACAGAAACTCTGGCTAACTAACAGAAACGTTGGCTACATGACAGAAACTCTGGCTAACTAACAGAAACGTTGGCTACATGACAGAAACTCTGGCTAACTAACAAACGTTGGCTATATGACAGAAACTCTGGCCAACTAACAGAAACTCTGGCCAACTAACAGAAACTCTGGCTAACGGACAGAAACTCGGGTCAACTAACAGAAAATGTGGCTAACTAACAGAAACGTTGGCTACATGACAGAAACTCTGGCTAACAGAAACTCTGTTCAACTAACAGAAACTCTGGCTACATGACAGAAACTCTGGCTAACTAACAGAAACGTTGGCTACATGACAGAAACTCTGGCTAACTAACAGAAACGTTGGCTACATGACAGAAACTCTGGCCAACTAACAGAAACGTTGGCTACATGACAGAAACTCTGGCTAACAGAAACTCTGGCTACATGACAGAAACTCTGGCTAACTAACAGAAACGTTGGCTACATGACAGAAACTCTGGCTAACAAACAGAAACGTTGGCTACATGACAGAAACTCTGGCCAATTAACAGAAACTCTGGCTAACGGACAGAAACTCTGGTCAACTAACAGAAAATGTGGCTAACTAACAGAAACGTTGGCTACATGACAGAAACTCTGGCCAACTAACAGAAACTCTGGCTAACGGACAGAAATCTGGTCAACTAACAGAAAATGTGGCTAACTAACAGAAACTTTGGCTACATGACAGAAACTGGCTAACTAACAGAAACGTTGGCTACATGACAGAAACTCTGGCCAACTAACGGAAACTCTGGCCAACTAACAGAAACTCTGGCCAACTAACAGAAACTCTGGCTACCTAACAGAAACGTTGGCTACATGACAGAAACTCTGGCTAACAGAAACGTTGGCTACATGACAGAAACTCTGGTTAACTAACAGAAACGTTGGCTACATGACAGAAACTCTGGCCAACTAACAGAAACTCTGGCTAACAGAAACTCTGTTCAACTAACAGAAACTCTGGCTACATGACAGAAACTCTGGCTAACTAACAGAAACGTTGGCTACATGACAGAGACTCTGGCTAACTAACAAACGTTGGCAACATAACAGAAACTCTGGCCAACTAACAGAAACTCTGGCCAACTAACAGAAACTCTGGCTAACGGACAGAAACTCTGGTGAACTAACAGAAAATGTGGCTAACTAACAGAAACTTTGGCTACATGACAGAAACTCTGGCTAACAGAAACTCTGTTCAACTAACAGAAACTCTGGCTACATGACAGAAACTCTGGCTAACTAACAGAAACGTTGGCTACATGACAGAAACTCTGGCTAACTAACAGAAACGTTGGCTACATGACAGAAACTTTGGCTACATGACAGAAACTCTGGCTAACAGAAACTCTGTTTAACTAACAGAAACTCTGGCTACATGACAGAAACTCTGGCTAACTAACAGAAACGTTGGCTACATGACAGAAACTCTGGCTAACTAACAAACGTTGGCTACCTGACTGAAACTCTGGCCAACTAACAGAAACTCTGGCTAACTAACAGAAACTTTGGCTACATGACAGAAACTCTGGCTAACTAACAGAAACTCTGGCTAACGGACAGAAACTCTGGCCAACTAACAGAAACTCTGGCTAACGGACAGAAACTTTGGCTACATGACAGAAACTCTGGCTAAAAAAAACTCTGTTCAACTAACAGAAACTCTGGCTACATGACAGAAACTCTGACTAACTAACAGAAACGTTGGCTACATGACAGAAACTCGGGCTAACTAACAGAAACGTTGGCTACATGACAGAAACTTTGGCTACATGACAGAAACTCTGGCTAACAGAAACTCTGTTGAACTAACAGAAACTCTGGCTACATGACAGAAGTTCTGGCTAACTAACAGAAACGTTGGCTCCATGACAGAAACTCTGGCTAACTAACAGAAACGTTGGCTACATGACAGAAACTCTGGCTAACTAACAGAAACGTTGGCTACATGACAGAAACTCTGGCTAACTAACAGAAACGTTGGCTACATGACAGAAACTCTGGCTAACTAACAGAAACGTTGGCTACATGACAGAAACTCTGGCTAACTAACAAACGTTGGCTATATGACAGAAACTCTGGCCAACTAACAGAAACTCTGGCCAACTAACAGAAACTCTGGCTAACGGACAGAAATCTGGTCAACTAACAGAAAATGTGGCTAACTAACAGAAACTTTGGCAACATGACAGAAACTGGCTAACTAACAGAAACGTTGGCTACATGACAGAAACTCTGGCCAACTAACGGAAACTCTGGCCAACTAACAGAAACTCTGGCCAACTAACAGAAACTCTGGCTACCTAACAGAAACGTTGGCTACATGACAGAAACTCTGGCTAACAGAAACGTTGGCTACATGACAGAAACTCTGGTTAACTAACAGAAACGTTGGCTACATGACAGAAACTCTGGCCAACTAACAGAAACTCTGGCTAACAGAAACTCTGTTCAACTAACAGAAACTCTGGCTACATGACAGAAACTCTGGCTAACTAACAGAAACGTTGGCTACATGACAGAGACTCTGGCTAACTAACAAACGTTGGCAACATAACAGAAACTCTGGCCAACTAACAGAAACTCTGGCTAACGGACAGAAACTCTGGTGAACTAACAGAAAATGTGGCTAACTAACAGAAACTTTGGCTACATGACAGAAACTCTGGCTAACAGAAACTCTGTTCAACTAACAGAAACTCTGGCTACATGACAGAAACTCTGGCTAACTAACAGAAACGTTGGCTACATGACAGAAACTCTGGCTAACTAACAGAAACGTTGGCTACATGACAGAAACGTTGGCTACATGACAGAAACTCTGGCTAACAGAAACTCTGTTTAACTAACATAAACGTTGGCTACATGACAGAAACTCTGGCTAACTAACAAACGTTGGCTACATGACAGAAACTCTGGCCAACTAACAGAAACTCTGGCCAACTAACAGAAACTCTGGCCAACTAACAGAAACTCTGGCTAACGGACAGAAACTCTGGTCAACTATCCGAAAATGTGGCTAACTAACAGAAACTTTGGCTACATGACAGAAACTCTGACTAACTTACAGAAACTTTGGCTACATGACAGATACTCTGGCTAACTAACAGAAACGTTGGCTACATGACAGAAACTCTGGCTAACTAACAGAAACGTTGGCTACATGACAGAAACTCTGGCTAACTAACAGAAACGTTGGCTACATGACAGAAACTCTGGCTAACTAACAGAAACGTTGGCTACATGACAGAAACTCTGGCCAACTAACAGAAACTCTGGCTAACGGACAGAAACTTTGGCTACATGACAGAAACTCTGGCTAAAAGAAACTCTGTTCAACTAACAGAAACTCTGGCTACATGACAGAAACTCTGACTAACTAACAGAAACGTTGGCTACATGACAGAAACTCTGGTCAACTAACAGAAAATGTGGCTAAGTAACAGAAACTTTGGCTACATGACAGAAACTCTGGCTAACAGAAACTCTGTTCAACTAACAGAAACTCTGGCTACATGACAGAAACTCTGGCTAACTAACAGAAACGTTGTCTACAAGACAGAAACTCTGGCTAACTAACAGAAACGTTGGCTACATGACAGAAACTCTGGCCAACTAACAGAAACGTTGGCTACATGACAGAAACTCTGGCTACATGACAGAAACTCTGGCTAACTAACAGAAACGTTGGCTACATGACAGAAACTCTGGCTAACTAACAGAAACGTTGGCTACATGACAGAAACTTTGGCTACATGACAGAAACTCTGGCTAACAGAAACTCTGTTCAACTAACAGAAACTCTGGCTACATGACAGAAGTTCTGGCTAACTAACAGAAACGGTGGCTACATGACAGAAACTCTGGCTAACTAACAGAAACGTTGGCTACATGACAGAAACTTTGGTCAACTAACAGAAAATGTGGCTAAGTAACAGAAACTTTGGCTACATGACAGAAACTCTGGCTAACTAACAAAAAATCTGGCTAACTAACAGAAACGTTGGCTACATGACAGAAACTCTGGCCAACTAACAGAAACTCTGGCTAACTAACAGAAACTTTGGCTACATGACAGAAACTCTGGCTAACTAACAGAAACTCTGGCTAACGGACAGAAACTCTGGCCAACTAACAGAAACTCTGGCTAACGGACAGAAACTCTGGCTACATGACAGAAACTCTGACTAACTAACAGAAACGTTGGCTACATGACAGAAACTCGGGCTAACTAACAGAAACGTTGGCTACATGACAGAAACTTTGGCTACATGACAGAAACTCTGGCTAACAGAAACTCTGTTCAACTAACAGAAACTCTGGCTACATGACAGAAGTTCTGGCTAACTAACAAACGTTGGCTACATGACAGAAACTCTGGTCAACTAACAGAAAATGTGGCTAAGTAACAGAAACTTTGGCTACATGACAGAAACTCTGGCTAACAGAAACTCTGTTCAACTAACAGAAACTCTGGCTACATGACAGAAACTCTGGCTAACTAACAGAAACGTTGGCTACATGACAGAAACTCTGGCTAACTAACAGAAACGTTGGCTACATGACAGAAACTCTGGCCAACTAACAGAAACGTTGGCTACATGACAGAAACTCTGGCTACATGACAGAAACTCTGGCTAACTAACAGAAACGTTGGCTACATGACAGAAACTCTGGCTAACTAACAGAAACGTTGGCTACATGACAGAAACTTTGGCTACATGACAGAAACTCTGGCTAACAGAAACTCTGTTCAACTAACAGGAACTCCGGCTACATGACAGAAAATCTGGCTAACTAACAGAAACGTTGGCTACATGACAGAAACTCTGGTCAACTAACAGAAAATGTGGCTAAGTAACAGAAACTTTGGCTACATGACAGAAACTCTGGCTAACAGAAACTCTGTTCAACTAACAGAAACTCTGGCTACATGACAGAAACTCTGGCTAACTAACAGAAACGTTGGCTACATGACAGAAACTCTGGCTAACTAACAGAAACGTTGGCTACATGACAGAAACTCTGGCTAACTAACAGAAACGTTGGCTACATGACAGAAACTCTGGCTAACTAACAAACGTTGGCTACATGACAGAAACTCTGGCCAACTAACAGAAACTCTGGCCAACTAAAAGAAACTCTGGCTAACAGACAGAAACTCTGGTCAACTAACAGAAAATGTGGCTAAGTAACAGAAACTTTGGCTACATGACAGAAACTCTGGCTAACAGAAACTCTGTTTAACTAACAGAAACTCTGGCTACATGACAGAAACTCTGGCTGACTAACAGAAACGTTGGCTACATGACAGAAACTCTGGCTAACTAACAAACGTTGGCTACCTGACTGAAACTCTGGCCAACTAACAGAAACTCTGGCTAACTAACAGAAACTTTGGCTACATGACAGAAACTCTGGCTAACTAACAGAAACTCTGGCTAACGGACAGAAACTCTGGCCAACTAACAGAAACTCTGGCTAACGGACAAACTCTGGCTACATGACAGAAACTCTGGCTAACTAACAGAAACGTTGGCTCCATGACAGAAACTCTGGCTAACTAACAGAAACGTTGGCTACATGACAGAAACTCGGGCTAACTAACAGAAACGTTGGCTACATGACAGAAACTTTGGCTACATGACAGAAACTCTGGCTAACAGAAACTCTGTTCAACTAACAGAAACTCTGGCTACATGACAGAAGTTCTGGCTAACTAACAGAAACGTTGGCTACATGACAGAAACTCTGGTCAACTAACAGAAAATGTGGCTAAGTAACAGAAACTTTGGCTACATGACAGAAACTCTGGCTAACAGAAACTCTGTTCAACTAACAGAAACTCTGGCTACATGACAGAAACTCTGGCTAACTAACAGAAACGTTGGCTACATGACAGAAACTCTGGCTAACTAACAGAAACGTTGGCTACATGACAGAAACTCTGGCCAACTAACAGAAACGTTGGCTACATGACAGAAACTCTGGCTACATGACAAACTCTGGCTAACTAACAGAAACGTTGGCTACATGACAGAAACTCTGGCTAACTAACAGAAAAGTTGGCTACATGACAGAAACTTTGGCTACATGACAGAAACTCTGGCTAACAGAAACTCTGTTCAACTAACAGAAACTCCGGCTACATGACAGAAAATCTGGCTAACTAACAGAAACGTTGGCTACATGACAGAAACTCTGGTCAACTAACAGAAAATGTGGCTAAGTAACAGAAACTTTGGCTACATGACAGAAACTCTGGCTAACAGAAACTCTGTTCAACTAACAGAAACTCTGGCTACATGACAGAAACTCTGGCTAACTAACAGAAACGTTGGCTACATGACAGAAACTCTGGCTAACTAACAGAAACGTTGGCTACATGACAGAAACTCTGGCCAACTAACAGAAACGTTGGCTACATGACAGAAACTCTGGCTAACAGAAACTCTGGCTAACTAACAGAAACTTTGGCTACATGACAGAAACTCTGGCTAACTAACAGAAACTCTGGCTAACGGACAGAAACTCTGGCCAACTAACAGAAACTCTGGCTAACGGACAGAAACTTTGGCTACATGACAGAAACTCTGGCCAACTAACAGAAACTCTGGCTACATGACAGAAACTCTGACTAACTAACAGAAACGTTGGCTACATGACAGAAACTCTGGCTAACTAACAGAAACGTTGGCTCCATGACAGAAACTCTGGCTAACTAACAGAAACGTAGGCTACATGACAGAAACTCTGGCTAACTAACAGAAACGTTGGCTACATGACAGAAACTCTGGCCAACTAACAGAAACTCTGGCTAACAGAAACTCTGTTCAACTAACAGAAACTCTGGCTACATGACAGAAACTCTGGCTAACTAACAGAAACGTTGGCTACATGACAGAAACTCTTGCTAACTAACAAACGTTGGCTACATGACAGAAACTCTGGCCAACTAACAGAAACTCTGGCTAACGGACAGAAACTCTGGTCAACTAACAGAAAATGTGGCTAACTAACAGAAACTTTGGCTACATGACAGAAACTCTGGCTAACAGAAACTCTGTTCAACTAACAGAAACTCTGGCTACATGACAGAAACTCTGGCTAACTAACAGAAACTCTGGCTACATGAGAGAAACTCTGGCTAACTAACAGAAACGTTGGCTACATGACAGAAACTCTGGCTAACTAACAAACGTTGGCTACATGACAGAAACTCTGGCTAACTAACAGAAACGTTGGCTACATGACAGAAACTCTGGCTAACTAACAGAAACGTTGGCTACATGACAGAAACTCTGGCTAACTAACAGAAACGTTGGCTACATGACAGAAACTCTGGCTAACTAACAGAAACGTTGGCTACATGACAGAAACTCTGGTCAACTAACAGAAAATGTGGCTAAGTAACAGAAACTTTGGCTACATGACAGAAACTCTGGCTAACAGAAACTCTGTTCAACTAACAGAAACTCTGGCCAACTAAAAGAAACTCTGGCTAACAGACAGAAACTCTGGTCAACTAACAGAAAATGTGGCTAAGTAACAGAAACTTTGGCTACATGACAGAAACTCTGGCTAACAGAAACTCTGTTTAACTAACAGAAACTCTGGCTACATGACAGAAACTCTGGCTAACTAACAGAAACGTTGGCTACATGACAGAAACTCTGGCTAACTAACAAACGTTGGCTACCTGACTGAAACTCTGGCCAACTAACAGAAACTCTGGCTAACTAACAGAAACTTTGGCTACATGACAGAAACTCTGGCTAACTAACAGAAACTCTGGCTAACGGACAGAAACTCTGGCCAACTAACAGAAACTCTGGCTAACGGACAGAAACTCTGGCTACATGACAGAAACTCTGACTAACTAACAGAAACGTTGGCTACATGACAGAAACTCGGGCTAACTAACAGAAACGTTGGCTACATGACAGAAACTCTGGCCAACTAACAGAAACGTTGGCTCCATGACAGAAACTCTGGCTAACTAACAGAAACGTAGGCTACATGACAGAAACTCTGGATAACTAACAGAAACGTTGGCTACATGACAGAAACTCTGGCCAACTAACAGAAACTCTGGCTAACAGAAACTCTGTTCAACTAACAGAAACTCTGGCTACATGACAGAAACTCTGGCTAACTAACAGAAACGTTGGCTACATGACAGAAACTCTTGCTAACTAACAAACGTTGGCTACATGACAGAAACTCTGGCCAACTAACAGAAACTCTGGTCAACTAACAGAAAATGTGGCTAACTAACAGAAACTTTGGCTACATGAAAGAAACTCTGGCTAACAGAAACTCTGTTCAACTAACAGAAACTCTGGCTACATGACAGAAACTCTGGCTAACTAAAAGAAACGTTGGCTACATGTCAGAAACTTTGGCTACATGACAGAAACTCTGGCTAACAGAAACTCTGTTCAACTAACAGAAACTCTGGCTACATGAGAGAAACTCTGGCTAACTAACAGAAATGTTGGCTACATGACAGAAACTCTGGCTAACTAACAAACGTTGGCTACATGACAGAAACTCTGGCTAACTAACAGAAACGTTGGCTCCATGACAGAAACTCTGGCTAACTAACAGAAACGTTGGCTACATGACAGAAACTCTGGCTAACTAACAGAAACGTTGGCTACATGACAGAAACTCTGGCTAACTAACAGAAACGTTGGCTACATGACAGAAACTCTGGCTAACTAACAGAAACGTTGGCTCCATGACAGAAACTCTGGCTAACTAACAGAAACGTAGGCTACATGACAGAAACTCTGGCTAACTAACAGAAACGTTGGCTACATGACAGAAACTCTGGCCAACTAACAGAAACTCTGGCTAACAGAAACTCTGTTAAACTAACAGAAACTCTGGCTACATGACAGAAACTCTGGCTAACTAACAGAAACGTTGGCTACATGACAGAAACTCTTGCTAACTAACAAACGTTGGCTACATGACAGAAACTCTGGCCAACTAACAGAAACTCTGGCTAACGGACAGAAACTCTGGTCAACTAACAGAAAATGTGGCTAACTAACAGAAACTTTGGCTACATGACAGAAACTCTGGCTAACAGAAACTCTGTTCAACTAACAGAAAGTCTGGCTACATGACAGAAACTCTGGCTAACTAACAGAAACGTTGGCTACATGACAGAAACTTTGGCTACATGACAGAAACTCTGGCTAACAGAAACTCTGTTCAACTAACAGAAACTCTGGCTACATGAGAGAAACTCTGGCTAACTAACAGAAACGTTGGCTACATGACAGAAACTCTGGCTAACTAACAAACGTTGGCTACATGACAGAAACTCTGGCTAACTAACAGAAACGTTGGCTCCATGACAGAAACTCTGGCTAACTAACAGAAACGTTGGCTACATGACAGAAACTCTGGTTAACTAACAGAAACGTTGGCTACATGACAGAAACTCTGGCTAACTAACAGAAACGTTGGCTACATGACAGAAACTCTGGCAAACTAACAAACGTTGGCTATATGACAGAAACTCTGGCCAACTAACAGAAACTCTGGCGAACTAACAGAAACTCTGGCTAACGGACAGAAACTCTGGTCAACTAACAGAAAATGTGGCTAACTAACAGAAACGTTGGCTACATGACAGAAACTCTGGCTAACAGAAACTCTGTTCAACTAACAGAAACTCTGGCTACATGACAGAAACTCTGGCTAACTAACAGAAACGTTGGCTACATGACAGAAACTCTGGCTAACTAACAGAAACGTTGGCTACATGACAGAAACTCTGGCCAACTAACAGAAACGTTGGCTACATGACAGAAACTCTGGCTAACAGAAACTCTGTTCAACTAACAGAAACTCTGGCTACATGACAGAAACTCTGGTTAACTAACAGAAACGTTGGCTACATGACAGAAACTCTGGCTAACTAACAGAAACGTTGGCTACATGACAGAAACTCTGGCCAATTAACAGAAACTCTGGCTAACGGACAGAAACTCTGGTCAACTAACAGAAAATGTGGCTAACTAACAGAAACGTTGGCTACATGACAGAAACTCTGGCCAACTAACAGAAACGTTGGCTACATGACAGAAACTCTGGCCAACTAACAGAAACTCTGGCTAATGGACAGAAATCTGGTCAACTAACAGAAAATGTGGCTAACTAAAAGAAACTTTGGTTACATGACAGAAACTGGCTAACTAACAGAAACGTTGGCTACATGACAGAAACTCTGGCCAACTAACGGAAACTCTGGCCAACTAACAGAAACTCTGGCCAACTAACAGAAACTCTGGCTACCTAACAGAAACGTTGGCTACATGACAGAAACTCTGGCTAACAGAAACGTTGGCTACATGACAGAAACTCTGGTTAACAAACAGAAACGTTGGCTCCATGACAGAAACTCTGGCTAACTGACAGAAACGTTGGCTACATGACAGAAACTCTGGCCAACAAACAGAAACTCTGGCTAACAGAAACTCTGTTCAACTAACAGAAACTCTGGCTACATGACAGAAACTCTGGCTAACTAACAGAAACGTTGGCTACATGACAGAGACTCTGGCTAACTAACAAACGTTGGCAACATAACAGAAACTCTGGCCAACTAACAGAAACTCTGGCTACATGAGAGAAACTCTGGCTAACTAACAGAAACGTTGGCTACATGACAGAAACTCTGGCTAACTAACAGAAACGTTGGCTACATGACAGAAACTCTGGCTAACTAACAGAAACGTTGGCTACATGACAGAAACTCTGGCTAACTAACAGAAACGTTGGCTACATGACAGAAACTCTGGCTAACTAACAGAAACGTTGGCTACATGACAGAAACTCTGGCTAACTAACAGAAACGTTGGCTACATGACAGAAACTCTGGCTAACTAACAGAAACGTTGGCTACATGACAGAAACTCTGGCTAACTAACAAACGTTGGCTACATGACAGAAACTCTGGCTAACTAACAGAAACGTTGGCTACATGACAGAAACTCTGGCTAACTAACAGAAACGTTGGCTACATGACAGAAACTCTGGCCAACTAACAGAAACGTTGGCTACATGACAGAAACTCTGGCTAACAGAAACTCTGTTCAACTAACAGAAACTCTGGCTACATGACAGAAACTCTGGCTAACTAACAAACGTTGGCTATATGACAGAAACTCTGGCCAACTAACAGAAACTCTGGCTAACAGAAACTCTGTTAAACTAACAGAAACTCTGGCTACATGACAGAAACTCTGGCTAATTAACAGAAACGTTGGCTACATGACAGAAACTCTTGCTAACTAACAAACGTTGGCTACATGACAGAAACTCTGGCCAACTAACAGAAACTCTGGCTAACGGACAGAAACTCTGGTCAACTAACAGAAAATGTGGCTAACTAACAGAAACTTTGGCTACATGACAGAAACTCTGGCTAACAGAAACTCTGTTCAACTAACAGAAAGTCTGGCTACATGACAGAAACTCTGGCTAACTAACAGAAACGTTGGCTACATGACAGAAACTTTGGCTACATGACAGAAACTCTGGCTAACAGAAACTCTGTTCAACTAACAGAAACTCTGGCTACATGAGAGAAACTCTGGCTAACTAACAGAAACGTTGGCTACATGACAGAAACTCTGGCTAACTAACAAACGTTGGCTACATGACAGAAACTCTGGCTAACTAACAGAAACGTTGGCTCCATGACAGAAACTCTGGCTAACTAACAGAAACGTTGGCTACATGACAGAAACTCTGGTTAACTAACAGAAACGTTGGCTACATGACAGAAACTCTGGCTAACTAACAGAAACGTTGGCTACATGACAGAAACTCTGGCTAACTAACAAACGTTGGCTATATGACAGAAACTCTGGCCAACTAACAGAAACTCTGGCGAACTAACAGAAACTCTGGCTAACGGACAGAAACTCTGGTCAACTAACAGAAAATGTGGCTAACTAACAGAAACGTTGGCTACATGACAGAAACTCTGGCTAACAGAAACTCTGTTCAACTAACAGAAACTCTGGCTACATGACAGAAACTCTGGCTAACTAACAGAAACGTTGGCTACATGACAGAAACTCTGGCTAACTAACAGAAACGTTGGCTACATGACAGAAACTCTGGCCAACTAACAGAAACGTTGGCTACATGACAGAAACTCTGGCTAACAGAAACTCTGTTCAACTAACAGAAACTCTGGCTACATGACAGAAACTCTGGCTAACTAAAAGAAACGTTGGCTACATGATAGAAACTCTGGCTAACTAACAGAAACGTTGGCTACATGACAGAAACTCTGGCCAATTAACAGAAACTCTGGCTAACGGACAGAAACTCTGGTCAACTAACAGAAAATGTGGCTAACTAACAGAAACGTTGGCTACATGACAGAAACTCTGGCCAACTAACAGAAACGTTGGCTACATGACAGAAACTCTGGCCAACTAACAGAAACTCTGGCTAACGGACAGAAATCTGGTCAACTAACAGAAAATGTGGCTAACTAACAGAAACTTTGGTTACATGACAGAAACTGGCTAACTAACAGAAACGTTGGCTACATGACAGAAACTCTGGCCAACTAACGGAAACTCTGGCCAACTAACAGAAACTCTGGCCAACTAACAGAAACTCTGGCTACCTAACAGAAACGTTGGCTACATGACAGAAACTCTGGCTAACAGAAACGTTGGCTACATGACAGAAACTCTGGTTAACAAACAGAAACGTTGGCTCCATGACAGAAACTCTGGCTAACTGACAGAAACGTTGGCTACATGACAGAAACTCTGGCCAACTAACAGAAACTCTGGCTAACAGAAACTCTGTTCAACTAACAGAAACTCTGGCTACATGACAGAAACTCTGGCTAACTAACAGAAACGTTGGCTACATGACAGAGACTCTGGCTAACTAACAAACGTTGGCAACATAACAGAAACTCTGGCCAACTAACAGAAACTCTGGCTACATGAGAGAAACTCTGGCTAACTAACAGAAACGTTGGCTACATGACAGAAACTCTGGCTAACTAACAAACGTTGGCTACATGACAGAAACTCTGGCTAACTAACAGAAACGTTGGCTACATGACAGAAACTCTGGCTAACTAACAGAAACGTTGGCTACATGACAGAAACTCTGGCTAACTAACAGAAACGTTGGCTACATGACAGAAACTCTGGCTAACTAACAGAAACGTTGGCTACATGACAGAAACTCTGGCTAACTAACAAACGTTGGCTATATGACAGAAACTCTGGCCAACTAACAGAAACTCTGGCCAACTAACAGAAACTCTGGCTAACGGACAGAAACTCTGGCCAACTAACAGAAACTCTGGCTAACAGAAACTCTGTTCAACTAACAGAAACTCTGGCTACATGACAGAAACTCTGGCTAACTAACAGAAACGTTGGCTACATGACAGAAACTCTTGCTAACTAACAAACGTTGGCTACATGACAGAAACTCTGGCCAACTAACAGAAACTCTGGCTAACGGACAGAAACTCTGGTCAACTAACAGAAAATGTGGCTAACTAACAGAAACTTTGGCTACATGACAGAAACTCTGGCTAACAGAAACTCTGTTCAACTAACAGAAACTCTGGCTACATGACAGAAACTCTGGCTAACTAACAGAAACTCTGGCTACATGAGAGAAACTCTGGCTAACTAACAGAAACGTTGGCTACATGACAGAAACTCTGGCTAACTAACAAACGTTGGCTACATGACAGAAACTCTGGCTAACTAACAGAAACGTTGGCTACATGACAGAAACTCTGGCTAACTAACAGAAACGTTGGCTACATGACAGAAACTCTGGCTAACTAACAGAAACGTTGGCTACATGACAGAAACTCTGGCTAACTAACAGAAACGTTGGCTACATGACAGAAACTCTGGTCAACTAACAGAAAATGTGGCTAAGTAACAGAAACTTTGGCTGCATGACAGAAACTCTGGCTAACAGAAACTCTGTTCAACTAACAGAAACTCTGGCCAACTAAAAGAAACTCTGGCTAACAGACAGAAACTCTGGTCAACTAACAGAAAATGTGGCTAAGTAACAGAAACTTTGGCTACATGACAGAAACTCTGGCTAACAGAAACTCTGTTTAACTAACAGAAACTCTGGCTACATGACAGAAACTCTGGCTAACTAACAGAAACGTTGGCTACATGACAGAAACTCTGGCTAACTAACAAACGTTGGCTACCTGACTGAAACTCTGGCCAACTAACAGAAACTCTGGCTAACTAACAGAAACTTTGGCTACATGACAGAAACTCTGGCTAACTAACAGAAACTCTGGCTAACGGACAGAAACTCTGGCCAACTAACAGAAACTCTGGCTAACGGACAGAAACTCTGGCTACATGACAGAAACTCTGACTAACTAACAGAAACGTTGGCTACATGACAGAAACTCGGGCTAACTAACAGAAACGTTGGCTACATGACAGAAACTCTGGCCAACTAACAGAAACGTTGGCTCCATGACAGAAACTCTGGCTAACTAACAGAAACGTAGGCTACATGACAGAAACTCTGGATAACTAACAGAAACGTTGGCTACATGACAGAAACTCTGGCCAACTAACAGAAACTCTGGCTAACAGAAACTCTGTTCAACTAACAGAAACTCTGGCTACATGACAGAAACTCTGGCTAACTAACAGAAACGTTGGCTACATGACAGAAACTCTTGCTAACTAACAAACGTTGGCTACATGACAGAAACTCTGGCCAACTAACAGAAACTCTGGTCAACTAACAGAAAATGTGGCTAACTAACAGAAACTTTGGCTACATGAAAGAAACTCTGGCTAACAGAAACTCTGTTCAACTAACAGAAACTCTGGCTACATGACAGAAACTCTGGCTAACTAAAAGAAACGTTGGCTACATGTCAGAAACTTTGGCTACATGACAGAAACTCTGGCTAACAGAAACTCTGTTCAACTAACAGAAACTCTGGCTACATGAGAGAAACTCTGGCTAACTAACAGAAATGTTGGCTACATGACAGAAACTCTGGCTAACTAACAAACGTTGGCTACATGACAGAAACTCTGGCTAACTAACAGAAACGTTGGCTCCATGACAGAAACTCTGGCTAACTAACAGAAACGTTGGCTACATGACAGAAACTCTGGCTAACTAACAGAAACGTTGGCTACATGACAGAAACTCTGGCTAACTAACAGAAACGTTGGCTACATGACAGAAACTCTGGCTAACTAACAGAAACGTTGGCTCCATGACAGAAACTCTGGCTAACTAACAGAAACGTAGGCTACATGACAGAAACTCTGGCTAACTAACAGAAACGTTGGCTACATGACAGAAACTCTGGCCAACTAACAGAAACTCTGGCTAACAGAAACTCTGTTAAACTAACAGAAACTCTGGCTACATGACAGAAACTCTGGCTAACTAACAGAAACGTTGGCTACATGACAGAAACTCTTGCTAACTAACAAACGTTGGCTACATGACAGAAACTCTGGCCAACTAACAGAAACTCTGGCTAACGGACAGAAACTCTGGTCAACTAACAGAAAATGTGGCTAACTAACAGAAACTTTGGCTACATGACAGAAACTCTGGCTAACAGAAACTCTGTTCAACTAACAGAAAGTCTGGCTACATGACAGAAACTCTGGCTAACTAACAGAAACGTTGGCTACATGACAGAAACTTTGGCTACATGACAGAAACTCTGGCTAACAGAAACTCTGTTCAACTAACAGAAACTCTAGCTACATGAGAGAAACTCTGGCTAACTAACAGAAACGTTGGCTACATGACAGAAACTCTGGCTAACTAACAAACGTTGGCTACATGACAGAAACTCTGGCTAACTAACAGAAACGTTGGCTCCATGACAGAAACTCTGGCTAACTAACAGAAACGTTGGCTACATGACAGAAACTCTGGTTAACTAACAGAAACGTTGGCTACATGACAGAAACTCTGGCTAACTAACAGAAACGTTGGCTACATGACAGAAACTCTGGCAAACTAACAAACGTTGGCTATATGACAGAAACTCTGGCCAACTAACAGAAACTCTGGCGAACTAACAGAAACTCTGGCTAACGGAAAGAAACTCTGGTCAACTAACAGAAAATGTGGCTAACTAACAGAAACGTTGGCTACATGACAGAAACTCTGGCTAACAGAAACTCTGTTCAACTAACAGAAACTCTGGCTACATGACAGAAACTCTGGCTAACTAACAGAAACGTTGGCTACATGACAGAAACTCTGGCTAACTAACAGAAACGTTGGCTACATGACAGAAACTCTGGCCAACTAACAGAAACGTTGGCTACATGACAGAAACTCTGGCTAACAGAAACTCTGTTCAACTAACAGAAACTCTGGCTACATGACAGAAACTCTGGTTAACTAACAGAAACGTTGGCTACATGACAGAAACTCTGGCTAACTAACAGAAACGTTGGCTACATGACAGAAACTCTGGCCAATTAACAGAAACTCTGGCTAACGGACAGAAACTCTGGTCAACTAACAGAAAATGTGGCTAACTAACAGAAACGTTGGCTACATGACAGAAACTCTGGCCAACTAACAGAAACGTTGGCTACATGACAGAAACTCTGGCCAACTAACAGAAACTCTGGCTAATGGACAGAAATCTGGTCAACTAACAGAAAATGTGGCTAACTAACAGAAACTTTGGTTACATGACAGAAACTGGCTAACTAACAGAAACGTTGGCTACATGACAGAAACTCTGGCCAACTAACGGAAACTCTGGCCAACTAACAGAAACTCTGGCCAACTAACAGAAACTCTGGCTACCTAACAGAAACGTTGGCTACATGACAGAAACTCTGGCTAACAGAAACGTTGGCTACATGACAGAAACTCTGGTTAACAAACAGAAACGTTGGCTCCATGACAGAAACTCTGGCTAACTGACAGAAACGTTGGCTACATGACAGAAACTCTGGCCAACAAACAGAAACTCTGGCTAACAGAAACTCTGTTCAACTAACAGAAACTCTGGCTACATGACAGAAACTCTGGCTAACTAACAGAAACGTTGGCTACATGACAGAGACTCTGGCTAACTAACAAACGTTGGCAACATAACAGAAACTCTGGCCAACTAACAGAAACTCTGGCTACATGAGAGAAACTCTGGCTAACTAACAGAAACGTTGGCTACATGACAGAAACTCTGGCTAACTAACAAACGTTGGCTACATGACAGAAACTCTGGCTAACTAACAGAAACGTTGGCTACATGACAGAAACTCTGGCTAACTAACAGAAACGTTGGCTACATGACAGAAACTCTGGCTAACTAACAGAAACGTTGGCTACATGACAGAAACTCTGGCTAACTAACAGAAACGTTGGCTACATGACAGAAACTCTGGCTAACTAACAGAAACGTTGGCTACATGACAGAAACTCTGGCTAACTAACAAACGTTGGCTACATGACAGAAACTCTGGCTAACTAACAGAAACGTTGGCTACATGACAGAAACTCTGGCTAACTAACAGAAACGTTGGCTACATGACAGAAACTCTGGCCAACTAACAGAAACGTTGGCTACATGACAGAAACTCTGGCTAACAGAAACTCTGTTCAACTAACAGAAACTCTGGCTACATGACAGAAACTCTGGCTAACTAACAAACGTTGGCTATATGACAGAAACTCTGGCCAACTAACAGAAACTCTGGCTAACAGAAACTCTGTTAAACTAACAGAAACTCTGGCTACATGACAGAAACTCTGGCTAATTAACAGAAACGTTGGCTACATGACAGAAACTCTTGCTAACTAACAAACGTTGGCTACATGACAGAAACTCTGGCCAACTAACAGAAACTCTGGCTAACGGACAGAAACTCTGGTCAACTAACAGAAAATGTGGCTAACTAACAGAAACTTTGGCTACATGACAGAAACTCTGGCTAACAGAAACTCTGTTCAACTAACAGAAAGTCTGGCTACATGACAGAAACTCTGGCTAACTAACAGAAACGTTGGCTACATGACAGAAACTTTGGCTACATGACAGAAACTCTGGCTAACAGAAACTCTGTTCAACTAACAGAAACTCTGGCTACATGAGAGAAACTCTGGCTAACTAACAGAAACGTTGGCTACATGACAGAAACTCTGGCTAACTAACAAACGTTGGCTACATGACAGAAACTCTGGCTAACTAACAGAAACGTTGGCTCCATGACAGAAACTCTGGCTAACTAACAGAAACGTTGGCTACATGACAGAAACTCTGGTTAACTAACAGAAACGTTGGCTACATGACAGAAACTCTGGCTAACTAACAGAAACGTTGGCTACATGACAGAAACTCTGGCTAACTAACAAACGTTGGCTATATGACAGAAACTCTGGCCAACTAACAGAAACTCTGGCGAACTAACAGAAACTCTGGCTAACGGACAGAAACTCTGGTCAACTAACAGAAAATGTGGCTAACTAACAGAAACGTTGGCTACATGACAGAAACTCTGGCTAACAGAAACTCTGTTCAACTAACAGAAACTCTGGCTACATGACAGAAACTCTGGCTAACGAACAGAAACGTTGGCTACATGACAGAAACTCTGGCTAACTAACAGAAACGTTGGCTACATGACAGAAACTCTGGCCAACTAACAGAAACGTTGGCTACATGACAGAAACTCTGGCTAACAGAAACTCTGTTCAACTAACAGAAACTCTGGCTACATGACAGAAACTCTGGCTAACTAACAGAAACGTTGGCTACATGACAGAAACTCTGGCTAACTAACAGAAACGTTGGCTACATGACAGAAACTCTGGCCAATTAACAGAAACTCTGGCTAACGGACAGAAACTCTGGTCAACTAACAGAAAATGTGGCTAACTAACAGAAACGTTGGCTACATGACAGAAACTCTGGCCAACTAACAGAAACGTTGGCTACATGACAGAAACTCTGGCCAACTAACAGAAACTCTGGCTAACGGACAGAAATCTGGTCAACTAACAGAAAATGTGGCTAACTAACAGAAACTTTGGTTACATGACAGAAACTGGCTAACTAACAGAAACGTTGGCTACATGACAGAAACTCTGGCCAACTAACGGAAACTCTGGCCAACTAACAGAAACTCTGGCCAACTAACAGAAACTCTGGCTACCTAACAGAAACGTTGGCTACATGACAGAAACTCTGGCTAACAGAAACGTTGGCTACATGACAGAAACTCTGGTTAACAAACAGAAACGTTGGCTCCATGACAGAAACTCTGGCTAACTGACAGAAACGTTGGCTACATGACAGAAACTCTGGCCAACTAACAGAAACTCTGGCTAACAGAAACTCTGTTCAACTAACAGAAACTCTGGCTACATGACAGAAACTCTGGCTAACTAACAGAAACGTTGGCTACATGACAGAGACTCTGGCTAACTAACAAACGTTGGCAACATAACAGAAACTCTGGCTAACTAACAGAAACTCTGGCTACATGAGAGAAACTCTGGCTAACTAACAGAAACGTTGGCTACATGACAGAAACTCTGGCTAACTAACAAACGTTGGCTACATGACAGAAACTCTGGCTAACTAACAGAAACGTTGGCTACATGACAGAAACTCTGGCTAACTAACAGAAACGTTGGCTACATGACAGAAACTCTGGCTAACTAACAGAAACGTTGGCTACATGACAGAAACTCTGGCTAACTAACAGAAACGTTGGCTACATGACAGAAACTCTGGCTAACTAACAAACGTTGGCTATATGACAGAAACTCTGGCCAACTAACAGAAACTCTGGCCAACTAACAGAAACTCTGGCTAACGGACAGAAACTCTGGTCAACTAACAGAAAATGTGGCTAACTAACAGAAACGTTGGCTACATGACAGAAACTCTGGCTAACAGAAACTCTGTTCAACTAACAGAAACTCTGGCTACATGACAGAAACTCTGGCTGACTAACAGAAACGTTGGCTACATGACAGAAACTCTGGCTAACTAACAGAAACGTTGGCTACATGACAGAAACTCTGGCCAACTAACAGAAACGTTGGCTACATGACAGAAACTCTGGCTAACAGAAACTCTGTTCAACTAACAGAAACTCTGGCTACATGACAGAAACTCTGGCTAACTAACAAACGTTGGCTATATGACAGAAACTCTGGCCAACTAACAGAAACTCTGGCCAACTAACAGAAACTCTGGCTAACGGACAGAAACTCTGGTCAACTAACAGAAAATGTGGCTAACTAACAGAAACGTTGGCTACATGACAGAAACTCTGGCTAACAGAAACTCTGTTCAACTAACAGAAACTCTGGCTACATGACAGAAACTCTGGCTAACTAACAGAAACTCTGGCTAACTAACAGAAACGTTGGCTACATGACAGAAACTCTGGCTAACTAACAGAAACGTTGGCTACATGACAGAAACTCTGGCCAACTAACAGAAACGTTGGCTACATGACAGAAACTCTGGCTAACAGAAACTCTGTTCAACTAACAGAAACTCTGGCTACATGACAGAAACTCTGGCTAACTAACAGAAACTTTGGCTACATGACAGAAACTCTGGCTAACAGAAACTCTGTTCAACTAACAGAAAGTCTGGCTACATGACAGAAACTCTGGCTAACTAACAGAAACGTTGGCTACATGACAGAAACTTTGGCTACATGACAGAAACTCTGGCTAACAGAAACTCTGTTCAACTAACAGAAACTCTGGCTACATGAGAGAAACTCTGGCTAACTAACAGAAACGTTGGCTACATGACAGAAACTCTGGCTAACTAACAAACGTTGGCTACATGACAGAAACTCTGGCTAACTAACAGAAACGTTGGCTCCATGACAGAAACTCTGGCTAACTAACAGAAACGTTGGCTACATGACCGAAACTCTGGTTAACTAACAGAAACGTTGGCTACATGACAGAAACTCTGGCTAACTAACAGAAACGTTGGCTACATGACAGAAACTCTGGCTAACTAACAAACGTTGGCTATATGACAGAAACTCTGGCCAACTAACAGAAACTCTGGCGAACTAACAGAAACTCTGGCTAACGGACAGAAACTCTGGTCAACTAACAGAAAATGTGGCTAACTAACAGAAACGTTGGCTACATGACAGAAACTCTGGCTAACAGAAACTCTGTTCAACTAACAGAAACTCTGGCTACATGACAGAAACTCTGGCTAACTAACAGAAACGTTGGCTACATGACAGAAACTCTGGCTAACTAACAGAAACGTTGGCTACATGACAGAAACTCTGGCCAACTAACAGAAACGTTGGCTACATGACAGAAACTCTGGCTAACAGAAACTCTGTTCAACTAACAGAAACTCTGGCTACATGACAGAAACTCTGGCTAACTAACAGAAACGTTGGCTACATGACAGAAACTCTGGCTAACTAACAGAAACGTTGGCTACATGACAGAAACTCTGGCCAATTAACAGAAACTCTGGCTAACGGACAGAAACTCTGGTCAACTAACAGAAAATGTGGCTAACTAACAGAAACGTTGGCTACATGACAGAAACTCTGGCCAACTAACAGAAACGTTGGCTACATGACAGAAACTCTGGCCAACTAACAGAGACTCTGGCTAACGGACAGAAATCTGGTCAACTAACAGAAAATGTGGCTAACTAACAGAAACTTTGGTTACATGACAGAAACTGGCTAACTAACAGAAACGTTGGCTACATGACAGAAACTCTGGCCAACTAACGGAAACTCTGGCCAACTAACAGAAACTCTGGCCAACTAACAGAAACTCTGGCTACCTAACAGAAACGTTGGCTACATGACAGAAACTCTGGCTAACAGAAACGTTGGCTACATGACAGAAACTCTGGTTAACAAACAGAAACGTTGGCTCCATGACAGAAACTCTGGCTAACTGACAGAAACGTTGGCTACATGACAGAAACTCTGGCCAACTAACAGAAACTCTGGCTAACAGAAACTCTGTTCAACTAACAGAAACTCTGGCTACATGACAGAAACTCTGGCTAACTAACAGAAACGTTGGCTACATGACAGAGACTCTGGCTAACTAACAAACGTTGGCAACATAACAGAAACTCTGGCCAACTAACAGAAACTCTGGCTACATGAGAGAAACTCTGGCTAACTAACAGAAACGTTGGCTACATGACAGAAACTCTGGCTAACTAACAAACGTTGGCTACATGACAGAAACTCTGGCTAACTAACAGAAACGTTGGCTACATGACAGAAACTCTGGCTAACTAACAGAAACGTTGGCTACATGACAGAAACTCTGGCTAACTAACAGAAACGTTGGCTACATGACAGAAACTCTGGCTAACTAACAAACGTTGGCTATATGACAGAAACTCTGGCCAACTAACAGAAACTCTGGCCAACTAACAGAAACTCTGGCTAACGGACAGAAACTCTGGTCAACTAACAGAAAATGTGGCTAACTAACAGAAACGTTGGCTACATGACAGAAACTCTGGCTAACAGAAACTCTGTTCAACTAACAGAAACTCTGGCTACATGACAGAAACTCTGGCTAACTAACAGAAACGTTGGCTACATGACAGAAACTCTGGCTAACTAACAGAAACGTTGGCAACATAACAGAAACTCTGGCCAACTAACAGAAACTCTGGCTACATGAGAGAAACTCTGGCTAACTAACAGAAACGTTGGCTACATGACAGAAACTCTGGCTAACTAACAAACGTTGGCTACATGACAGAAACTCTGGCTAACTAACAGAAACGTTGGCTACATGACAGAAACTCTGGCTAACTAACAGAAACGTTGGCTACATGACAGAAACTCTGGCTAACTAACAGAAACGTTGGCTACATGACAGAAACTCTGGCTAACTAACAGAAACGTTGGCTACATGACAGAAACTCTGGCTAACTAACAAACGTTGGCTATATGACAGAAACTCTGGCCAACTAACAGAAACTCTGGCCAACTAACAGAAACTCTGGCTAACGGACAGAAACTCTGGTCAACTAACAGAAAATGTGGCTAACTAACAGAAACGTTGGCTACATGACAGAAACTCTGGCTAACAGAAACTCTGTTCAACTAACAGAAACTCTGGCTACATGACAGAAACTCTGGCTAACTAACAGAAACGTTGGCTACATGACAGAAACTCTGGCTAACTAACAGAAACGTTGGCTACATGACAGAAACTCTGGCCAACTAACAGAAACGTTGGCTACATGACAGAAACTCTGGCTAACAGAAACTCTGTTCAACTAACAGAAACTCTGGCTACATGACAGAAACTCTGGCTAACTAACAAACGTTGGCTATATGACAGAAACTCTGGCCAACTAACAGAAACTCTGGCCAACTAACAGAAACTCTGGCTAACGGACAGAAACTCTGGTCAACTAACAGAAAATGTGGCTAACTAACAGAAACGTTGGCTACATGACAGAAACTCTGGCTAACAGAAACTCTGTTCAACTAACAGAAACTCTGGCTACATGACAGAAACTCTGGCTAACTAACAGAAACGTTGGCTACATGACAGAAACTCTGGCTAACTAACAGAAACGTTGGCTACATGACAGAAACTCTGGCCAACTAACAGAAACGTTGGCTACATGACAGAAACTCTGGCTAACAGAAACTCTGTTCAACTAACAGAAACTCTGGCTACATGACAGAAAATCTGGCTAACTAACAGAAACGTTGGCTACATGACAGAAACTCTGGCTAACTAACAGAAACGTTGGCTACATGACAGAAACTCTGGCCAATTAACAGAAACTCTGGCTAACGGACAGAAACTCTGGTCAACTAACAGAAAATGTGGCTAACTAACAGAAACGTTGGCTACATGACAGAAACTCTGGCCAACTAACAGAAACGTTGGCTACATGACAGAAACTCTGGCCAACTAAGAGAAACTCTGGCTAACGGACAGAAATCTGGTCAACTAACAGAAAATGTGGCTAACTAACAGAAACTTTGGCTACATGACAGAAACTCTAACTTACAGAAACTCTGGCTAACTAACAGAAACTTTGGTTACATGACAGAAACTGGCTAACTAACAGAAACGTTGGCTACATGACAGAAACTCTGGCCAACTAACGGAAACTCTGGCCAACTAACAGAAACTCTGGCCAACTAACAGAAACTCTGGCTACCTAACAGAAACGTTGGCTACATGACAGAAACTCTGGCTAACAGAAACGTTGGCTACATGACAGAAACTCTGGTTAACAAACAGAAACGTTGGCTCCATGACAGAAACTCTGGCTAACTAACAGAAACTCTGGCTAACAGAAACTCTGTTCAACTAACAGAAACTCTGGCTACATGACAGAAACTCTGGCTAACTAACAGAAACGTTGGCTACATGACAGAGACTCTGGCTAACTAACAAACGTTGGCAACATAACAGAAACTCTGGCCAACTAACAGAAACTCTGGCCAACTAACAGAAACTCTGGCTAACGGACAGAAACTCTGGTCAACTAACAGAAAATGTGGCTAACTAACAGAAACTTTGGCTACATGACAGAAACTCTGGCTAAAAGAAACTCTGTTCAACTAACAGAAACTCTGGCTACATGACAGAAACTCTGGCTAACTAACAGAAACTTTGGATACATGACAGAAACTCTGGCTAACTAACAAACGTTGGCTACCTGACTGAAACTCTGGCCAACTAACAGAAACTCTGGCTAACTAACAGAAACTTTGGCTACATGACAGAAACTCTGGCTAACTAACAGAAACTCTGGCTAACGGACAGAAACTCTGGCCAACTAACAGAAACTCTGGCTAACGGACAGAAACTTTGGCTACATGACAGAAACTCTGGCTAAAAGAAACTCTGTTCAACTAACAGAAACTCTGGCTACATGACAGAAACTCTGACTAACTAACAGAAACGTTGGCTACATGACAGAAACTCTGGCCAACTAACAGAAACGTTGGCTCCATGACAGAAACTCTGGCTAACTAACAGAAACGTAGGCTACATGACAGAAACTCTGGCTAACTAACAGAAACGTTGGCTACATGACAGAAACTCTGGCCAACTAACAGAAACTCTGGCTAACAGAAACTCTGTTCAACTAACAGAAACTCTGGCTACATGACAGAAACTCTGGCTAACTAACAGAAACGTTGGCTACATGACATAAACTCTTGCTAACTAACAAACGTTGGCTACATGACAGAAACTCTGGCCAACTAACAGAAACTCTGGCTAACGGACAGAAACTCTGGTCAACTAACAGAAAATGTGGCTAACTAACAGAAACTTTGGCTACATGACAGAAACTCTGGCTAACAGAAACTCTGTTCAACTTACAGAAACTCTGGCTACATGACAGAAACTCTGGCTAACTAACAGAAACGTTGGCTACATGACAGAAACTTTGGCTACATGACAGAAACTCTGGCTAACAGAAACTCTGTTCAACTAACAGAAACTCTGGATACATGAGAGAAACTCTGGCTAACTAACAGAAATGTTGGCTACATGACAGAAACTCTGGCTAACTAACAAACGTTGGCTACATGACAGAAACTCTGGCTAACTAACAGAAACGTTGGCTCCATGACAGAAACTCTGGCTAACTAACAGAAACGTTGGTTACATGACAGAAACTCTGGCTAACTAACAGAAACGTTGGCTACATGACAGAAACTCTGGCTAACTAACAAACGTTGGCTATATGACAGAAACTCTGGCCAACTAACAGAAACTCTGGCCAACTAACAGAAACTCTGGCTAACGGACAGAAACTCTGGTCAACTAACAGAAAATGTGGCTAACTAACAGAAACGTTGGCTACATGACAGAAACTCTGGCTAACAGAAACTCTGTTCAACTAACAGAAACTCTGGCTACATGACAGAAACTCTGGCTAACTAACAGAAACGTTGGCTACATGACAGAAACTCTGGCTAACTAACAGAAACGTTGGCTACATGACAGAAACTCTGGCCAACTAACAGAAACGTTGGCTACATGACAGAAACTCTGGCTAACAGAAACTCTGGCTACATGACAGAAACTCTGGCTAACTAACAGAAACGTTGGCTACATGACAGAAACTCTGGCTAACAAACAGAAACGTTGGCTACATGACAGAAACTCTGGCCAATTAACAGAAACTCTGGCTAACGGACAGAAACTCTGGTCAACTAACAGAAAATGTGGCTAACTAACAGAAACGTTGGCTACATGACAGAAACTCTGGCCAACTAACAGAAACGTTGGCTACATGACAGAAACTCTGGCCAACTAACAGAAACTCTGGCTAACGGACAGAAATCTGGTCAACTAACAGAAAATGTGGCTAACTAACAGAAACTTTGGCTACATGACAGAAACTCTAACTTACAGAAACTCTGGCTAACTAACAGAAACTTTGGTTACATGACAGAAACTGGCTAACTAACAGAAACGTTGCCTACATGACAGAAACTCTGGCCAACTAACGGAAACTCTGGCCAACTAACAGAAACTCTGGCCAACTAACAGAAACTCTGGCTACCTAACAGAAACGTTGGCTACATGACAGAAACTCTGGCTAACAGAAACGTTGGCTACATGACAGAAACTCTGGCCAACTAACGGAAACTCTGGCCAACTAACAGAAACTCTGGCCAACTAACAGAAACTCTGGCTACCTAACAGAAACGTTGGCTACATGACAGAAACTCTGGCTAACAGAAACGTTGGCTACATGACAGAAACTCTGGTTAACTAACAGAAACGTTGGCTCCATGACAGAAACTCTGGCTAACTGACAGAAACGTTGGCTACATGACAGAAACTCTGGCCAACTAACAGAAACTCTGGCTAACAGAAACTCTGTTCAACTAACAGAAACTCTGGCTACATGACAGAAACTCTGGCTAACTAACAGAAACGTTGGCTACATGACAGAGACTCTGGCTAACTAACAAACGTTGGCTACATGACAGAAACTTTGGCTACATGACAGAAACTCTGGCTAACAGAAACTCTGTTTAACTAACATAAACGTTGGCTACATGACAGAAACTCTGGCTAACTAACAAACGTTGGCTACCTGACTGAAACTCTGGCCAACTAACAGAAACTCTGGCTAACTAACAGAAACTTTGGCTACATGACAGAAACTCTGGCTAACTAACAGAAACTCTGGCTAACGGACAGAAACTCTGGCCAACTAACAGAAACTCTGGCTAACGGACAGAAACTTTGGCTACATGACAGAAACTCTGGCTAAAAGAAACTCTGTTCAACTAACAGAAACTCTGGCTACATGACAGAAACTCTGACTAACTAACAGAAACGTTGGCTACATGACAGAAACTCGGGCTAACTAACAGAAACGTTGGCTACATGACAGAAACTTTGGCTACATGACAGAAACTCTGGCTAACAGAAACTCTGTTCAACTAACAGAAACTCTGGCTACATGACAGAAGTTCTGGCTAACTAACAGAAACGTTGGCTACATGACAGAAACTCTGGTCAACTAACAGAAAATGTGGCTAAGTAACAGAAACTTTGGCTACATGACAGAAACTCTGGCTAACAGAAACTCTGTTCAACTAACAGAAACTCTGGCTACATGACAGAAACTCTGGCTAACTAACAGAAACGTTGGCTACATGACAGAAACTCTGGCTAACTAACAGAAACGTTGGCTACATGACAGAAACTCTGGCCAACTAACAGAAACGGTGGGTACATGACAGAAACTCTGGCTACATGACAGAAATTCTGGCTAACTAACAGAAACGTTGGCTACATGACAGAAACTCTGGCTAACTAACAGAAACGTTGGCTACATGACAGAAACTTTGGCTACATGACAGAAACTCTGGCTAACAGAAACTCTGTTCAACTAACAAAAACTCCGGCTACATGACAGAAAATCTGGCTAACTAACAGAAACGTTGGCTACATGACAGAAACTCTGGTCAACTAACAGAAAATGTGGCTAAGTAAGAGAAACTTTGGCTACATGAAAGAAACTCTGGCTAACAGAAACTCTGTTCAACTAACAGAAACTCTGGCTACATGACAGAAACTCTGGCTAACTAACAGAAACGTTGGCTACATGACAGAAACTCTGGCTAACTAACAGAAACGTTGGCTACATGACAGAAACTCTGGCCAACTAACAGAAACATTGGCTACATGACAGAAACTCTGGCTAACAGAAACTCTGGCTAACTAACAGAAACTTTGGCTACATGACAGAAACTCTGGCCAACTAACAGAAACTCTGGCTAACTAACAGAAACGTTGGCTACATGACAGAAACTTTGGCTACATGACAGAAACTCTGGCTAACAGAAACTCTGTTCAACTAACAGAAACTCTGGCTACATGACAGAAACTCTGGCTAACTAACAGAAACGTTGGCTACATGACAGAAACTCTGGCTAACTAACAGAAACGTTGGCTACATGACAGAAACTCTGGCCAACTAACAGAAACGTTGGCTACATGACAGAAACTCTGGCTAACAGAAACTCTGGCTAACTAACAGAAACTTTGGCTACATGACAGAAACTCTGGCTAACTAACAGAAACTCTGGCTAACGGACAGAAACTCTGGCCAACTAACAGAAACTCTGGCTAACGGACAGAAACTCTGGCCAACTAACAGAAACTCTGGCTAACGGACAGAAACTTTGGCTACATGACAGAAACTCTGGCTAAAAGAAACTCTGTTCAACTAACAGAAACTCTGGCTACATGACAGAAACTCTGACTAACTAACAGAAACGTTGGCTACATGACAGAAACTCTGGCCAACTAACAGAAACTCTGGCTAACAGAAACTCTGTTCAACTAACAGAAACTCTGGCTACATGACAGAAACTCTGGCTAACTAACAGAAACGTTGGCTACATGACAGAGACTCTGGCTAACTAACAAACGTTGGCAACATAACAGAAACTCTGGCCAACTAACAGAAACTCTGGCCAACTAACAGAAACTCTGGCTAACGGACAGAAACTCTGGTCAACTAACAGAAAATGTGGCTAACTAACAGAAACTTTGGCTACATGACAGAAACTCTGGCTAACAGAAACTCTGTTCAACTAACAGAAACTCTGGCTACATGACAGAAACTCTGGCTAACTAACAAACGTTGGCAACATAACAGAAACTCTGGCCAACTAACAGAAACTCTGGCCAACTAACAGAAACTCTGGCTAACGGACAGAAACTCTGGTCAACTAACAGAAAATGTGGCTAACTAACAGAAACTTTGGCTACATGACAGAAACTCTGGCTAACAGAAACTCTGTTCAACTAACAGAAACTCTGGCTACATGACAGAAACTCTGGCTAACTAACAGAAACGTTGGCTACATGACAGAAACTCTGGCTAACTAACAGAAACGTTGGCTACATGACAGAAACTTTGGCTACATGACAGAAACTCTGGCTAACAGAAACTCTGTTTAACTAACATAAACGTTGGCTACATGACAGAAACTCTGGCTAACTAACAAACGTTGGCTACCTGACTGAAACTCTGGCCAACTAACAGAAACTCTGGCTAACTAACAGAAACTTTGGCTACATGACAGAAACTCTGGCTAACTAACAGAAACTCTGGCTAACGGACAGAAACTCTGGCCAACTAACAGAAACTCTGGCTAACGGACAGAAACTTTGGCTACATGACAGAAACTCTGGCTAAAAGAAACTCTGTTCAACTAACAGAAACTCTGGCTACATGACAGAAACTCTGACTAACTAACAGAAACGTTGGCTACATGACAGAAACTCGGGCTAACTAACAGAAACGTTGGCTACATGACAGAAACTTTGGCTACATGACAGAAACTCTGGCTAACAGAAACTCTGTTCAACTAACAGAAACTCTGGCTACATGACAGAAGTTCTGGCTAACTAACAGAAACGTTGGCTACATGACAGAAACTCTGGTCAACTAACAGAAAATGTGGCTAAGTAACAGAAACTTTGGCTACATGACAGAAACTCTGGCTAACAGAAACTCTGTTCAACTAACAGAAACGTTGGCTACATGACAGAAACTCTGGCTAACTAACAGAAACGTTGGCTACATGACAGAAACTCTGGCTAACTAACAGAAACGTTGGCTACATGACAGAAACTCTGGCCAACTAACAGAAACGGTGGGTACATGACAGAAACTCTGGCTACATGACAGAAATTCTGGCTAACTAACAGAAACGTTGGCTACATGACAGAAACTCTGGCTAACTAACAGAAACGTTGGCTACATGACAGAAACTTTGGCTACATGACAGAAACTCTGGCTAACAGAAACTCTGTTCAACTAACAAAAACTCCGGCTACATGACAGAAAATCTGGCTAACTAACAGAAACGTTGGCTACATGACAGAAACTCTGGTCAACTAACAGAAAATGTGGCTAAGTAACAGAAACTTTGGCTACATGACAGAAACTCTGGCTAACAGAAACTCTGTTCAACTAACAGAAACTCTGGCTACATGACAGAAACTCTGGCTAACTAACAGAAACGTTGGCTACATGACAGAAACTCTGGCTAACTAACAGAAACGTTGGCTACATGACAGAAACTCTGGCCAACTAACAGAAACGTTGGCTACATGACAGAAACTCTGGCTAACAGAAACTCTGGCTAACTAACAGAAACTTTGGCTACATGACAGAAACTCTGGCTAACGGACAGAAACTCTGGCCAACTAACAGAAACTCTGGCTAACGGACAGAAACTTTGGCTACATGACAGAAACTCTGGCTAAAAGAAACTCTGTTCAACTAGCAGAAACTCTGGCTACATGACAGAAACTCTGACTAACTAACAGAAACGTTGGCTACATGACAGAAACTCTGGCCAACTAACAGAAACTCTGGCTAACAGAAACTCTGTTCAACTAACAGAAACTCTGGCTACATGACAGAAACTCTGGCTAACTAACAGAAACGTTGGCTACATGACAGAGACTCTGGCTAACTAACAAACGTTGGCAACATAACAGAAACTCTGGCCAACTAACAGAAACTCTGGCCAACTAACAGAAACTCTGGCTAACGGACAGAAACTCTGGTCAACTAACAGAAAATGTGGCTAACTAACAGAAACTTTGGCTACATGACAGAAACTCTGGCTAACAGAAACTCTGTTCAACTAACAGAAACTCTGGCTACATGACAGAAACTCTGGCTAACTAACAGAAACGTTGGCTACATGACAGAAACTCTGGCTAACTAACAGAAACGTTGGCTACATGACAGAAACTTTGGCTACATGACAGAAACTCTGGCTAACAGAAACTCTGTTTAACTATCAGAAACTCTGGCTACATGACAGAAACTCTGGCTAACTAACATAAACGTTGGCTACATGACAGAAACTCTGGCTAACTAACAAACGTTGGCTACCTGACTGAAACTCTGGCCAACTAACAGAAACTCTGGCTAACGGACAGAAACTCTGGCCAACTAACAGAAACTCTGGCTAACGGACAGAAACTTTGGCTACATGACAGAAACTCTGGCCAACTAACAGAAACTCTGGCTAACGGACAGAAACTCTGGTCAACTAACAGAAAATGTGGCTAACTAACAGAAACTTTGGCTACATGACAGAAACTCTGGCTAACAGAAACTCTGTTCAACTAACAGAAACTCTGGCTACATGACAGAAACTCTGGCTAACTAACAGAAACGTTGGCTACATGACAGAAACTTTGGCTACATGACAGAAACTCTGGCTAACAGAAACTCTGTTCAACTAACAGAAACTCTGGCTACATGAGAGAAACTCTGGCTAACTAACAGAAATGTTGGCTACATGACAGAAACTCTGGCTAACTAACAAACGTTGGCTACATGACAGAAACTCTGGCTAACTAACAGAAACGTTGGCTACATGACAGAAACTCTGGCTAACTAACAGAAACATTGGTTACATGACAGAAACTCTGGCCAACTAACAGAAACTCTGGCCAACTAACAGAAACTCTGGCTAACGGAGAGAAACTCTGGTCAACTAACAGAAAATGTGGCTAACTAACAGAAACGTTGGCTACATGACAGAAACTCTGGCTAACAGAAACTCTGTTCAACTAACAGAAACTCTGGCTACATGACAGAAACTCTGGCTAACTAACAGAAACGTTGGCTACATGACAGAAACTCTGGCTAACTAACAGAAACGTTGGCTACATGACAGAAACTCTGGCCAACTAACAGAAACGTTGGCTACATGACAGAAACTCTGGCTAACAGAAACTCTGGCTACATGACAGAAACTCTGGCTAACTAACAGAAACGTTGGCTACATGACAGAAACTCTGGCTAACAAACAGAAACGTTGGCTACATGACAGAAACTCTGGCCAATTAACAGAAACTCTGGCTAACGGACAGAAACTCTGGTCAACTAACAGAAAATGTGGCTAACTAACAGAAACGTTGGCTACATGACAGAAACTCTGGCCAACTAACAGAAACGTTGGCTACATGACAGAAACTCTGGCCAACTAACAGAAACTCTGGCTAACGGACAGAAATCTGGTCAACTAACAGAAAATGTGGCTAACTAACAGAAACTTTGGCTACATGACAGAAACTCTAACTTACAGAAACTCTGGCTAACTAACAGAAACTTTGGTTACATGACAGAAACTGGCTAACTAACAGAAACGTTGCCTACATGACAGAAACTCTGGCCAACTAACGGAAACTCTGGCCAACTAACAGAAACTCTGGCCAACTAACAGAAACTCTGGCTACCTAACAGAAACGTTGGCTACATGACAGAAACTCTGGCTAACAGAAACGTTGGCTACATGACAGAAACTCTGGCCAACTAACAGAAACTCTGGCCAACTAACAGAAACTCTGGCCAACTAACAGAAACTCTGGCTACCTAACAGAAACGTTGGCTACATGACAGAAACTCTGGCTAACAGAAACGTTGGCTACATGACAGAAACTCTGGTTAACTAACAGAAACGTTGGCTCCATGACAGAAACTCTGGCTAACTGACAGAAACGTTGGCTACATGACAGAAACTCTGGCCAACTAACAGAAACTCTGGCTAACAGAAACTCTGTTCAACTAACAGAAACTCTGGCTACATGACAGAAACTCTGGCTAACTAACAGAAACGTTGGCTACATGACAGAGACTCTGGCTAACTAACAAACGTTGGCAACATAACAGAAACTCTGGCCAACTAACAGAAACTCTGGCCAACTAACAGAAACTCTGGCTAACGGACAGAAACTCTGGTCAACTAACAGAAAATGTGGCTAACTAACAGAAACTTTGGCTACATGACAGAAACTCTGGCTAACAGAAACTCTGTTCAACTAACAGAAACTCTGGCTACATGACAGAAACTCTGGCTAACTAACAGAAACGTTGGCTACATGACAGAAACTCTGGCTAACTAACAGAAACGTTGGCTACATGACAGAAACTTTGGCTACATGACAGAAACTCTGGCTAACAGAAACTCTGTTTAACTAACATAAACGTTGGCTACATGACAGAAACTCTGGCTAACTAACAAACGTTGGCTACCTGACTGAAACTCTGGCCAACTAACAGAAACTCTGGCTAACTAACAGAAACTTTGGCTACATGACAGAAACTCTGGCTAACTAACAGAAACTCTGGCTAACGGACAGAAACTCTGGCCAACTAACAGAAACACTGGCTAACGGACAGAAACTTTGGCTACATGACAGAAACTCTGGCTAAAAGAAACTCTGTTCAACTAACAGAAACTCTGGCTACATGACAGAAACTCTGACTAACTAACAGAAACGTTGGCTACATGACAGAAACTCGGGCTAACTAACAGAAACGTTGGCTACATGACAGAAACTTTGGCTACATGACAGAAACTCTGGCTAACAGAAACTCTGTTCAACTAACAGAAACTCTGGCTACATGACAGAAGTTCTGGCTAACTAACAGAAACGTTGGCTACATGACAGAAACTCTGGTCAACTAACAGAAAATGTGGCTAAGTAACAGAAACTTTGGCTACATGACAGAAACTCTGGCTAACAGAAACTCTGTTCAACTAACAGAAACTCTGGCTACATGACAGAAACTCTGGCTAACTAACAGAAACGTTGGCTACATGACAGAAACTCTGGCTAACTAACAGAAACGTTGGCTACATGACAGAAACTTTGGCTACATGACAGAAACTCTGGCTAACAGAAACTCTGTTCAACTAACAAAAACTCCGGCTACATGACAGAAAATCTGGCTAACTAACAGAAACGTTGGCTACATGACAGAAACTCTGGTCAACTAACAGAAAATGTGGCTAAGTAACAGAAACTTTGGCTACATGACAGAAACTCTGGCTAACAGAAACTCTGTTCAACTAACAGAAACTCTGGCTACATGACAGAAACTCTGGCTAACTAACAGAAACGTTGGCTACATGACAGAAACTCTGGCTAACTAACAGAAACGTTGGCTACATGACAGAAACTCTGGCCAACTAACAGAAACGTTGGCTACATGACAGAAACTCTGGCTAACAGAAACTCTGGCTAACTAACAGAAACTTTGGCTACATGACAGAAACTCTGGCTAACTAACAGAAACTCTGGCTAACGGACAGAAACTCTGGCCAACTAACAGAAACTCTGGCTAACGGACAGAAACTTTGGCTACATGACAGAAACTCTGGCTAAAAGAAACTCTGTTCAACTAACAGAAACTCTGGCTACATGACAGAAACTCTGACTAACTAACAGAAACGTTGGCTACATGACAGAAACTCTGGCCAACTAACAGAAACTCTGGCTAACAGAAACTCTGTTCAACTAACAGAAACTCTGGCTACATGACAGAAACTCTGGCTAACTAACAGAAACGTTGGCTACATGACAGAGACTCTGGCTAACTAACAAACGTTGGCAACATAACAGAAACTCTGGCCAACTAACAGAAACTCTGGCCAACTAACAGAAACTCTGGCTAACGGACAGAAACTCTGGTCAACTAACAGAAAATGTGGCTAACTAACAGAAACTTTGGCTACATGACAGAAACTCTGGCTAACAGAAACTCTGTTCAACTAACAGAAACTCTGGCTACATGACAGAAACTCTGGCTAACTAACAGAAACGTTGGCTACATGACAGAAACTCTGGCTAACTAACAGAAACATTGGCTACATGACAGAAACTCTGGCTAACTAACAGAAACGTTGGCTACATGACAGAAACTTTGGCTACATGACAGAAACTCTGGCTAACAGAAACTCTGTTTAACTAACAGAAACTCTGGTCAACTAACAGAAAATGTGGCTAACTAACAGAAACTTTGGCTACATGACAGAAACTCTGGCTAACAGAAACTCTGTTCAACTAACAGAAACTCTGGCTACATGACAGAAACTCTGGCTAACTAACAGAAACGTTGGCTACATGACAGAAACTCTGGCTAACTAACAGAAACTTTGGCTACATGACAGAAACTCTGGCTAACAGAAACTCTGTTCAACTAACAGAAACTCTGGCTACATGACAGAAACTCTGGCTAACTAACAGAAACGTTGGCTACATGACAGAAACTTTGGCTACATGACAGAAACTCTGGCTAACAGAAACTCTGTTCAACTAACAGAAACTCTGGCTACATGAGAGAAACTCTGGCTAACTAACAGAAATGTTGGCTACATGACAGAAACTCTGGCTAACTAACAAACGTTGGCTACATGACAGAAACTCTGGCTAACTAACAGAAACGTTGGCTCCATGACAGAAACTCTGGCTAACTAACAGAAACGTTGGCTACATGACAGAAACTCTGGCTAACTAACAGAAACATTGGTTACATGACAGAAACTCTGGCCAACTAACAGAAACTCTGGCCAACTAACAGAAACTCTGGCTAACGGACAAAAACTCTGGTCAACTAACAGAAAATGTGGCTAACTAACAGAAACGTTGGCTACATGACAGAAACTCTGGCTAACAGAAACTCTGTTCAACTAACAGAAACTCTGGCTACATGACAGAAACTCTGGCTAACTAACAGAAACGTTGGCTACATGACAGAAACTCTGGCTAACTAACAGAAACGTTGGCTACATGACAGAAACTCTGGCCAACTAACAGAAACGTTGGCTACATGACAGAAACTCTGGCTAACAGAAACTCTGGCTACATGACAGAAACTCAGGCAAACTAACAGAAACGTTGGCTACATGACAGAAACTCTGGCTAACAAACAGAAACGTTGGCTACATGACAGAAACTCTGGCCAATTAACAGAAACTCTGGCTAACGGACAGAAACTCTGGTCAACTAACAGAAAATGTGGCTAACTAACAGAAACGTTGGCTACATGACAGAAACTCTGGCCAACTAACAGAAACGTTGGCTACATGACAGAAACTCTGGCCAACTAACAGAAACTCTGGCTAACGGACAGAAATCTGGTCAACTAACAGAAAATGTGGCTAACTAACAGAAACTTTGGCTACATGACAGAAACTCTAACTTACAGAAACTCTGGCTAACTAACAGAAACTTTGGTTACATGACAGAAACTGGCTAACTAACAGAAACGTTGCCTACATGACAGAAACTCTGGCCAACTAACGGAAACTCTGGCCAACTAACAGAAACTCTGGCCAACTAACAGAAACTCTGGCTACCTAACAGAAACGTTGGCTACATGACAGAAACTCTGGCTAACAGAAACGTTGGCTACATGACAGAAACTCTGGCCAACTAACGGAAACTCTGGCCAACTAACAGAAACTCTGGCCAACTAACAGAAACTCTGGCTACCTAACAGAAACGTTGGCTACATGACAGAAACTCTGGCTAACAGAAACGTTGGCTACATGACAGAAACTCTGGTTAACTAACAGAAACGTTGGCTCCATGACAGAAACTCTGGCTAACTGACAGAAACGTTGGCTACATGACAGAAACTCTGGCCAACTAACAGAAACTCTGGCTAACAGAAACTCTGTTCAACTAACAGAAACTCTGGCTACATGACAGAAACTCTGGCTAACTAACAGAAACGTTGGCTACATGACAGAGACTCTGGCTAACTAACAAACGTTGGCAACATAACAGAAACTCTGGCCAACTAACAGAAACTCTGGCCAACTAACAGAAACTCTGGCTAACGGACAGAAACTCTGGTCAACTAACAGAAAATGTGGCTAACTAACAGAAACTTTGGCTACATGACAGAAACTCTGGCTAACAGAAACTCTGTTCAACTAACAGAAACTCTGGCTACATGACAGAAACTCTGGCTAACTAACAGAAACGTTGGCTACATGACAGAAACTCTGGCTAACTAACAGAAACGTTGGCTACATGACAGAAACTTTGGCTACATGACAGAAACTCTGGCTAACAGAAACTCTGTTTAACTAACATAAACGTTGGCTACATGACAGAAACTCTGGCTAACTAACAAACGTTGGCTACCTGACTGAAACTCTGGCCAACTAACAGAAACTCTGGCTAACTAACAGAAACTTTGGCTACATGACAGAAACTCTGGCTAACTAACAGAAACTCTGGCTAACGGACAGAAACTCTGGCCAACTAACAGAAACACTGGCTAACGGACAGAAACTTTGGCTACATGACAGAAACTCTGGCTAAAAGAAACTCTGTTCAACTAACAGAAACTCTGGCTACATGACAGAAACTCTGACTAACTAACAGAAACGTTGGCTACATGACAGAAACTCGGGCTAACTAACAGAAACGTTGGCTACATGACAGAAACTTTGGCTACATGACAGAAACTCTGGCTAACAGAAACTCTGTTCAACTAACAGAAACTCTGGCTACATGACAGAAGTTCTGGCTAACTAACAGAAACGTTGGCTACATGACAGAAACTCTGGTCAACTAACAGAAAATGTGGCTAAGTAACAGAAACTTTGGCTACATGACAGAAACTCTGGCTAACAGAAACTCTGTTCAACTAACAGAAACTCTGGCTACATGACAGAAACTCTGGCTAACTAACAGAAACGTTGGCTACATGACAGAAACTCTGGCTAACTAACAGAAACGTTGGCTACATGACAGAAACTCTGGCTAACTAACAGAAACTTTGGCTACATGACAGAAACTCTGGCTAACAGAAACTCTGTTCAACTAACAGAAACTCTGGCTACATGACAGAAACTCTGGCTAACTAACAGAAACGTTGGCTACATGACAGAAACTTTGGCTACATGACAGAAACTCTGGCTAACAGAAACTCTGTTCAACTAACAGAAACTCTGGCTACATGAGAGAAACTCAGGCTAACTAACAGAAATGTTGGCTACATGACAGAAACTCTGGCTAACTAACAAACGTTGGCTACATGACAGAAACTCTGGCTAACTAACAGAAACGTTGGCTCCATGACAGAAACTCTGGCTAACTAACAGAAACGTTGGCTACATGACAGAAACTCTGGCTAACTAACAGAAACATTGGTTACATGACAGAAACTCTGGCCAACTAACAGAAACTCTGGCCAACTAACAGAAACTCTGGCTAACGGACAGAAACTCTGGTCAACTAACAGAAAATGTGGCTAACTAACAGAAACGTTGGCTACATGACAGAAACTCTGGCTAACAGAAACTCTGTTCAACTAACAGAAACTCTGGCTACATGACAGAAACTCTGGCTAACTAACAGAAACGTTGGCTACATGACAGAAACTCTGGCTAACTAACAGAAACGTTGGCTACATGACAGAAACTCTGGCCAACTAACAGAAACGTTGGCTACATGACAGAAACTCTGGCTAACAGAAACTCTGGCTACATGACAGAAACTCAGGCTAACTAACAGAAACGTTGGCTACATGACAGAAACTCTGGCTAACAAACAGAAACGTTGGCTACATGACAGAAACTCTGGCCAATTAACAGAAACTCTGGCTAACGGACAGAAACTCTGGTCAACTAACAGAAAATGTGGCTAACTAACAGAAACGTTGGCTACATGACAGAAACTCTGGCCAACTAACAGAAACGTTGGCTACATGACAGAAACTCTGGCCAACTAACAGAAACTCTGGCTAACGGACAGAAATCTGGTCAACTAACAGAAAATGTGGCTAACTAACAGAAACTTTGGCTACATGACAGAAACTCTAACTTACAGAAACTCTGGCTAACTAACAGAAACTTTGGTTACATGACAGAAACTGGCTAACTAACAGAAACGTTGCCTACATGACAGAAACTCTGGCCAACTAACGGAAACTCTGGCCAACTAACAGAAACTCTGGCCAACTAACAGAAACTCTGGCTACCTAACAGAAACGTTGGCTACATGACAGAAACTCTGGCTAACAGAAACGTTGGCTACATGACAGAAACTCTGGCCAACTAACGGAAACTCTGGCCAACTAACAGAAACTCTGGCTACCTAACAGAAACGTTGGCTACATGACAGAAACTCTGGCTAACAGAAACGTTGGCTACATGACAGAAACTCTGGTTAACTAACAGAAACGTTGGCTCCATGACAGAAACTCTGGCTAACTGACAGAAACGTTGGCTACATGACAGAAACTCTGGCCAACTAACAGAAACTCTGGCTAACAGAAACTCTGTTCAACTAACAGAAACTCTGGCTACATGACAGAAACTCTGGCTAACTAACAGAAACGTTGGCTACATGACAGAGACTCTGGCTAACTAACAAACGTTGGCAACATAACAGAAACTCTGGCCAACTAACAGAAACTCTGGCCAACTAACAGAAACTCTGGCTAACGGACAGAAACTCTGGTCAACTAACAGAAAATGTGGCTAACTAACAGAAACTTTGGCTACATGACAGAAACTCTGGCTAACAGAAACTCTGTTCAACTAACAGAAACTCTGGCTACATGACAGAAACTCTGGCTAACTAACAGAAACGTTGGCTACATGACAGAAACTCTGGCTAACTAACAGAAACGTTGGCTACATGACAGAAACTTTGGCTACAAGACAGAAACTCTGGCTAACAGAAACTCTGTTTAACTAACATAAACGTTGGCTACATGACAGAAACTCTGGCTAACTAACAAACGTTGGCTACCTGACTGAAACTCTGGCCAACTAACAGAAACTCTGGCTAACTAACAGAAACTTTGGCTACATGACAGAAACTCTGGCTAACTAACAGAAACTCTGGCTAACGGACAGAAACTCTGGCCAACTAACAGAAACACTGGCTAACGGACAGAAACTTTGGCTACATGACAGAAACTCTGGCTAAAAGAAACTCTGTTCAACTAACAGAAACTCTGGCTACATGACAGAAACTCTGACTAACTAACAGAAACGTTGGCTACATGACAGAAACTCGGGCTAACTAACAGAAACGTTGGCTACATGACAGAAACTTTGGCTACATGACAGAAACTCTGGCTAACAGAAACTCTGTTCAACTAACAGAAACTCTGGCTACATGACAGAAGTTCTGGCTAACTAACAGAAACGTTGGCTACATGACAGAAACTGTGGTCAACTAACAGAAAATGTGGCTAAGTAACAGAAACTTTGGCTACATGACAGAAACTCTGGCTAACAGAAACTCTGTTCAACTAACAGAAACTCTGGCTACATGACAGAAACTCTGGCTAACTAACAGAAACGTTGGCTACATGACAGAAACTCTGGCTAACTAACAGAAACGTTGGCTACATGACAGAAACTCTGGCCAACTAACAGAAACGGTGGGTACATGACAGAAACTCTGGCTACATGACAGAAATTCTGGCTAACTAACAGAAACGTTGGCTACATGACAGAAACTCTGGCTAACTAACAGAAACGTTGGCTACATGACAGAAACTTTGGCTACATGACAGAAACTCTGGCTAACAGAAACTCTGTTCAACTAACAAAAACTCCGGCTACATGACAGAAAATCTGGCTAACTAACAGAAACGTTGGCTACATGACAGAAACTCTGGTCAACTAACAGAAAATGTGGCTAAGTAACAGAAACTTTGGCTACATGACAGAAACTCTGGCTAACAGAAACTCTGTTCAACTAACAGAAACTCTGGCTACATGACAGAAACTCTGGCTAACTAACAGAAACGTTGGCTACATGACAGAAACTCTGGCTAACTAACAGAAACGTTGGCTACATGACAGAAACTCTGGCCAACTAACAGAAACGTTGGCTACATGACAGAAACTCTGGCTAACAGAAACTCTGGCTAACTAACAGAAACTTTGGCTACATGACAGAAACTCTGGCTAACTAACAGAAACTCTGGCTAACTAACAAACGTTGGCTACCTGACTGAAACTCTGGCCAACTAACAGAAACTCTGGCTAACTAACAGAAACTTTGGCTACATGACAGAAACTCTGGCTAACTAACAGAAACTCTGGCTAACGGACAGAAACTCTGGCCAACTAACAGAAACACTGGCTAACGGACAGAAACTTTGGCTACATGACAGAAACTCTGGCTAAAAGAAACTCTGTTCAACTAACAGAAACTCTGGCTACATGACAGAAACTCTGACTAACTAACAGAAACGTTGGCTACATGACAGAAACTCGGGCTAACTAACAGAAACGTTGGCTACATGACAGAAACTTTGGCTACATGACAGAAACTCTGGCTAACAGAAACTCTGTTCAACTAACAGAAACTCTGGCTACATGACAGAAGTTCTGGCTAACTAACAGAAACGTTGGCTACATGACAGAAACTCTGGTCAACTAACAGAAAATGTGGCTAAGTAACAGAAACTTTGGCTACATGACAGAAACTCTGGCTAACAGAAACTCTGTTCAACTAACAGAAACTCTGGCTACATGACAGAAACTCTGGCTAACTAACAGAAACGTTGGCTACATGACAGAAACTCTGGCTAACTAACAGAAACGTTGGCTACATGACAGAAACTCTGGCCAACTAACAGAAACGGTGGGTACATGACAGAAACTCTGGCTACATGACAGAAATTCTGGCTAACTAACAGAAACGTTGGCTACATGACAGAAACTCTGGCTAACTAACAGAAACGTTGGCTACATGACAGAAACTTTGGCTACATGACAGAAACTCTGGCTAACAGAAACTCTGTTCAACTAACAAAAACTCCGGCTACATGACAGAAAATCTGGCTAACTAACAGAAACGTTGGCTACATGACAGAAACTCTGGTCAACTAACAGAAAATGTGGCTAAGTAACAGAAACTTTGGCTACATGACAGAAACTCTGGCTAACAGAAACTCTGTTCAACTAACAGAAACTCTGGCTACATGACAGAAACTCTGGCTAACTAACAGAAACGTTGGCTACATGACAGAAACTCTGGCTAACTAACAGAAACGTTGGCTACATGACAGAAACTCTGGCCAACTAACAGAAACGTTGGCTACATGACAGAAACTCTGGCTAACAGAAACTCTGGCTAACTAACAGAAACTTTGGCTACATGACAGAAACTCTGGCTAACTAACAGAAACTCTGGCTAACGGACAGAAACTCTGGCCAACTAACAGAAACTCTGGCTAACGGACAGAAACTTTGGCTACATGACAGAAACTCTGGCTAAAAGAAACTCTGTTCAACTAACAGAAACTCTGGCTACATGACAGAAACTCTGACTAACTAACAGAAACGTTGGCTACATGACAGAAACTCTGGCCAACTAACAGAAACTCTGGCTAACAGAAACTCTGTTCAACTAACAGAAACTCTGGCTACATGACAGAAACTCTGGCTAACTAACAGAAACGTTGGCTACATGACAGAGACTCTGGCTAACTAACAAACGTTGGCAACATAACAGAAACTCTGGCCAACTAACAGAAACTCTGGCCAACTAACAGAAACTCTGGCTAACGGACAGAAACTCTGGTCAACTAACAGAAAATGTGGCTAACTAACAGAAACTTTGGCTACATGACAGAAACTCTGGCTAACAGAAACTCTGTTCAACTAACAGAAACTCTGGCTACATGACAGAAACTCTGGCTAACTAACAGAAACGTTGGCTACATGACAGAAACTCTGGCTAACTAACAGAAACGTTGGCTACATGACAGAAACTTTGGCTACATGACAGAAACTCTGGCTAACAGAAACTCTGTTTAACTAACAGAAACTCTGGCTACATGACAGAAACTCTGGCTAACTAACATAAACGTTGGCTACATGACAGAAACTCTGGCTAACTAACAAACGTTGGCTACCTGACTGAAACTCTGGCCAACTAACAGAAACTCTGGCTAACTAACAGAAACTTTGGCTACATGACAGAAACTCTGGCTAACTAACAGAAACTCTGGCTAACGGACAGAAACTCTGGCCAACTAACAGAAACACTGGCTAACGGACAGAAACTTTGGCTACATGACAGAAACTCTGGCTAAAAGAAACTCTGTTCAACTAACAGAAACTCTGGCTACATGACAGAAACTCTGACTAACTAACAGAAACGTTGGCTACATGACAGAAACTCGGGCTAACTAACAGAAACGTTGGCTACATGACAGAAACTTTGGCTACATGACAGAAACTCTGGCTAACAGAAACTCTGTTCAACTAACAGAAACTCTGGCTACATGACAGAAGTTCTGGCTAACTAACAGAAACGTTGGCTACATGACAGAAACTCTGGTCAACTAACAGAAAATGTGGCTAAGTAACAGAAACTTTGGCTACATGACAGAAACTCTGGCTAACAGAAACTCTGTTCAACTAACAGAAACTCTGGCTACATGACAGAAACTCTGGCTAACTAACAGAAACGTTGGCTACATGACAGAAACTCTGGCTAACTAACAGAAACGTTGGCTACATGACAGAAACTCTGGCCAACTAACAGAAACGGTGGGTACATGACAGAAACTCTGGCTACATGACAGAAATTCTGGCTAACTAACAGAAACGTTGGCTACATGACAGAAACTCTGGCTAACTAACAGAAACGTTGGCTACATGACAGAAACTTTGGCTACATGACAGAAACTCTGGCTAACAGAAACTCTGTTCAACTAACAAAAACTCCGGCTACATGACAGAAAATCTGGCTAACTAACAGAAACGTTGGCTACATGACAGAAACTCTGGTCAACTAACAGAAAATGTGGCTAAGTAACAGAAACTTTGGCTACATGACAGAAACTCTGGCTAACAGAAACTCTGTTCAACTAACAGAAACTCTGGCTACATGACAGAAACTCTGGCTAACTAACAGAAACGTTGGCTACATGACAGAAACTCTGGCTAACTAACAGAAACGTTGGCTACATGACAGAAACTCTGGCCAACTAACAGAAACGTTGGCTACATGACAGAAACTCTGGCTAAAAGAAACTCTGGCTAACTAACAGAAACTTTGGCTACATGACAGAAACTCTGGCTAACTAACAGAAACTCTGGCTAACGGACAGAAACTTTGGCTACATGACAGAAACTCTGGCTAAAAGAAACTCTGTTCAACTAACAGAAACTCTGGCTACATGACAGAAACTCTGACTAACTAACAGAAACGTTGGCTACATGACCGAAACTCTGGCTAACTAACAGAAACGTTGGCTCCATGACAGAAACTCTGGCTAACTAACAGAAACGTAGGCTACATGACAGAAACTCTGGCTAACTAACAGAAACGTTGGCTACATGACAGAAACTCTGGCCAACTAACAGAAACTCTGGCTAACAGAAACGCTGTTCAACTAACAGAAACTCTGGCTACATGACAGAAACTCTGGCTAACTAACAGAAACGTTGGCTATATGACAGAAACTCTTGCTAACTAACAAACGTTGGCTACATGACAGAAACTCTGGCCAACTAACAGAAACTCTGGCTAACGGACAGAAACTCTGGTCAACTAACAGAAAATGTGGCTAACTAACAGAAACTTTGGCTACATGACAGAAACTCTGGCTAACAGAAACTGTTCAACTAACAGAAACTCTGGCTACATGACAGAAACTCTGGCTAACTAACAGAAACGTTGGCTACATGACAGAAACTCTGGCTAACTAACAGAAACGTTGGCTACATGACAGAAACTCTGGCTAACAGAAACTCTGTTTAACTAACAGAAACTCTGGCTACATGACAGAAACTCTGGCTAACTAACAAACGTTGGCTCCATGACAGAAACTCTGGCTAACTAACAGAAACGTTGGCTAACAGAAACGCTGTTCAACTAACAGAAACTCTGGCTACATGACAGAAACTCTGGCTAACTAACAGAAACGTTGGCTACATGACAGAAACTCTGGCTAACTAACATAAACGTTGGCTACATGACAGAAACTCTGGCTAACTAACAAACGTTGGCTACCTGACTGAAACTCTGGTCAACTAACAGAAACTCTGGCTAACTAACAGAAACTTTGGCTACATGACAGAAACTCTGGCTAACTAACAGAAACTCTGGCTAACGGACAGAAACTCTGGCCAACTAACAGAAACTCTGGCTAACGGACAGAAACTTTGGCTACATGACAGAAACTCTGGCTAAAAGAAACTCTGTTCAACTAACAGAAACTCTGGCTACATGACAGAAACTCTGACTAACTAACAGAAACGTTGGCTACATGACAGAAACTCGGGCTAACTAACAGAAACGTTGGCTACATGACAGAAACTTTGGCTACATGACAGAAACTCTGGCTAACAGAAACTCTGTTCAACTAACAGAAACTCTGGCTACATGACAGAAGTTCTGGCTAACTAACAGAAACGTTGGCTACATGACAGAAACTCTGGTCAACTAACAGAAAATGTGGCTAAGTAACAGAAACTTTGGCTACATGACAGAAACTCTGGCTAACAGAAACTCTGTTCAACTAACAGAAACTCTGGCTACATGACAGAAACTCTGGCTAACTAACAGAAACGTTGGCTACATGACAGAAACTCTGGCTAACTAACAGAAACGTTGGCTACATGACAGAAACTCTGGCCAACTAACAGAAACGGTGGCTACATGACAGAAACTCTGGCTACATGACAGAAATTCTGGCTAACTAACAGAAACGTTGGCTACATGACAGAAACTCTGGCTAACTAACAGAAACGTTGGCTACATGACAGAAACTTTGGCTACATGACAGAAACTCTGGCTAACAGAAACTCTGTTCAACTAACAAAAACTCCGGCTACATGACAGAAAATCTGGCTAACTAACAGAAACGTTGGCTACATGACAGAAACTCTGGTCAACTAACAGAAAATGTGGCTAAGTAACAGAAACTTTGGCTACATGACAGAAACTCTGGCTAACAGAAACTCTGTTCAACTAACAGAAACTCTGGCTACATGACAGAAACTCTGGCTAACTAACAGAAACGTTGGCTACATGACAGAAACTCTGGCTAACTAACAGAAACGTTGGCTACATGACAGAAACTCTGGCCAACTAACAGAAACGTTGGCTACATGACAGAAACTCTGGCTAACAGAAACTCTGGCTAACTAACAGAAACTTTGGCTACATGACAGAAACTCTGGCTAACTAACAGAAACTCTGGCTAACGGACAGAAACTTTGGCTACATGACAGAAACTCTGGCTAAAAGAAACTCTGTTCAACTAACAGAAACTCTGGCTACATGACAGAAACTCTGACTAACTAACAGAAACGTTGGCTACATGACCGAAACTCTGGCTAACTAACAGAAACGTAGGCTACATGACAGAAACTCTGGCTAACTAACAGAAACTCTGGCTAACTAACAGAAACGTTGGCTACATGACAGAAACTCTGGCCAACTAACAGAAACTCTGGCTAACAGAAACGCTGTTCAACTAACAGAAACTCTGGCTACATGACAGAAACTCTGGCTAACTAACAGAAACGTTGGCTATATGACAGAAACTCTTGCTAACTAACAAACGTTGGCTACATGACAGAAACTCTGGCCAACTAACAGAAACTCTGGCTAACGGACAGAAACTCTGGTCAACTAACAGAAAATGTGGCTAACTAACAGAAACTTTGGCTACATGACAGAAACTCTGGCTAACAGAAACTGTTCAACTAACAGAAACTCTGGCTACATGACAGAAACTCTGGCTAACTAACAGAAACGTTGGCTACATGACAGAAACTCTGGCTAACTAACAGAAACGTTGGCTACATGACAGAAACTCTGGCTAACAGAAACTCTGTTTAACTAACAGAAACTCTGGCTACATGACAGAAACTCTGGCTAACTAACAAACGTTGGCTCCATGACAGAAACTCTGGCTAACTAACAGAAACGTTGGCTAACAGAAACGCTGTTCAACTAACAGAAACTCTGGCTACATGACAGAAACTCTGGCTAACTAACAGAAACGTTGGCTACATGACAGAAACTCTTGCTAACTAACAAACGTTGGCTACATGACAGAAACTCTAGCCAACTAACAGAAACTCTGGCTAACGGACAGAAACTCTGGCCAACTAACAGAAACTCTGGCCAACTAACAGAAACTCTGGCTACCTAACAGAAACGTTGGCTACATGACAGAAACTCTGGCTAACAGAAACGTTGGCTACATGACAGAAACTCTGGCCAACTAACGGAAACTCTGGCCAACTAACAGAAACTCTGGCTACCTAACAGAAACGTTGGCTACATGACAGAAACTCTGGCTAACAGAAACGTTGGCTACATGACAGAAACTCTGGTTAACTAACAGAAACGTTGGCTCCATGACAGAAACTCTGGCTAACTGACAGAAACGTTGGCTACATGACAGAAACTCTGGCCAACTAACAGAAACTCTGGCTAACAGAAACTCTGTTCAACTAACAGAAACTCTGGCTACATGACAGAAACTCTGGCTAACTAACAGAAACGTTGGCTACATGACAGAAACTCTGGCTAACTAACAGAAACGTTGGCTACATGACAGAAACTCTGGCCAACTAACAGAAACGGTGGGTACATGACAGAAACTCTGGCTACATGACAGAAATTCTGGCTAACTAACAGAAACTCCGGCTACATGACAGAAAATCTGGCTAACTAACAGAAACGTTGGCTACATGACAGAAACTCTGGTCAACTAACAGAAAATGTGGCTAAGTAACAGAAACTTTGGCTACATGACAGAAACTCTGGCTAACAGAAACTCTGTTCAACTAACAGAAACTCTGGCTACATGACAGAAACTCTGGCTAACTAACAGAAACGTTGGCTACATGACAGAAACTCTGGCTAACTAACAGAAACGTTGGCTACATGACAGAAACTCTGGCCAACTAACAGAAACGTTGGCTACATGACAGAAACTCTGGCTAACAGAAACTCTGGCTAACTAACAGAAACTTTGGCTACATGACAGAAACTCTGGCTAACTAACAGAAACTCTGGCTAACTAACAAACGTTGGCTACCTGACTGAAACTCTGGCCAACTAACAGAAACTCTGGCTAACTAACAGAAACTTTGGCTACATGACAGAAACTCTGGCTAACTAACAGAAACTCTGGCTAACGGACAGAAACTCTGGCCAACTAACAGAAACACTGGCTAACGGACAGAAACTTTGGCTACATGACAGAAACTCTGGCTAAAAGAAACTCTGTTCAACTAACAGAAACTCTGGCTACATGACAGAAACTCTGACTAACTAACAGAAACGTTGGCTACATGACAGAAACTCGGGCTAACTAACAGAAACGTTGGCTACATGACAGAAACTTTGGCTACATGACAGAAACTCTGGCTAACAGAAACTCTGTTCAACTAACAGAAACTCTGGCTACATGACAGAAGTTCTGGCTAACTAACAGAAACGTTGGCTACATGACAGAAACTCTGGTCAACTAACAGAAAATGTGGCTAAGTAACAGAAACTTTGGCTACATGACAGAAACTCTGGCTAACAGAAACTCTGTTCAACTAACAGAAACTCTGGCTACATGACAGAAACTCTGGCTAACTAACAGAAACGTTGGCTACATGACAGAAACTCTGGCTAACTAACAGAAACGTTGGCTACATGACAGAAACTCTGGCCAACTAACAGAAACGGTGGGTACATGACAGAAACTCTGGCTACATGACAGAAATTCTGGCTAACTAACAGAAACGTTGGCTACATGACAGAAACTCTGGCTAACTAACAGAAACGTTGGCTACATGACAGAAACTTTGGCTACATGACAGAAACTCTGGCTAACAGAAACTCTGTTCAACTAACAAAAACTCCGGCTACATGACAGAAAATCTGGCTAACTAACAGAAACGTTGGCTACATGACAGAAACTCTGGTCAACTAACAGAAAATGTGGCTAAGTAACAGAAACTTTGGCTACATGACAGAAACTCTGGCTAACAGAAACTCTGTTCAACTAACAGAAACTCTGGCTACATGACAGAAACTCTGGCTAACTAACAGAAACGTTGGCTACATGACAGAAACTCTGGCTAACTAACAGAAACGTTGGCTACATGACAGAAACTCTGGCCAACTAACAGAAACGTTGGCTACATGACAGAAACTCTGGCTAACAGAAACTCTGGCTAACTAACAGAAACTTTGGCTACATGACAGAAACTCTGGCTAACTAACAGAAACTCTGGCTAACGGACAGAAACTCTGGCCAACTAACAGAAACTCTGGCTAACGGACAGAAACTTTGGCTACATGACAGAAACTCTGGCTAAAAGAAACTCTGTTCAACTAACAGAAACTCTGGCTACATGACAGAAACTCTGACTAACTAACAGAAACGTTGGCTACATGACAGAAACTCTGGCCAACTAACAGAAACTCTGGCTAACAGAAACTCTGTTCAACTAACAGAAACTCTGGCTACATGACAGAAACTCTGGCTAACTAACAGAAACGTTGGCTACATGACAGAGACTCTGGCTAACTAACAAACGTTGGCAACATAACAGAAACTCTGGCCAACTAACAGAAACTCTGGCCAACTAACAGAAACTCTGGCTAACGGACAGAAACTCTGGTCAACTAACAGAAAATGTGGCTAACTAACAGAAACTTTGGCTACATGACAGAAACTCTGGCTAACAGAAACTCTGTTCAACTAACAGAAACTCTGGCTACATGACAGAAACTCTGGCTAACTAACAGAAACGTTGGCTACATGACAGAAACTCTGGCTAACTAACAGAAACGTTGGCTACATGACAGAAACTTTGGCTACATGACAGAAACTCTGGCTAACAGAAACTCTGTTTAACTAACAGAAACTCTGGCTACATGACAGAAACTCTGGCTAACTAACATAAACGTTGGCTACATGACAGAAACTCTGGCTAACTAACAAACGTTGGCTACCTGACTGAAACTCTGGCCAACTAACAGAAACTCTGGCTAACTAACAGAAACTTTGGCTACATGACAGAAACTCTGGCTAACTAACAGAAACTCTGGCTAACGGACAGAAACTCTGGCCAACTAACAGAAACACTGGCTAACGGACAGAAACTTTGGCTACATGACAGAAACTCTGGCTAAAAGAAACTCTGTTCAACTAACAGAAACTCTGGCTACATGACAGAAACTCTGACTAACTAACAGAAACGTTGGCTACATGACAGAAACTCGGGCTAACTAACAGAAACGTTGGCTACATGACAGAAACTTTGGCTACATGACAGAAACTCTGGCTAACAGAAACTCTGTTCAACTAACAGAAACTCTGGCTACATGACAGAAGTTCTGGCTAACTAACAGAAACGTTGGCTACATGACAGAAACTCTGGTCAACTAACAGAAAATGTGGCTAAGTAACAGAAACTTTGGCTACATGACAGAAACTCTGGCTAACAGAAACTCTGTTCAACTAACAGAAACTCTGGCTACATGACAGAAAATCTGGCTAACTAACAGAAACGTTGGCTACATGACAGAAACTCTGGCTAACTAACAGAAACGTTGGCTACATGACAGAAACTCTGGCCAACTAACAGAAACGGTGGGTACATGACAGAAACTCTGGCTACATGACAGAAATTCTGGCTAACTAACAGAAACGTTGGCTACATGACAGAAACTCTGGCTAACTAACAGAAACGTTGGCTACATGACAGAAACTTTGGCTACATGACAGAAACTCTGGCTAACAGAAACTCTGTTCAACTAACAAAAACTCCGGCTACATGACAGAAAATCTGGCTAACTAACAGAAACGTTGGCTACATGACAGAAACTCTGGTCAACTAACAGAAAATGTGGCTAAGTAACAGAAACTTTGGCTACATGACAGAAACTCTGGCTAACAGAAACTCTGTTCAACTAACAGAAACTCTGGCTACATGACAGAAACTCTGGCTAACTAACAGAAACGTTGGCTACATGACAGAAACTCTGGCTAACTAACAGAAACGTTGGCTACATGACAGAAACTCTGGCCAACTAACAGAAACGTTGGCTACATGACAGAAACTCTGGCTAACAGAAACTCTGGCTAACTAACAGAAACGTTGGCTACATGACAGAAACTTTGGCTACATGACAGAAACTCTGGCTAACAGAAACTCTGTTCAACTAACAAAAACTCCGGCTACATGACAGAAAATCTGGCTAACTAACAGAAACGTTGGCTACATGACAGAAACTCTGGTCAACTAACAGAAAATGTGGCTAAGTAACAGAAACTTTGGCTACATGACAGAAACTCTGGCTAACAGAAACTCTGTTCAACTAACAGAAACTCTGGCTACATGACAGAAACTCTGGCTAACTAACAGAAACGTTGGCTACATGACAGAAACTCTGGCTAACTAACAGAAACGTTGGCTACATGACAGAAACTCTGGCCAACTAACAGAAACGTTGGCTACATGACAGAAACTCTGGCTAACAGAAACTCTGGCTAACTAACAGAAACTTTGGCTACATGACAGAAACTCTGGCTAACTAACAGAAACTCTGGCTAACGGACAGAAACTTTGGCTACATGACAGAAACTCTGGCTAAAAGAAACTCTGTTCAACTAACAGAAACTCTGGCTACATGACAGAAACTCTGACTAACTAACAGAAACGTTGGCTACATGACCGAAACTCTGGCTAACTAACAGAAACGTTGGCTCCATGACAGAAACTCTGGCTAACTAACAGAAACGTAGGCTACATGACAGAAACTCTGGCTAACTAACAGAAACGTTGGCTACATGACAGAAACTCTGGCCAACTAACAGAAACTCTGGCTAACAGAAACGCTGTTCAACTAACAGAAACTCTGGCTACATGACAGAAACTCTGGCTAACTAACAGAAACGTTGGCTATATGACAGAAACTCTTGCTAACTAACAAACGTTGGCTACATGACAGAAACTCTGGCCAACTAACAGAAACTCTGGCTAACGGACAGAAACTCTGGTCAACTAACAGAAAATGTGGCTAACTAACAGAAACTTTGGCTACATGACAGAAACTCTGGCTAACAGAAACTGTTCAACTAACAGAAACTCTGGCTACATGACAGAAACTCTGGCTAACTAACAGAAACGTTGGCTACATGACAGAAACTCTGGCTAACTAACAGAAACGTTGGCTACATGACAGAAACTCTGGCTAACAGAAACTCTGTTTAACTAACAGAAACTCTGGCTACATGACAGAAACTCTGGCTAACTAACAAACGTTGGCTCCATGACAGAAACTCTGGCTAACTAACAGAAACGTTGGCTAACAGAAACGCTGTTCAACTAACAGAAACTCTGGCTACATGACAGAAACTCTGGCTAACTAACAGAAACGTTGGCTACATGACAGAAACTCTTGCTAACTAACAAACGTTGGCTACATGACAGAAACTCTGGCCAACTAACAGAAACTCTGGCTAACGGACAGAAACTCTGGTCAACTAACAGAAAATGTGGCTAACTAACAGAAACTTTGGCTACATGACAGAAACTCTGGCTAACAGAAACTGTTCAACTAACAGAAACTCTGGCTACATGACAGAAACTCTGGCTAACTAACAGAAACGTTGGTTACATGACAGAAACTCTGGCTAACTAACAGAAACGTTGGCTACATGACAGAAACTCTGGCTAACAGAAACTCTGTTTAACTAACAGAAACTCTGGCTACATGACAGAAACTCTGGCTAACTAACAAACGTTGGCTACCTGACTGAAACTCTGGCCAACTAACAGAAACTCTGGCTAACTAACAGAAACTTTGGCTACATGACAGAAACTCTGGCTAACTAACAGAAACTCTGGCTAACGGACAGAAACTCTGGCCAACTAACAGAAACTCTGGCTAACGGACAGAAACTTTGGCTACATGACAGAAACTCTGGCTAAAAGAAACTCTGTTCAACTAACAGAAACTCTGGCTACATGACAGAAACTCTGACTAACTAACAGAAACGTTGGCTACATGACAGAAACTCTGGTCAACTAACAGAAAATGTGGCTAAGTAACAGAAACTTTGGCTACATGACAGAAACTCTGGCTAACAGAAACTCTGGCTAACAGAAACTCTGTTCAACTAACAGAAACTCTGGCTACATGACAGAAACTCTGGCTAACTAACAGAAACGTTGGCTACATGACAGAAACTCTGGCTAACTAACAGAAACGTTGGCTACATGACAGAAACTCTGGCCAACTAACAGAAACGTTGGCTACATGACAGAAACTCTGGCTACATGACAGAAACTCTGGCTAACTAACAGAAACGTTGGCTACATGACAGAAACTCTGGCTAACTAACAGAAACGTTGGCTACATGACAGAAACTCTGGCTAACAGAAACTCTGTTCAACTAACAGAAACTCCGGCTACATGACAGAAAATCTGGCTAACTAACAGAAACGTTGGCTACATGACAGAAACTCTGGTCAACTAACAGAAAATGTGGCTAACTAACAGAAACTTTGGCTACATGACAGAAACTCTGGCTAACAGAAACTTTGTTCAACTAACAGAAACTCTGGCTACATGACAGAAACTCTGGCTAACTAACAGAAACGTTGGCTACATGACAGAAACTCTGGCTAACTAACAGAAACGTTGGCTACATGACACAAACTCTGGCCAACTAACAGAAACGTTGGCTACATGACAGAAACTCTGGCTAACAGAAACTCTGTTCAACTAACAGAAACTCTGGCTACATGACAGAAACTCTGGCTAACTAACAGAAACGTTGGCTACATGACAGAAACTCTGGCTAACTAACAGAAACGTTGGCTACATGACAGAAACTCTGGCTAACTAACAGAAACGTTGGCTACATGACAGAAACTCTGGCCAATTAACAGAAACTCTGGCTAACGGACAGAAACTCTGGTCAACTAACAGAAAAGGTGGCTAACTAACAGAAACGTTGGCTACATGACAGAAACTCTGGCCAACTAACAGAAACGTTGGCTACATGACAGAAACTCTGGCTAACGGACAGAAATCTGGTCAACTAACAGAAAATGTGGCTAACTAAATGAAACTTTGGCTACATGACTGAAACTCTGACTAACTTATAGAAACTCTGGCTAACTAACATAAACTTTGGCTACATGACAGAAACTCTGGCCAACTAACAGAAACTCTGGCCAACTAACAGAAACTCTGGCCAACTAATAGAAACTCTGGCTAACGGACAGAAACTCTGGTCAACTATCCGAAAATGTGGCTAACTAACAGAAACTTTGGCTACATGACAGAAACTCTGGCTAACTAACAGAAACGTTGGCTACATGACAGAAACTCTGGCTAACTAACAGAAACGTTGGCTACATGACAGAAACTCTGGCCAACTAACAGAGACTCTGGCCAACTAACAGAAACTCTGGCTAACGGACAGAAACTCTGGTCTACTAACAGAAAATGTGGCTAACTAACAGAAACGTTGGCTACATGACAGAAACTCTGGCTAACTAACAGAAACTCTGGCCAACTAACAGAAACTCTGGCTAACAGAAACTCTGTTCAACTAACAGAAACTCTGGCTACATGACAGAAACTCTGGCTAACAGAAACTCTGTTCAACTAACAGAAACTCTGGCTAACTAACAGAAACGTTGGCTACATGACAGAAACTCTGGCTAACTAACAAACGTTGGCTACATGACAGAAACTCTGGCCAACTAACAGAAACTCTGGCCAACTAAAAGAAACTCTGGCTAACAGACAGAAACTCTGGTCAACTAACAGAAAATGTGGCTAAGTAACAGAAACTTTGGCTACATGACAGAAACTCTGGCTAACAGAAACTCTGTTCAACTAACAGAAACTCTGGCTACATGACAGAAACTCTGGCTAACTAACAGAAACGTTGGCTACATGACAGAAACTCTGGCTAACTAACAGAAACGTTGGCTACATGACAGAATCTCTGGCCAACTAACAGAAACTCTGGCCAACTAACAAACTCTGGCCAACTAACAGAAACTCTGGCCAACTAACAGAAACTCTGGCTAACGGACAGAAACTCTGGTCAACTATCCGAAAATGTGGCTAACTAACAGAAACTTTGGCTACATGACAGAAACTCTGACTAACTTACAGAAACTTTGGCTACATGACAGAAACTCTGTTCAACTAACAGAAACTCTGGCTACATGACAGAAACTCTGGCTAACAGAGACTCTGTTCAACTAACAGAAACTCTGGCTAACTAACAGAAACGTTGGCTACATGACAGAAACTCTGGCTAACTAACAGAAACGTTGGCTACATGACAGAAACTCTGGCCAACTAACAGAAACTCTGGCTAACAGAAACTCTGTTCAACTAACAGAAACTCTGGCTACATGACAGAAACTCTGGCTAACTAACAGAAACGTTGGCTACATGACAGAAACTCTGGCCAACTAACAGAAACTCTGGCTAACAGAAACGCTGTTCAACTAACAGAAACTCTGGCTAAATGACAGAAACTCTGGCTAACTAACAGAAACGTTGGCTACATGACAGAAACTCTTGCTAACTAACAAACGTTGGCTACATGACAGAAACTCTGGCCAACTAACAGAAACTCTGGCTAACGGACAGAAACTCTGGTCAACTAACAGAAAATGTGGCTAACTAACAGAAACTTTGGCTACATGACAGAAACTCTGGCTAACAGAAACTGTTCAACTAACAGAAACTCTGGCTACATGACAGAAACTCTGGCTAACTAACAGAAACGTTGGCTACATGACAGAAACTCTGGCTAACTAACAGAAACGTTGGCTACATGACAGAAACTCTGGCTAACAGAAACTCTGTTTAACTAACAGAAACTCTGGCTACATGACAGAAACTCTGGCTAACTAACAAACGTTGGCTACCTGACTGAAACTCTGGCCAACTAACAGAAACTCTGGCTAACTAACAGAAACTTTGGCTACATGACAGAAACTCTGGCTAACTAACAGAAACTCTGGCTAACGGACAGAAACTCTGGCCAACTAACAGAAACTCTGGCTAACGGACAGAAACTTTGGCTACATGACAGAAACTCTGGCTAAAAGAAACTCTGTTCAACTAACAGAAACTCTGGCTACATGACAGAAACTCTGACTAACTAACAGAAACGTTGGCTACATGACAGAAACTCTGGTCAACTAACAGAAAATGTGGCTAAGTAACAGAAACTTTGGCTACATGACAGAAACTCTGGCTAACAGAAACTCTGGCTAACAGAAACTCTGTTCAACTAACAGAAACTCTGGCTACATGACAGAAACTCTGGCTAACTAACAGAAACGTTGGCTACATGACAGAAACTCTGGCTAACTAACAGAAACGTTGGCTACATGACAGAAACTCTGGCCAACTAACAGAAACGTTGGCTACATGACAGAAACTCTGGCTACATGACAGAAACTCTGGCTAACTAACAGAAACGTTGGCTACATGACAGAAACTCTGGCTAACTAACAGAAACGTTGGCTATATGACAGAAACTCTGGCTAACAGAAACTCTGTTCAACTAACAGAAACTCCGGCTACATGACAGAAAATCTGGCTAACTAACAGAAACGTTGGCTACATGACAGAAACTCTGGTCAACTAACAGAAAATGTGGCTAACTAACAGAAACTTTGGCTACATGACAGAAACTCTGGCTAACAGAAACTTTGTTCAACTAACAGAAACTCTGGCTACATGACAGAAACTCTGGCTAACTAACAGAAACGTTGGCTACATGACAGAAACTCTGGCTAACTAACAGAAACGTTGGCTACATGACACAAACTCTGGCCAACTAACAGAAACGTTGGCTACATGACAGAAACTCTGGCTAACAGAAACTCTGTTCAACTAACAGAAACTCTGGCTACATGACAGAAACTCTGGCTAACTAACAGAAACGTTGGCTACATGACAGAAACTCTGGCTAACTAACAGAAACGTTGGCTACATGACAGAAACTCTGGCTAACTAACAGAAACGTTGGCTACATGACAGAAACTCTGGCCAATTAACAGAAACTCTGGCTAACGGACAGAAACTCTGGTCAACTAACAGAAAAGGTGGCTAACTAACAGAAACGTTGGCTACATGACAGAAACTCTGGCCAACTAACAGAAACGTTGGCTACATGACAGAAACTCTGGCCAACTAACAGAAACTCTGGCCAACTAACAGAAACTCTGGCCAACTTACAGAAACTCTGGCCAACTTACAGAAACTCTGGCTAACGGACAGAAATCTGGTCAACTAACAGAAAATGTGGCTAACTAAATGAAACTTTGGCTACATGACTGAAACTCTGACTAACTTATAGAAACTCTGGCTAACTAACATAAACTTTGGCTACATGACAGAAACTCTGGCCAACTAACAGAAACTCTGGCCAACTAACAGAAACTCTGGCCAACTAATAGAAACTCTGGCTAACGGACAGAAACTCTGGTCAACTATCCGAAAATGTGGCTAACTAACAGAAACTTTGGCTACATGACAGAAACTCTGGCTAACTAACAGAAACGTTGGCTACATGACAGAAACTCTGGCTAACTAACAGAAACGTTGGCTACATGACAGAAACTCTGGCCAACTAACAGAGACTCTGGTCAACTAACAGAAAATGTGGCTAACTAAATGAAACTTTGGCTACATGACTGAAACTCTGACTAACTTATAGAAACTCTGGCTAACTAACATAAACTTTGGCTACATGACAGAAACTCTGGCCAACTAACAGAAACTCTGGCCAACTAACAGAAACTCTGGCCAACTAATAGAAACTCTTGCTAACGGACAGAAACTCTGGTCTACTAACAGAAAATGTGGCTAACTAACAGAAACGTTGGCTACATGACAGAAACTCTGGCTAACTAACAGAAACTCTGGCCAACTAACAGAAACTCTGGCTAACAGAAACTCTGTTCAACTAACAGAAACTCTGGCTACATGACAGAAACTCTGGCTAACAGAAACTCTGTTCAACTAACAGAAACTCTGGCTAACTAACAGAAACGTTGGCTACATGACAGAAACTCTGGCTAACTAACAAACGTTGGCTACATGACAGAAACTCTGGCCAACTAACAGAAACTCTGGCCAACTAAAAGAAACTCTGGCTAACAGACAGAAACTCTGGTCAACTAACAGAAAATGTGGCTAAGTAACAGAAACTTTGGCTACATGACAGAAACTCTGGCTAACAGAAACTCTGTTCAACTAACAGAAACTCTGGCTACATGACAGAAACTCTGGCTAACTAACAGAAACGTTGGCTACATGACAGAAACTCTGGCTAACTAACAGAAACGTTGGCTACATGACAGAATCTCTGGCCAACTAACAGAAACTCTGGCCAACTAACAAACTCTGGCCAACTAACAGAAACTCTGGCCAACTAACAGAAACTCTGGCTAACGGACAGAAACTCTGGTCAACTATCCGAAAATGTGGCTAACTAACAGAAACTTTGGCTACATGACAGAAACTCTGACTAACTTACAGAAACTTTGGCTACATGACAGAAACTCTGTTCAACTAACAGAAACTCTGGCTACATGACAGAAACTCTGGCTAACAGAGACTCTGTTCAACTAACAGAAACTCTGGCTAACTAACAGAAACGTTGGCTACATGACAGAAACTCTGGCCAACTAACAGAAACTCTGGCTAACAGAAACTCTGTTCAACTAACAGAAACTCTGGCTACATGACAGAAACTCTGGCTAACAGAAACTCTGTTCAACTAACAGAAACTCTGGCTAACTAACAGAAACGTTGGCTACATGACAGAAACTCTGGCTAACTAACAAACGTTGGCTACATGACAGAAACTCTGGCCAACTAACAGAAACTCTGGCCAACTAAAAGAAACTCTGGCTAACAGACAGAAACTCTGGTCAACTAACAGAAAATGTGGCTAAGTAACAGAAACTTTGGCTACATGACAGAAACTCTGGCTAACAGAAACTCTGTTCAACTAACAGAAACTCTGGCTACATGACAGAAACTCTGGCTAACTAACAGAAACGTTGGCTACATGACAGAAACTCTGGCTAACTAACAGAAACGTTGGCTACATGACAGAATCTCTGGCCAACTAACAGAAACTCTGGCCAACTAACAAACTCTGGCCAACTAACAGAAACTCTGGCCAACTAACAGAAACTCTGGCTAGAGGACAGAAACTCTGGTCAACTATCCGAAAATGTGGCTAACTAACAGAAACTTTGGCTACATGACAGAAACTCTGACTAACTTACAGAAACTTTGGCTACATGACAGAAACTCTGTTCAACTAACAGAAACTCTGGCTACATGACAGAAACTCTGGCTAACAGAGACTCTGTTCAACTAACAGAAACTCTGGCTAACTAACAGAAACGTTGGCTACATGACAGAAACTCTGGCTAACTAACAGAAACGTTGGCTACATGACAGAAACTCTGGCCAACTAACAGAAACTCTGGCTAACAGAAACTCTGTTCAACTAACAGAAACTCTGGCTACATGACAGAAACTCTGGCTAACAGAAACTCTGTTCAACTAACAGAAACTCTGGCTAACTAACAGAAACGTTGGCTACATGACAGAAACTCTGGCTAACTAACAAACTCTGGCTAACGGACAGAAACTCTGGCCAACTAACATAAACTCTGGCCAACTAACAAACTCTGGCCAACTAACAGAAACTCTGGCCAACTAACAGAAACTCTGGCTAACGGACAGAAATTCTGGTCAACTATCCGAAAATGTGGCTAACTAACAGAAACTTTGGCTACATGACAGAAACTCTGACTAACTTACAGAAACTTTGGCTACACGACAGAAACACTGGCTAACTAACAGAAACGTTGGCTACATGACAGAAACTCTGGCTAACTAACAGAAACGTTGGCTACATGACAGAAACTCTGGCTAACGAACAGAAACGTTGGCTACATGACAGAAACTCTGGCCAACTAACAGAAACTCTGGCTAACAGAAACTCTGTTCAACTAACAGAAACTCTGGCTAACAGAAACTCTGTTCAACTAACAGAAACTCTGGCTACATGACAGAAACTCTGGCTAACTAACAGAAACGTTGGCTACATGACAGAAACTCTGGCTAACTAACAAACGTTGGCTACATGACAGAAACTCTGGCCAACTAACAGAAACTCTGGCCAACTAAAAGAAACTCTGGCTAACAGACAGAAACTCTGGTCAACTAACAGAAAATGTGGCTAAGTAACAGAAACTTTGGCTACATGACAGAAACTCTGTTCAACTAACAGAAACTCTGGCTACATGACAGAAACTCTGGCTAACTAACAGAAACGTTGGCTACATGACAGAAACTCTGGCTAACTAACAGAAACGTTGGCTACATGACAGAATCTCTGGCCAACTAACAGAAACTCTGGCCAACTAACAAACTCTGGCCAACTAACAGAAACTCTGGCCAACTAACAGAAACTCTGGCTAATGGACAGAAACTCTGGTCAACTATCCGAAAATGTGGCTAACTTACAGAAACTTTGGCTACATGACAGAAACTCTGGCTAACTAACAGAAACGTTGGCTACATGACAGAAACTCTGGCTAACTAACAGAAACGTTGGCTACATGACAGAAACTCTGGCTAACGAACAGAAACGTTGGCTACATGACAGAAACTCTGGCCAACTAACAGAGACTCTGGCCAACTAACAGAAACTCTGGCTAACGGACAGAAACTCTGGTCAACTAACAGAAAATGTGGCTAACTAACGGAAACGTTGGCTACATGACAGAAACTCTGGCCAACTAACAGAAACTCTGGCTAACAGAAACTCTGTTCAACTAACAGAAACTCTGGCTACATGAAAGAAACTCTGGCTAACCGAGACTCTGTTCAACTAACAGAAACTCTGGCTAACTAACAGAAACGTTGGCTACATGACAGAAACTCTGGCTAACTAACAAACGTTGGCTACATGACAGAAACTCTGGCCAACTAACAGAAACTCTGGCTAACAGAAACTCTGTTCAACTAACAGAAACTCTGGCTACATGACAGAAACTCTGGCTAACAGAAACTCTGTTCAACTAACAGAAACTCTGGCTAACTAACAGAAACGTTGGCTACATGACAGAAACTCTGGCTAACTAACAAACTCTGGCAAACGGACAGAAACTCTGGCCAACTAACATAAACTCTGGCCAACTAACAAACTCTGGCCAACTAACAGAAACTCTGGCCAACTAACAGAAACTCTGGCTAACGGACAGAAACTCTGGTCAACTATCCGAAAATGTGGCTAACTAACAGAAACTTTGGCTACATGACAGAAACTCTGACTAACTTACAGAAACTTTGGCTACATGACAGAAACTCTGGCTAACTAACAGAAACGTTGGCTACATGACAGAAACTCTGGCTAACTAACAGAAACGTTGGCTACATGACAGAAACTCTGGCTAACGAACAGAAACGTTGGCTACATGACAGAAACTCTGGCCAACTAACAGAGACTCTGGCCAACTAACAGAAACTCTGGCTAACGGACAGAAACTCTGGTCAACTAACAGAAAATGTGGCTAACTAACAGAAACGTTGGCTACATGACAGAAACTCTGGCCAACTAACAGAAACTCTGGCCAACTAACAGAAACTCTGGCTAACAGAAACTCTGTTCAACTAACAGAAACTCTGGCTACATGACAGAAACTCTGGCTAACAGAGACTCTGTTCAACTAACAGAAACTCTGGCTAACTAACAGAAACGTTGGCTACATGACAGAAACTCTGGCTAACTAACAAACGTTGGCTACATGACAGAAACTCTGGCCAACTAACAGAAACTCTGGCTAACAGAAACTCTGTTCAACTAACAGAAACTCTGGCTAACTAACAGAAACGTTGGCTACATGACAGAAACTCTGGCTAACTAACAGAAACGTTGGCTACATGACAGAAACTCTGGCTAACTAACAGAAACGTTGGCTACATGACAGAAACTCTGGCTAACGAACAGAAACGTTGGCTACATGACAGAAACTCTGGCCAACTAACAGAGACTCTGGCCAACTAACAGAAACTCTGGCTAACGGACAGAAACTCTGGTCAACTAACAGAAAATGTGGCTAACTAACGGAAACGTTGGCTACATGACAGAAACTCTGGCCAACTAACAGAAACTCTGGCTAACAGAAACTCTGTTCAACTAACAGAAACTCTGGCTACATGACAGAAACTCTGGCTAACCGAGACTCTGTTCAACTAACAGAAACTCTGGCTAACTAACAGAAACGTTGGCTACATGACAGAAACTCTGGCTAACTAACAAACGTTGGCTACATGACAGAAACTCTGGCCAACTAACAGAAACTCTGGCTAACAGAAACTCTGTTCAACTAACAGAAACTCTGGCTACATGACAGAAACTCTGGCTAACAGAAACTCTGTTCAACTAACAGAAACTCTGGCTAACTAACAGAAACGTTGGCTACATGACAGAAACTCTGGCTAACTAACAAACTCTGGCAAACGGACAGAAACTCTGGCCAACTAACATAAACTCTGGCCAACTAACAAACTCTGGCCAACTAACAGAAACTCTGGCCAACTAACAGAAACTCTGGCTAACGGACAGAAACTCTGGTCAACTATCCGAAAATGTGGCTAACTAACAGAAACTTTGGCTACATGACAGAAACTCTGACTAACTTACAGAAACTTTGGCTACATGACAGAAACTCTGGCTAACTGACAGAAACGTTGGCTACATGACAGAAACTCTGGCTAACTAACAGAAACGTTGGCTACATGACAGAAACTCTGGCTAACGAACAGAAACGTTGGCTACATGACAGAAACTCTGGCCAACTAACAGAGACTCTGGCCAACTAACAGAAACTCTGGCTAACGGACAGAAACTCTGGTCAACTAACAGAAAATGTGGCTAACTAACAGAAACGTTGGCTACATGACAGAAACTCTGGCCAACTAACAGAAACTCTGGCCAACTAACAGAAACTCTGGCTAACAGAAACTCTGTTCAACTAACAGAAACTCTGGCTACATGACAGAAACTCTGGCTAACAGAGACTCTGTTCAACTAACAGAAACTCTGGCTAACTAACAGAAACGTTGGCTACATGACAGAAACTCTGGCTAACTAACAAACGTTGGCTACATGACAGAAACTCTGGCCAACTAACAGAAACTCTGGCTAACAGAAACTCTGTTCAACTAACAGAAACTCTGGCTAACTAACAGAAACGTTGGCTACATGACAGAAACTCTGGCTAACAGAAACTCTGTTCAACTAACAGAAACTCTGGCTACATGACAGAAACTCTGGCTAACTAACAGAAACTTTGGCTACATGACAGAAACTCTGGCTAACTAACAGAAACGTTGGCTACATGACAGAAACTCTGGCTAACTAACAGAAACGTTGGCTACATGACAGAATCTCTGGCCAACTAACAGAAACTCTGGCTAACTAACAAACTCTGGCTAATGGACAGAAACTCTGGCCAACTAACATAAACTCTGGCCAACTAACAAACTCTGGCCAACTAACAGAAACTCTGGCCAACTAACAGAAACTCTGGCTAACGGAAAGAAACTCTGGTCAACTATCCGAAAATGTGGCTAACTAACAGAAACTTTGGCTACATGACAGAAACTCTGACTAACTTACAGAAACTTTGGCTACATGACAGAAACTCTGGCTAACTAACAGAAACGTTGGCTACATGACAGAAACTCTGGCTAACTAACAGAAACGTTGGCTACATGACAGAAACTCTGGCTAACGAACAGAAACGTTGGCTACATGACAGAAACTCTGGCCAACTAACAGAGACTCTGGCCAACTAACAGAAACTCTGGCTAACGGACAGAAACTCTGGTCAACTAATAGAAAATGTGGCTAACTAACAGAAACGTTGGCTACATGACAGAAACTCTGGCCAACTAACAGAAACTCTGGCCAACTAACAGAGACTCTGGCTAACAGAAACTCTGTTCAACTAACAGAAACTCTGGCTACATGACAGAAACTCTGGCTAACAGAGACTCTGTTCAACTAACAGAAACTCTGGCTAACTAACAGAAACGTTGGCTACATGACAGAAACTCTGGCTAACTAACAAACGTTGGCTACATGACAGAAACTCTGGCCAACTAACAGAAACTCTGGCCAACTAAAAGAAACTCTGGCTAACAGACAGAAAATCTGGTCAACTAACAGAAAATGTGGCTAAGTAACAGAAACTTTGGCTACATGACAGAAACTCTGTTCAACTAACAGAAACTCTGGCTACATGACAGAAACTCTGGCTAACTAACAGAAACGTTGGCTACATGACAGAAACTCTGGCTAACTAACAGAAACGTTGGCTACATGACAGAATCTCTGGCCAACTAACAGAAACTCTGGCCAACTAACAAACTCTGGCCAACTAACAGAAACTCTGGCCAACTAACAGAAACTCTGGCTAACGGACAGAAACTCTGGTCAACTATCCGAAAATGTGGCTAACTAACAGAAACTTTGGCTACATGACAGAAACTCTGACTAACTTACAGAATCTTTGGCTACATGACAGAAACTCTGGCTAACTAACAGAAACGTTGGCTACATGACAGAAACTCTGGCTAACTAACAGAAACGTTGGCTACATGACAGAAACTCTGGCTAACGAACAGAAACGTTGGCTACATGACAGAAACTCTGGCCAACTAACAGAGACTCTGGCCAACTAACAGAAACTCTGGCTAACGGACAGAAACTCTGGTCAACTAACAGAAAATGTGGCTAACTAACGGAAACGTTGGCTACATGACAGAAACTCTGGCCAACTAACAGAAACTCTGGCTAACAGAAACTCTGTTCAACTAACAGAAACTCTGGCTACATGACAGAAACTCTGGCTAACAGAGACTCTGTTCAACTAACAGAAACTCTGGCTAACTAACAGAAACGTTGGCTACATGACAGAAACTCTGGCTAACTAACAGAAACGTTGGCTACATGACAGAAACTCTGGCCAACTAACAGAAACTCTGGCTAACAGAAACTCTGTTCAACTAACAGAAACTCTGGCTACATGACAGAAACTCTGGCTAACAGAAACTCTGTTCAACTAACAGAAACTCTGGCTAACTAACAGAAACGGTGGCTACATGACAGAAACTCTGGCTAACTAACAAACTCTGGCTAACGGACAGAAACTCTGGCCAACTAACATAAACTCTGGCCAACTAACAAACTCTGGCCAACTAACAGAAACTCTGGCCAACTAACAGAAACTCTGGCTAACGGACAGAAACTCTGGTCAACTATCCGAAAATGTGGCTAACTAACAGAAACTTTGGCTACATGACAGAAACTCTGACTAACTTACAGAAACTTTGGCTACACGACAGAAACTCTGGCTAACTAACAGAAACGTTGGCTACATGACAGAAACTCTGGCTAACTAACAGAAACGTTGGCTACATGACAGAAACTCTGGCTAACGAACAGAAACGTTGGCTACATGACAGAAACTCTGGCCAACTAACAGAAACTCTGGCTAACAGAAACTCTGTTCAACTAACAGAAACTCTGGCTAACAGAAACTCTGTTCAACTAACAGAAACTCTGGCTACATGACAGAAACTCTGGCTAACTAACAGAAACGTTGGCTACATGACAGAAACTCTGGCTAACTAACAAACGTTGGCTACATGACAGAAATTCTGGCCAACTAACAGAAACTCTGGCCAACTAAAAGAAACTCTGGCTAACAGACAGAAACTCTGGTCAACTAACAGAAAATGTGGCTAAGTAACAGAAACTTTGGCTACATGACAGAAACTCTGTTCAACTAACAGAAACTCTGGCTACATGACAGAAACTCTGGCTAACTAACAGAAACGTTGGCTACATGACAGAAACTCTGGCTAACTAACAGAAACGTTGGCTACATGACAGAATCTCTGGCCAACTAACAGAAACTCTGGCCAACTAACAAACTCTGGCCAACTAACAGAAACTCTGGCCAACTAACAGAAACTCTGGCTAACGGACAGAAACTCTGGTCAACTATCCGAAAATGTGGCTAACTAACAGAAACTTTGGCTACATGACAGAAACTCTGACTAACTTACAGAAACTTTGGCTACATGACAGAAACTCTGGCTAACTAACAGAAACGTTGGCTACATGACAGAAACTCTGGCAAACTAACAGAAACGTTGGCTACATGACAGAAACTCTGGCTAACAAACAGAAACGTTGGCTACATGACAGAAACTCTGGCCAACTAACAGAGACTCTGGCCAACTAACAGAAACTCTGGCTAACGGACAGAAACTCTGGTCAACTAACAGAAAATGTGGCTAACTAACGGAAACGTTGGCTACATGACAGAAACTCTGGCCAACTAACAGAAACTCTGGCTAACAGAAACTCTGTTCAACTAACAGAAACTCTGGCTACATGACAGAAACTCTGGCTAACAGAGACTCTGTTCAACTAACAGAAACTCTGGCTAACTAACAGAAACGTTGGCTACATGACAGAAACTCTGGCTAACTAACAAACGTTGGCTACATGACAGAAACTCTGGCCAACTAACAGAAACTCTGGCTAACAGAAACTCTGTTCAACTAACAGAGACTCTGTTCAACTAACAGAAACTCTGGCTAACTAACAGAAACGTTGGCTACATGACAGAAACTCTGGCTAACTAACAAACGTTGGCTACATGACAGAAACTCTGGCCAACTAACAGAAACTCTGGCTAACAGAAACTCTGTTCAACTAACAGAAACTCTGGCTACATGACAGAAACTCTGGCTAACAGAAACTCTGTTCAACTAACAGAAACTCTGGCTAACTAACAGAAACGTTGGCTACATTACAGAAACTCTGGCTAACTAACAAACTCTGGCAAACGGACAGAAACTCTGGCCAACTAACATAAACTCTGGCCAACTAACAAACTCTGGCCAACTAACAGAAACTCTGGCCAACTAACAGAAACTCTGGCTAACGGACAGAAACTCTGGTCAACTAACCGAAAATGTGGCTAACTAACAGAAACTTTGGCTACATGACAGAAACTCTGACTAACTTACAGAAACTTTGGCTACATGACAGAAACTCTGGCTAACTAACAGAGACGTTGGCTACATGACAGAAACTCTGGCTAACTAACAGAAACGTTGGCTACATGACAGAAACTCTGGCTAACGAACAGAAACGTTGGCTACATGACAGAAACTCTGGCCAACTAACAGAGACTCTGGCCAACTAACAGAAACTCTGGCTAACGGACAGAAACTCTGGTCAACTAACAGAAAATGTGGCTAACTAACAGAAACGTTGGCTACATGACAGAAACTCTGGCCAACAAACAGAAACTCTGGCCAACTAACAGAGACTCTGGCTAACAGAAACTCTGTTCAACTAACAGAAACTCTGGCTACATGACAGAAACTCTGGCTAACAGAGACTCTGTTCAACTAACAGAAACTCTGGCTAACTAACAGAAACGTTGGCTACATGACAGAAACTCTGGCCAACTAACAGAAACTCTGGCCAACTAAAAGAAACTCTGGCTAACAGACAGAAACTCTGGTCAACTAACAGAAAATGTGGCTAAGTAACAGAAACTTTGGCTACATGACAGAAACTCTGGCTAACAGAAACTCTGTTCAACTAACAGAAACTCTGGCTACATGACAGAAACTCTGGCTAACTAACAGAAACGTTGGCTACATGACAGAAACTCTGGCTAACTAACAGAAACGTTGGCTACATGACAGAAACTCTGGCTAACTAACAGAAACGTTGGCTACATGACAGAATCTCTGGCCAACTAACAGAAACTCTGGCCAACTAACAAACTCTGGCCAACTAACAGAAACTCTGGCCAACTAACAGAAACTCTGGCTAACGGACAGAAACTCTGGTCAACTATCCGAAAATGTGGCTAACTAACAGAAACTTTGGCTACATGACAGAAACTCTGACTAACTTACAGAAACTTTGGCTACATGACAGAAACTTTGGCTACATGACAGAAACTCTGGCTAACTAACAGAAACGTTGGCTACATGACAGAAACTCTGGCTAACTAACAGAAACGTTGGCTACATGACAGAAACTCTGGCTAACGAACAGAAACGTTGGCTACATGACAGAAACTCTGGCCAACTAACAGAGACTCTGGCCAACTAACAGAAACTCTGGCTAACGGACAGAAACTCTGGTCAACTAACAGAAAATGTGGCTAACTAACGGAAACGTTGGCTACATGACAGAAACTCTGGCCAACTAACAGAAACTCTGGCTAACAGAAACTCTGTTCAACTAACAGAAACTCTGGCTACATGACAGAAACTCTGGCTAACAGAGACTCTGTTCAACTAACAGAAACTCTGGCTAACTAACAGAAACGTTGGCTACATGACAGAAACTCTGGCTAACTAACAAACGTTGGCTACATGACAGAAACTCTGGCCAACTAACAGAAACTCTGGCTAACAGAAACTCTGTTCAACTAACAGAAACTCTGGCTACATGACAGAAACTCTGGCTAACAGAAACTCTGTTCAACTAACAGAAACTCTGGCTAACTAACAGAAACGTTGGCTACATGACAGAAACTCTGGCTAACTAACAAACTCTGGCTAACGGACAGAAACTCTGGCCAACTAACATAAACTCTGGCCAACTAACAAACTCTGGCCAACTAACAGAAACTCTGGCCAACTAACAGAAACTCTGGCTAACGGACAGAAACTCTGGTCAACTATCCGAAAATGTGGCTAACTAACAGAAACTTTGGCTACATGACAGAAACTCTGACTAACTTACAGAAACTTTGGCTACATGACAGAAACTCTGGCTAACTAACAGAAACGTTGGCTACATGACAGAAACTCTGGCTAACTAACAGAAACGTTGGCTACATGACAGAAACTCTGGCTAACGAACAGAAACGTTGGCTACATGACAGAAACTCTGGCCAACTAACAGAGACTCTGGCCAACTAACAGAAACTCTGGCTAACGGACAGAAACTCTGGTCAACTAACAGAAAATGTGGCTAACTAACAGAAACGTTGGCTACATGACAGAAACTCTGGCCAACTAACAGAAACTCTGGCCAACTAACAGAAACTCTGGCTAACAGAAACTCTGTTCAACTAACAGAAACTCTGGCTACATGACAGAAACTCTGGCTAACAGAGACTCTGTTCAACTAACAGAAACTCTGGCTAACTAACAGAAACGTTGGCTACATGACAGAAACTCTGGCTAACTAACAAACGTTGGCTACATGACAGAAACTCTGGCCAACTAACAGAAACTCTGGCTAACAGAAACTCTGTTCAACTAACAGAAACTCTGGCTAACTAACAGAAACGTTGGCTACATGACAGAAACTCTGGCTAACTAACAAACGTTGGCTACATGACAGGAACTCTGGCCAACTAACAGAAACTCTGGCCAACTAAAAGAAACTCTGGCTAACAGACAGAAACTCTGGTCAACTAACAGAAAATGTGGCTAAGTAACAGAAACTTTGGCTACATGACAGAAACTCTGGCTAACAGAAACTCTGTTCAACTAACAGAAACTCTGGCTACATGACAGAAACTCTGGCTAACTAACAGAAACGTTGGCTACATGACAGAAACTCTGGCTAACTAACAGAAACGTTGGCTACATGACAGAAACTCTGGCTAACTAACAGAAACGTTGGCTACATGACAGAAACTCTGGCCAACTAACAGAAACTCTGGCTAACTAACAAACTCTGGCTAACGGACAGAAACTCTGGTCAACTAACAGAAAATGTGGCTAACTAACAGAAACGTTGGCTACATGACAGAACTCTGGCCAACTAACAGAAACTCTGGCTAACAGAAACTCTGTTCAACTAACAGAAACTCTGGCTACATGACAGAAACTCTGGCTAACTAACAAACTCTGGCTAACGGACAGAAACTCTGGCCAACTAACATAAACTCTGGCCAACTAACAAACTCTGGCCAACTAACAGAAACTCTGGCCAACTAACAGAAACTCTGGCTAACGGACAGAAACTCTGGTCAACTATCCGAAAATGTGGCTAACTAACAGAAACTTTGGCTACATGACAGAAACTCTGACTAACTTACAGAAACTTTGGCTACATGACAGAAACTCTGGCTAACTAACAGAAACGTTGGCTACATGACAGAAACTCTGGCTAACTAACAGAAACGTTGGCTACATGACAGAAACTCTGGCTAACGAACAGAAACGTTGGCTACATGACAGAAACTCTGGCCAACTAACAGAGACTCTGGCCAACTAACAGAAACTCTGGCTAACGGACAGAAACTCTGGTCAACTAACAGAAAATGTGGCTAACTAACAGAAACGTTGGCTACATGACAGAAACTCTGGCCAACTAACAGAAACTCTGGCCAACTAACAGAAACTCTGGCTAACAGAAACTCTGTTCAACTAACAGAAACTCTGGCTACATGACAGAAACTCTGGCTAACAGAGACTCTGTTCAACTAACAGAAACTCTGGCTAACTAACAGAAACGTTGGCTACATGACAGAAACTCTGGCTAACTAACAAACGTTGGCTACATGACAGAAACTCTGGCCAACTAACAGAAACTCTGGCTAACAGAAACTCTGTTCAACTAACAGAAACTCTGGCTAACTAACAGAAACGTTGGCTACATGACAGAAACTCTGGCTAACTAACAAACGTTGGCTACATGACAGGAACTCTGGCCAACTAACAGAAACTCTGGCCAACTAAAAGAAACTCTGGCTAACAGACAGAAACTCTGGTCAACTAACAGAAAATGTGGCTAAGTAACAGAAACTTTGGCTACATGACAGAAACTCTGGCTAACAGAAACTCTGTTCAACTAACAGAAACTCTGGCTACATGACAGAAACTCTGGCTAACTAACAGAAACGTTGGCTACATGACAGAAACTCTGGCTAACTAACAGAAACGTTGGCTACATGACAGAAACTCTGGCTAACTAACAGAAACGTTGGCTACATGACAGAAACTCTGGCCAACTAACAGAAACTCTGGCTAACTAACAAACTCTGGCTAACGGACAGAAACTCTGGTCAACTAACAGAAAATGTGGCTAACTAACAGAAACGTTGGCTACATGACAGAACTCTGGCCAACTAACAGAAACTCTGGCCAACTAACAGAAACTCTGGCTAACGGACAGAAACTCTGGTCAACTAACAGAAAATGTGGCTAAGTAACAGAAACTCTGGCTACATGACAGAAACTCTGGCCAACTAACAGAAACTTTGGCTACATGACAGAAACTCTGACTAACTTACAGAAACTTTGGCTACATGACAGAAACTCTGGCTAACTAACAGAAACGTTGGCTACATGACAGAAACTCTGGCTAACTAACAGAAACGTTGGCTACATGACAGAAACTCTGGCCAACTAACAGAGACTCTGGCCAACTAACAGAAACTCTGGCTAACGGACAGAAACTCTGGTCAACTAACAGAAAATGTGGCTAACTAACAGAAACTCTGGCTAACAGAAACTCTGTTCAACTAACAGAAACTCTGGCTAACAGAAACTCTGTTCAACTAACAGAAACTCTGGCTACATGACAGAAACTCTGGCTAACTAACAGAAACGTTGGCTACATGACAGAAACTTTGGCTAACTAACAAACGTTGGCTACATGACAGAAACTCTGGCCAACTAACAGAAACTCTGGCTAACTAACAGAAACGTTGGCTACATGACAGAAACTCTGTTCAACTAACAGAGACTCTGGCCAACTAACAGAAACTCTGGCTAACGGACAGAAACTCTGGTCAACTAACAGAAAATGTGGCTAACTAACAGAAACGTTGGCTACATGACAGAAACTCTGGCCAACTAACAGAAACTCTGGCCAACTAACAGAAACTCTGGCTAACAGAAACTCTGTTCAACTAACAGAAACTCTGGCTACATGACAGAAACTCTGGCTAACAGAGACTCTGTTCAACTAACAGAAACTCTGGCTAACTAACAGAAACGTTGGCTACATGACAGAAACTCTGGCTAACTAACAAACGTTGGCTACATGACAGAAACTCTGGCCAACTAACAGAAACTCTGGCTAACAGAAACTCTGTTCAACTAACAGAAACTCTGGCTAACTAACAGAAACGTTGGCTACATGACAGAAACTCTGGCTAACTAACAAACGTTGGCTACATGACAGGAACTCTGGCCAACTAACAGAAACTCTGGCCAACTAAAAGAAACTCTGGCTAACAGACAGAAACTCTGGTCAACTAACAGAAAATGTGGCTAAGTAACAGAAACTTTGGCTACATGACAGAAACTCTGGCTAACAGAAACTCTGTTCAACTAACAGAAACTCTGGCTACATGACAGAAACTCTGGCTAACTAACAGAAACGTTGGCTACATGACAGAAACTCTGGCTAACTAACAGAAACGTTGGCTACATGACAGAAACTCTGGCTAACTAACAGAAACGTTGGCTACATGACAGAAACTCTGGCCAACTAACAGAAACTCTGGCTAACTAACAAACTCTGGCTAACGGACAGAAACTCTGGTCAACTAACAGAAAATGTGGCTAACTAACAGAAACGTTGGCTACATGACAGAACTCTGGCCAACTAACAGAAACTCTGGCCAACTAACAGAAACTCTGGCTAACGGACAGAAACTCTGGTCAACTAACAGAAAATGTGGCTAAGTAACAGAAACTCTGGCTACATGACAGAAACTCTGGCCAACTAACAGAAACTTTGGCTACATGACAGAAACTCTGACTAACTTACAGAAACTTTGGCTACATGACAGAAACTCTGGCTAACTAACAGAAACGTTGGCTACATGACAGAAACTCTGGCTAACTAACAGAAACGTTGGCTACATGACAGAAACTCTGGCCAACTAACAGAGACTCTGGCCAACTAACAGAAACTCTGGCTAACGGACAGAAACTCTGGTCAACTAACAGAAAATGTGGCTAACTAACAGAAACTCTGGCTAACAGAAACTCTGTTCAACTAACAGAAACTCTGGCTACATGACAGAAACTCTGGCTAACTAACAGAAACGTTGGCTACATGACAGAAACTCTGGCTAACTAACAAACGTTGGCTACATGATAGAAACTCTGGCCAACTAACAGAAACTCTGGCTAACTAACAGAAACGTTGGCTACATGACAGAAACTCTGGCCAACTAACAGAAACTCTGGCTAACTAACAAACTCTGGCTAACGGACAGAAACTCTGGTCAACTAACAGAAAATGTGGCTAACTAACAGAAACGTTGGCTACATGACAGAACTCTGGCCAACTAACAGAAACTCTGGCCAACTAACAGAAACTCTGGCTAACGGACAGAAACTCTGGTCAACTAACAGAAAATGTGGCTAAGTAACAGAAACTCTGGCTACATGACAGAAACTCTGGCCAACTAACAGAAACTTTGGCTACATGACAGAAACTCTGACTAACTTACAGAAACTTTGGCTACATGACAGAAACTCTGGCTAACTAACAGAAACGTTGGCTACATGACAGAAACTCTGGCCAACTAACAGAGACTCTGGCCAACTAACAGAAACTCTGGCTAACGGACAGAAACTCTGGTCAACTAACAGAAAATGTGGCTAACTAACAGAAACTCTGGCTAACAGAAACTCTGTTCAACTAACAGAAACTCTGGCTACATGACAGAAACTCTGGCTAACTAACAGAAACGTTGGCTACATGATAGAAACTCTGGCCAACTAACAGAAACTCTGGCTAACTAACAGAAACGTTGGCTACATGACAGAAACAGAAACAGACCTAACCCTAACCCCATCACACACACACCCATCCACACACACACACCCATCCACACACACACACACCCATCCACACACACACCCACACACACATACCCATCCACACACACACCCACACACACACACCCATCCACACACACACACCCATCCACACACACACCCACACACACATCCCCATCCACACACACACACACACCCACACACCCATCCACACACACACCCACACACACACACACACCCATCCACACACACCCCCATCCACACACACACACACCCATCCACAACCACACCCCCATCCACACACACACACATCCCCATCCACACACACACACCCCCATCCACACACACACCCACACACACCCATCCACACACACACACCCACCCATCCACACACACACACACACACACACACACACACACACACCCATCCACACACACACATCCCCATCCACACACACACACACCCATCCACACACACACACACACATACCCATCCACACACACACATCCCCATCCACACACACACACACCCATCCACACACACACACACACCCATCCACACACCCATCCACACACACACACACACACCCATCCACACACACCCATCCACACACACACACAACACCCCCATCCACACACACACCCCCATCCACACACACATCCACATCCACACACACACACATACCCATCCACACACACACATCCCCATCCACACACACACACACCCATCCACACACACCCCCATCTACAAACACACACCCATCCACACACACACCCCCATCCACACACACACACATCCCCATCCACACACACATCCCCATCCACACACACACACCCCCATCCACACACACACCCACACACACCCATCCACACACACACACATCCCCATCCACACACACACCCCCATCCACACACACACACATCCCCATCCACACACACATCCCCATCCACACACACACACCCCCATCCACACACACACCCACACACACCCATCCACACACACACACCCACCCATCCACACACACACACACACACACACACACACACACACACACACACACACCCATCCACACACACACATCCCCATCCACACACACACACCCCCATCCACACACACACACACACATACCCATCCACACACACACATCCCCATCCACACACACACACACACACATACCCATCCACACACACACATCCCCATCCACACACACACCCCCATCCACACACACATCCACATCCACACACACACACACCCATCCACACACACCCCCATCTACAAACACACACCCATCCACACACACACCCCCATCCACACACACACACCCCCATCCACAACCACACACCCATCCACACACACACCCCCATCCACACACACACACCCCCATCCACACACACACACCCCCATCCACAACCACACACCCATCCACACACACACACACCCCCATCCACACACACACACATCCCCATCCACACACACATCCCCATCCACACACACACACCCCCATCCACACACACACCCACACACACCCATCCACACACACACACATCCCCATCCACACACACACCCCCATCCACACACACACACATCCCCATCCACACACACATCCCCATCCACACACACACACCCCCATCCACACACACACCCACACACACCCATCCACACACACACACCCACCCATCCACACACACACACACACACACACACACACACACACACACACACCCATCCACACACACACATCCCCATCCACACACACACACCCCCATCCACACACACACACACACATACCCATCCACACACACACACCCCCATCCACACACACACACACACATACCCATCCACACACACACATCCCCATCCACACACACACACACCCATCCACACACACACACACACCCATCCACACACCCATCCACACACACACACACACACCCATCCACACACACACACACCCATCCACACACACACACACACACCCCCATCCACACACACACACACCCATCCACACACACACACCCATCCACACACACACACCCCCATCCACAACCACACACCCATCCACACACACACACACCCCCATCCACACACACACACCCATCCACACACACCCCCATCTACAAACACACACCCATCCACACACACACACCCATCCACACACACACACCCCCATCCACAACCACACACCCATCCACACACACACACACCCCCATCCACACACACACACATCCCCATCCACACACACACACACACCCATCCACACACACACACACACACCCATCCACACACACACACACACACCCATCCACACACACACACACACACACATCCACACACACACACCCCCATCCACACACACACACACACATCCCCATCCACACACACACATCCCCATCCACACACACACACACCCATCCACACACACACACACACCCATCCACACACCCATCCACACACACACACACACACCCATCCACACACACACACACCCATCCACACACACACACACACACCCATCCACACACACACACACCCATCCACACACACACCCCCATCCACACACACACACACACACACCCATCCACACACCCACACACACACCCCACACACACACCCATCCACACACACACCCCCATCCACACACACACCCCCATCCACACACACACACCCATCCACACACACACACACACCCATCCACACACACACACACACCCATCCACACACACACACACACACCCATCCACACACACACACACCCATCCACACACACACACACACACACACACACACCCATCCACACACACACACACACCCATCCACACACACACACACACACCCATCCACACACACATCCACATCCACACACACACACCCCCATCCACACACACACACACACCCATCCACACACACACCCCCATCCACACACACACACACACCCATCCACACACACACACACACACCCATCCACACACACACACCCATCCACACAGACACACCCATCCACACACACACACCCATCCACACACACACACACCCCTCCACACACACACACACCCCCATCCACACACACACACACCCCCATCCACACACACACACACCCATCCACACACACACACACAGCCATCCACACACACACACACCCATCCACACACACACACACCCATCCACACACACACACACACCCATCCACACACACACACACACACCCATCCACACACACACACACCCATCCACACACACACACACACACACACCCATCCACACACACACACACACCCATCCACACACACACACACACACCCATCCACACACACACACACCCATCCACACACACACACACACACACACACACACACACCCATCCACACACACACACACACCCATCCACACACACACACACACCCCCCTAGGACAGACTGTCCAGTGAGTCCACAGCTGCAGCGTTGTTGATAGGTCAGGCAACTGTCCAATCAGCAGGCAGGGAAGAGGGGCGTGGTGACGGCACACAGGGATTTGAATACAAAATAAAACAATTAGTTGGATTGGTAGGCAGCTATAACACTGGAAGAATGAAGAAACTAACTTTTTGTTCGAGGTTAAGGTTACAACTTAACTCTTAACACTTTTATTGAAGTTTTTCAGGTTATTACAATGAGATTAATACAAAGAAAAATATAGAAAATTCCCCTTAGGGTTTAACCCATACTAATTTTTGTTCAATTTACCTTTAAGGAAATATCTTCCTCATTCAGAGAAAGATGCTAAAATGTTATCTTTTTTTAGAATAGTCTCCATAGAGGCACAAACCAAGTGTAGGATATGTTTCAGATGAGAATATCTTTTGTTAAAGTCTATTCTTCCTTTTTAAGGAAAAACTGTTTTCTCTTTTCAGAAAAAACTATTTTTCACCAAGGACTAAAATTCCCAAAAGGTTTTTTTTTTCTATAATTTGTCTTCCTCTACAAAGAATAAATTTCCTTTCCAGAAAAATTCTTTCTTGGCAGGGTTAAGTCCCAGAAGGGTTTATTTTTTCTATAAAATTCTAAACTTCCTCTTCAAGAAAGACAATCCCTCTTTTAGAAGAATTCTGTTTCTTGGCAGGTCTAAATCTCAGTTTTTTTCCCCTCAATACTATTATATCTTCCTTTTCAGAAAGACCACTCTTTTCGTCCGGAAAGAACTATATTTTCTGCAGGACTAAAATCTCCAAAGAGTTACAGATCCCACACAATGATAAGTTCTCCACGGTCGTTTCCAGTTCGGTCCAATTTCTGCAAAGTGATGCGTTGGGGCCGCAGCGGAGCTGCAAAGCCGTCTCTCGGTTCTTTGTCTAGTGTTCTTATACTAAAAATCTAAACTCCACCTTCTAGTAACATACAGTTCCCGGTTATGTGGCTGTGGTGGAATTATGCATATAGTGTAGTTTTAATATGTTACTCATTTATTAAGTTTCTTTTAAGTAGTACAAGATATATATTCTGCATAGTTAGAGTAGTTCAGTAAGCTTGCTTTAGTAGATTCATGAATAAAACTGTTTCAGCTTTGACTGTTGTTATCTCCAAGCTAGCAGCTGTTCTGACTCGTGCTGCCAGGCAAAGGTTGTTTGTGTCTGCTTAAAGAACTCTGTAGCACTCTGAGCAGGAACAGAGCTCTCCAGACCTCTCGCCCGCAACATCTGTACATGATCAATAAATTGAACAGAAAACAGTTGATTTATAGATTTATTTCTCATCGGATAAATTCCACAACAGCGGAATACTGTAATATGATTCGATTTCACACAGAAAACTCCACCTTCAAGGGACGATACATTTTTCGGGCGAGTGAGAGAGCGGGAGAGAGAGAGTCACACAAAGAAGCTTTATTTTTAATGAGCTAAGACGTCTTCTGGACCGGGTGATGCAGAGTTGCCCAGCGATAAGATAAGCGTCTTCCTTCCTCGCCTTCTTCAGGCCAAAGCTGAGAAGTTAGGAGAGTTCCTGCCAGGTGTCCGACGTTATGAAATTTATAGTCTTATTTAAGAACAAAGAGAATCAGTTTTCAGGCTGAGAAAGAGTCCCTGTTATGGTGTTAGACATTTGAAACTTCATAAAACATGTCAAGTCTGGATGCAGCTTCTTATCTTAAAGTAAGAGCGCTGCAGAGAAAAGGGGGGAATAGGGGTGAATTCTCACCTACTAACTCCTTAAACACACCGTCTATAATACTGCTCTATAATCCTTTATATGGTAAATATAATTTCACAATAATTACTACTAAAAATGAAAGGTTTATAAAAGTTTACTACAGTTAACTGAACTATTGTATTCCAAACAGCATAAAACATCTCTATGTTATCCTCTCCACTCTGCAAGGTCAGCTGCGAGGGGAGATTCCTCTCGCCTCCCCCCACAGCTGCATACAGGGCCTGGAGAGGGAGGGGGTCCCGCTCTCACCACTGCTCCACGATCTACTAACATGATTTTCTAGAGTTATAAAAGTTACTAAAAAGGGTTATAATTAAACTAATCAACTACTGCGTTACAAACAAAAATCCACATAGCTTGTGATAATCGTGTAAAAACATTTGTAAATCTGCAGTGAATATATGATTTCAGAGTAACTTTTTTATGGTCAGAAGGGAAGCTCCCGACACAATCTCCTGGTCCACCTTTCAACAGAATATGGACTAGTCTCTGGTGTTCACTCTGGTCTGGTCTCTGTTCTCTGGTGTCAAGTGTTGACTGTGGTTTAGACTTTGGTATATACAGTGTACTGGTCTCTGGTGTGGACTCTGGTCTGGTCCCTGGTGTTGACTCAGGCTTAATCGCTGGTCTGGACTATGGACTAGTCTCTGGTGTGGACTCTGGTCTGGTCCCTGGTGTTGACTCAGGCTTAATCGCTGGTCTGGACTTTGGTGTTGGCTCTGGTCTCTGGTGTGGACTCTGGTGTTCACTCTAGTCTAAACTCTGGTGTTGGCTCTGGTCTGGACTTTGGTGCCTGTTTTAGTCATGATCCTCCTCCAAAGCACCTGAGTCAGAAATCTGAACTTCCTGATCAAGTTCTTTGCAGTCTGTTCACAAGCGTTTATTTAACTCAGGTGTGTGAAGGTAGGGTTGCCTATAAAACATGCAGGCCAGGGGGGCCTGAGGACCGGAATTGAGAAACACTGTCTTAACGTGTCACAGATGGATTCTGGTCCTGAACTGTTCTTGGATTCCATAAACAATCAGCAGTGTTTTAAAATCCATCCAGACTTACTGGAAACCAGTATAAACTGGAAACCAGTGTAAAGCTTTAAAAACTTGTGAGACGTGTTTCAATCTCTTAGTCTTAGTGTTAACTCCATTCTTGTTCATATTACAATTCTGAGTGGGAAGGAGTCTTTGGGTCCCGCTCCTGTCTGCTCTCTGCAACCTTTTATCCTCTACCATCCCAATCAAGTGATTAATGGTACAGTCAACTCCCACCCTGTGGGAATCCCGCAGGAATTCCCTGACCCGATTGGGGCCTTCCTGTTGGTGGATGGGGGTGATCTCTATGGTTGGCTGGCCGGGATGACTCCGCCTCCTTTAGTGGATGGGGGTGATCTCTATGGTTGGTTGGCCGGGATGACTCCGCCTCCTTTAGTGGATGGGGGTGATCTCTATGGTTGGCTGGCCGGGATGACTCCGCCTCCTTTAGTGGATGGGGGTGATCTCTATGGTTGGCTGGCCGGGATGACTCCGCCTCCTTTAGTGGATGGGGGTGATCTCTATGGTTGGCTGGCCGGGATGACTCCGCCTCCTTTAGTGGATGGGGGTGATCTCTATGGTTGGCTGGCCGGGATGACTCCGCCTCCTTTAGTGGATGGGGGTGATCTCTATGGTTGGTTGGCCGGGATGATTCCGCCTCCTTTAGTGGATGGGGGTGATCTCTATGGTTGGCTGGCCGGGATGACTCCGCCTCCTTTAGTGGATGGGGGTGATCTCTATGGTTGGCTGGCCGGGATGACTCCGCCTCCTTTAGTGGATGGGGGTGATCTCTATGGTTGGTTGGCCGGGATGATTCCGCCTCCTTTAGTGGATGGGGGTGATCTCTATGGTTGGCTGGCCGGGATGACTCCGCCTCCTTTAGTGGATGGGGGTGATCTCTATGGTTGGTTGGCCGGGATGACTCCGCCTCCTTTAGTGGATGGGGGTGATCTCTATGGTTGGCTGGCCGGGATGACTCCGCCTCCTTTAGTGGATGGGGGTGATCTTTATGGTTGGTTGGCCGGGATGACTCCGCCTCCTTTAGTGGATGGGGGTGATCTCTATGGTTGGCTGGCCGGGATGACTCCGCCTCCTTTAGTGGATGGGGGTGATCTCTATGGTTGGTTGGCCGGGATGACTCCGCCTCCTTTAGTGGATGGGGGTGATCTCTATGGTTGGCTGGCCGGGATGACTCCGCCTCCTTTAGTGGATGGGGGTGATCTCTATGGTTGGCTGGCCGGGATGACTCCGCCTCCTTTAGTGGATGGGGGTGATCTCTATGGTTGGCTGGCCGGGATGACTCCGCCTCCTTTAGTGGATGGGGGTGATCTCTATGGTTGGCTGGCCGGGATGACTCCGCCTCCTTTAGTGGATGGGTGTGATCTCTATGGTTGGTTGGCCGGGATGACTCCGCCTCCTTTAGTGGATGGGGGTGATCTCTATGGTTGGCTGGCCGGGATGACTCCGCCTCCTTTAGTGGATGGGGGTGATCTCTATGGTTGGCTGGCCGGGATGACTCCGCCTCCTTTAGTGGATGGGGGTGATCTCTATGGTTGGCTGGCCGGGATGACTCCGCCTCCTTTAGTGGATGGGGGTGATCTCTATGGTTGGCTGGCCGGGATGACTCCGCCTCCTCTGGGTGGAGGTTTCTCTGCGGGTCCAGCTTTTTGTTTCCATCTCTTTATTCACCCCATCTTTTTATCTTCCCTTCTTTCCCATTAGGTCAAATATTAAAAAGTAACTTCTAAAATAAAGATGAATAATATCTAAAATCAAAATGTCTCATTGTCAGGCCACAGTTGATTTTAAAAGAAGTTAAAGAAGTCATGGCACATTTCTAAAGGTATAAAGCTTTTCACAGTAGAAAAAAATGCAATTTTGCCGCTACAGCAACATGCAATAATTCATGTTTCTATAGATTTTACTGAGTAAAAGACACGTCAACTCATCTGCTTCATTTACAGGATCAAAGACAAAGAAAAACGAAAAGTTTCCTGCAGGCAACATTTGAAGAAAATCTTATCAGTTAACAAATTTGCGATCAAAATGTGTCTTGGTTTAGTTTTACAGCTGCAATTGTCCAGATAAACGAGATAAGAGTAACGGACTGGGGGTGGGGTTTATCTGTCGGGATCAGCACAGCTCAGCGGTTAGTTGATGGTTCTATGAAAACACAGCTAACAGGCTTGTTTGCAAATCTAAACAGGTTTATAATTAATATGCAGCCAATCAAGAACAAAATCTGCTCAGCAGCTCTGGAATCAGACTAGTGTGATACCAGTTGTGACTGGTGCCAGGCTGGATGAGGTGGGTCTGGAAACGATATGGATCAGCACGGCATCAGGATAGATGAGCTTTTTCCACAGGTACAGAGACAGTTGGTAGAACTTGATTCTGGAAAACAAATGTCTGGATGCGTTCAAAGACCCAGAGGAAGACCAGGAGGATGCTGACATACTGAATCCAGGCGAACTTGATGGTTTCCCAGAAGCCAGGACGATAAGTGGAGGAGACGGTTAAGGCATAAAACATGAGGAACAAATTTAAGAAAAAGATTTATCCCATTTTCCAGCTCGTCTGGAAAAATTATCATGTTTACCAGCCTTACAGTTAAACTAACTTTGTCTCATGAAGAGGAACTGAATGCATCCATTTAGGTACTTTATAGATAAATGCAAACTGTCCAGGGTGTACCCCGCCTCTCACACAAAGATTGCTGGGATAGCCTCCAGCTCCCCCGCAACGTTAATTGGACTAAGCGGTTTGGATAACGAATCAATGATATTTTATTTAAAAACCAAACAAACCTGTTCTCACTGGTTCAGGGATGTTCCACACGGAGACATAACTTTGGAATGTACATCTGCTTTGCTTTAATTTGATCTTCGTACAATAGCAGCAGTTAACGCTAAGACCGCAGGTTGTCGCTTTAGTAGCTAACGCTAAGACCACAGGTTGTCAAATTAGCAACTAACGCAGAGACTGCAGGCTCTCAAATTAGTAGCTAATGCAAAGACCGACTGTTGTCACATTAGTTGCTAACGCTAAGACTGCAGGTTGTTGCTTTAGTAGCTAACGCTAAGACCATAGGTTGTCAAATTAGCAGCTAACGCTGAGACTGCAGGCTCTCAAATTAGCAGCAAACGCTGAGACTGCAGGCTCTCAAATTAGTAGCTAACGCTAAGATCGCAGTTTGTCACATTAGCACCTAATGCTAAGACCTCCGGTTGTCACATTAGCAGCTAATGCTAAGAACGCAGGTTGTCACGTTGGTAGCTAACGCTAAGACCACCTGTTATCACATTAGTTGCTAACGCTAAGACCGCAGGTTGTCGCTTTAGTAGCTAACGCTAAGACCATAGGTTGTCACATTAGCTGCTAACGCTAAGACCTCCAGTTGTCACATTAGCAGCTAACGCTAAGACTGCTGGTTGTCACATTAGCACCTAATGCTAAGACCGCTGGTTGTCAAATTAGCACTGAATGCTAAGACCATAGGTTGTCACATTAGCAGCTAACGCTAAGATCTCCAGTTGTCACATTTGCAGCTAACGCTAAGACTGCTGGCTGTCAAATTAGCACCTAATGCTAAGACTGCCGGTTGTCACATTAGCACCTAATGCTAAGACCTCCGGTTGTCACATAAGCACCTAATGCTAAGACCGCTGGTTGTTACATTAGCACCTAACGCTAAGACCTACGGTTGTCACATTAGCAGCTAACGCTAAGACTGCTGGTTGTTAGCTAACAGCGGCAACTTTTTCATACAGGGCGCTGCCCCCATCAAAACATCTGCTTCCACTGCTTAAATTATTTAGATGGTGTAAAATTCTTATGAAATTAAAATAGTTTACATATAGTTTGAGCAATGTTGTGTCTGGTGTGTAATCTGCTAAGATTTATTGAGAACTGGGTATATTTGTTTATTTGCTTTTGTGTAAATATACACCTTTCACAAGCGAGGGGCACTGGACAAATGGGTGGTGATGCGAAAGATAAAACTATTGACTGTATATAAAAGATGGATGGAGCCTCTTGTAGATTTTTGAAGAGCTGATATGAAGCTCAGTGGGCGGTTTCTACCATCGCCATCTTGGCAGGGGGATGCGTGTCGCCTGGAAAATACAAATATGGACAATGAGGGGGGCTGGGAGCGTGCTATGGATGATTGACATCGAATGATCTCCGAGGTGCCTGAAGGTAAGAGCTAACTGAGCTAACCTGAAGATAACGGGAGCTAACATGAGCTAACCAGCTAACGACCTTGTCACGGGCTAAAGGTAAGTCACATTGTTAACCGGCTAGAAACCGCGGTTGTTCTACGTTCTTACTGTAAGCGGGAGATCAGGTACCTGTCAATCAGAAGGGCACACCCCTAAATATGTCAAATATCAACATAAATAACTTTTAAACTGGGGCGTTAGAAAAAATTTTACTCCCCCCACAGTTGCTGTCAAGGTTAACGTGACCTATTAAACCTAAAATGGATTTTTGTACCAGGCTGTAAACATGTTTATTTCTGCTGTAAACATATTTGTTTTTGCTGTAAAGCTGGTCTTTTTAACATGGGAGTTTATAGGGATTTGCTCTGTTTTGGAGCCCCTAGCGGATGAAGGTGGGAACTGCAATTTAATGCACTTCTGCATCGGCTTCGCTTTTAACCACCCGAGTCTTTGAGGCTGCTCTGTCTTTGGCTTTGTCAAGATACTCCCTGGGTGGCAGATCTCTGCACTCCTGGCCAATAGGCATTAAATTAGCTTCTCTGTTGTCCAATAATGTTGATATTGCACCTGTCATTCAAAATCACACCCCTGATGTCCAACTGCGCAAGCGCAAATGTAATGGCGCAAAGCAGAAGAAGAAAAGCAGAGGAAGAGGGACAGATCGATGCAAGTGGATAAAATTCTACAGAAGATGGCAACTTGTGAGAATATGAAAAAAAAATCTGTCATTTCATGAAAAGAAAATCCTTTCACGGTGTTTATGCTTAATCCCAGCTTTATACACAAACAAAATAAAATAAAGGAAAACCTTTTATCACCAGCCGCACACTGGTATTGAAAAGTGGCAGTCTGAGCTAACACTAAGACCGTGAGCTCCCACATCAGTAACAACCACTAGGACTAGGAGCGTCCATCCATCCATTCTCTGCCGCTTATCCGGGCTCGGGTCACGGGGGCAGCAGCCTAAGCAGGGAAGCCCAGACTTCCCTCTCCCCAGCCACATTTGCCAACTCTGCGGGGGGATCCCGAGGCGTTCCCAGGCCAGCCGAGAGATATAATCCCTCCAGCGTGTCCTGGGTCTTCCCCGGGGTCTCCTCCCAGTGGGACGTGCCTGGAACACCTCACCAGGGAGGTCCAGGAGGCATCCTGACCAGATGCCCGAGCCACCTCAACTGGTTCCTCTCGATGCGGAGGAGCAGCGGCTCTACTCTGATCTCCTCCCGGATGACCGAGCTCCTCACCCTATCTCTAAGGGAGAGCCCGGCCACCCTGCGGAGGAAACTCATTTCAGCCGCCTGTATACGAGATCTCCTTCTTTCGGTCACGACCCACAGCTCATGACCATAGGTGAGGGTAGGAACGTAGATCGACTGGTAAATGGAGAGCTTCGCCTTCTGGCTCAGCTCCTTCTTCACCACGACAGACCGGCGCAGAGTCCGCATTACTGCAGACGCCACACCGATCCGTCTGTCCATCTCACGCTCCATCCTTCCCTCACTCGTGAACAAAACCCCGAGATATTTAAACTCCTCCACTTGAGGCAGGACCTGACTCCCGACCCGGAGAGGGCAATCCACCCTATTCCGGCTGAGGACCATGGTCTCAGATTTGGAGGTGCTGATTCTCATCCCAGCCGCTTCACACTCGGCCGCGAATCGCTCAAGTGAGAGCTGGAGATCACGACCAGATGAAGCCAACAGGACCACATCATCTGCAAAAAGCAGGGACCCAATCCTGAGGCCACCAAGTCGGATCCCCTCAACCCCTCGGCTGCACCTAGAAATTCTGTCCATATAAGTTATGAACAGAATCGGTGATAAAGGGCAGCCTTGGCGGAGTCCAACCCTCACCGGAAACGAATCCGACTTACTACCGGCAATGCGGACCAAACTCTGACACCTGTCGTACAGGGACCGGACAGCTCGCACAAGGGGGTCCGGTGCCCCATACTCCCAGAGTACCCCCCACAGGAGCCTCCGGGGGACACGGTCGAATGCCTTCTCCAGGTCCACAAAACACATGTAGACTGGTTGGACAAACTCCCATGCCCCCTCCAGGACCCCAAAGAGGGTATAGAGCTGGTCCACTGTTCCGCGACCAGGACGAAAACCACACTGCTCCTCCTCAATCCGGGATTCGACTATCCGGCGGACCCTCCTCTCCAGGACCCCTGAATAGACCTTACCAGGGAGGCTGAGGAGTGTGATTCCCCTGTAATTGGAACACACCCTCCGGTCCCCCTTCTTAAAAAGGGGGACCACCACCCCAGTCTGCCAATCCAGCGGTACTGCCCCCGATGTCCACGTGATGCTGCAGAGGCGTGTCAGCCAGGACAGCCCCACAGCATCCAGAGCCTTAAGGAACTCCGGGCGGATCTCATCCACCCCCGGGGCCTTGCCACCAAGGAGCTTTTTGACCACCTCAGCGACTTCAGCCCCAGAGATAGGAGAGTCCACCCCTGAGTCCCCCAGCTCTGTTGAGGTCAGCAGCTCCCCATCTCCACTGTACACAGTGTTGATGGAGCACTGCTTCCCCCTCCTGAGTCGCTGAATGGTGACCCAGAAAGTCCTGGGATTACCGCCACGACAGGCACCAACGATCTTACAGCCACAGCTCCGGCTGGCCGCCTCAGCAATAGAGGTACGGAACACAGCCCATTTGAACTCAATGTCCCCCACCTCACTCGGGACATGGTTGCAGCTCTGCTAAAGGTGGGAGTCGGTGACTCTTGCCCTCTTCTCTGGGCAAGAGAAACACTTCATAGAGGTCTTTGAGTCGTACTTAGTCTGGTCCCTCCCCTAGACACCTGTTTGCCATGGGTGACCCTACCAGGGGCATAAAGCCCCGACAACATAGCTGCTAGGATCTTCAGGACACACAAACCCCTCCACCACGATAAGGTGGCGGCTCAGGGAGGACTGTGGGCGTCTTTAGTGAATATTGGCAGTGAGAGCATTTTGATTTGTACAAGACTGAAGAAAAAAAAAGAGTTGAACATGACTGATTTAAGATGCACGGATAAGCAAAGTGAAACCAGTAACCAGAACCGAGGTCAGCTAAGAAATATGACAGTCCAGCTGCTGCATAATTCCAGCTAATTGTGAATGACCAGGAAAAGACCAAACCCACCATTTGTTTAATCTGAAAGTGGAAGGCTGGTTTTAGATTTCTGACCCAGGCACCTGCGCTAGCATCACACAGCTGTTCACAGAGATCCTCTGGAAGATGATTCCATCTACAGCTAGACATAATGCTGATGCAGACACTGCGACTCGTAAACGTCTGATTTCTTTATGATAGATGGCATTCAGACATCCTTTCAGTGTGACAATGAACAGGTTCATCACATGCTAACTGTTGCTATTATTTAAACTGTTTTTTTCCTCGTACGTGAGATTTTAGCTTACACAGAGGAACCAGATCTTCTTTGATCATCTTGAGAAAACAGTAGCAGCAAACCTACTCATCTAACAGTATTATCATCTCTTGCTTTCTTTTTCAATAGATGCCAAAATAAAATCACAAAATAAAGATCTGAACTGTGACACGTAAAGATGAAATTCCCTAGAGTAAAAGTCTGAATATTGACATATTATTGAAATCAGCAGGAAAATATCAAATTATCTAGATAATTAATATATTCTTAATAGCAGCAGTTGTGGACGTTCAGAACTAGTATCTGGGATAACAAACTTTGGATCATAAACTGTTTACATTATTGAGTGAAATGGGTTAAAATCAGTGTTATAAATCACTTATTAAGTATGGATATGAATACAAATGACAAATGGATTATTGTGGAATGTGTATGTAGTATTTTAGAGGAGAAAACCTGACCCTCCCTGTACTTACTAAAAGGATATCTGATGACCTCAACAGGGTAACGGATTTCCAGGTTGAGCTCAAATGGGGAACCAGCAACTCTTCCTACAGTCCATACTGGTGTTGGACAGGACAGGACCGTTGTTACTGGAGCAGAATGCAGAGCTCTGTTATTTATTAGGAATCCTATAAAATGCAAACATAGCACGCTCCGGGATGTACTTACAGTTTCTCTCCTGGTAGCTTCTAATTATGTTGTCCAGATCGTATGTGCTGGCAAACGGGCTGGAAGCGTCGATCACCGACACCTTTCATCAATACAGAAAAAAATCAATCTGATTTGTTTACGCACTGAAAAGGATGTTTACCGTGCAACATATATATGTTGGAAATTCAAACATTTGACGTTTATGTTAATATTTTAGCTTTTTAAAAATTTTTAATCATCACATTATATAACATACGACTTAATCGTTTAATATTTAATAAGATCTAAAATCCATTGATTACTAGTGTCTTATTTTGTCAATTTTAATAGTGAATAACATCTCAACGTTGTTCTGAATTTTCGTACATTAAAGACGTTCTGTACGTCGGTACGTTACAGACGTTCCTGTACGTCGGTACGTTACAGACGTTCTGTACGTCGGTACGTTACAGACGTTCTGTACGTCGGTACGTTACAGACGTTCCTGTATGTCGGTACGTTACAGACGTTCTGTATGTCGGTACGTTACAGACGTTCTGTATGTCGGTACGTTACAGACGTTCTGTATGTCGGTACGTTCCTGTATGTCGGTACGTTACAGACGTTCTGTATGTCGGTACGTTACAGACGTTCTGTATGTCGGTACGTTACAGATGTTCTGTACGTCGGTACGTTACAGACGTTCTGTATGTCGGTACGTTACAGACGTTCTGTACGTCGGTACGTTACAGACGTTCCTGTATGTCGGTACGTTACAGACGTTCTGTATGTCGGTACGTTACAGACGTTCTGTATGTCGGTACGTTACAGACGTTCTGTATGTCGGTACGTTCCTGTATGTCGGTACGTTACAGACGTTCTGTATGTCGGTACGTTACAGACGTTCTGTACGTCGGTACGTTACAGACGTTCCTGTATGTCGGTACGTTACAGACGTTCTGTATGTCGGTACGTTACAGACGTTCTGTATGTCGGTACGTTCCTGTATGTCGGTACGTTACAGACGTTCTGTATGTCGGTACGTTACAGACGTTCTGTACGTCGGTACGTTACAGACGTTCTGTATGTCGGTACATTACAGACGTTCCTGTACGTCGGTACGTTACAGACGTTCCTGTATGTCGGTACGTTACAGACGTTCTGTATGTCGGTACGTTCCTGTATGTCGGTACGTTACAGACGTTCTGTATGTCGGTACGTTACAGACGTTCTGTATGTCGGTACGTTACAGATGTTCCGGTATGTCGGTACGTTACAGATGTTCTGGTATGTCGGTACGTTACAGATGTTCCGGTATGTCGGTACGTTACAGACGTTCTGTATGTCGGTACGTTCCTGTATGTCGGTACGTTACAGACGTTCTGTATGTCGGTACGTTACAGACGTTCTGTATGTCGGTACATTACAGACGTTCTGTATGTCGGTACGTTACAGACGTTCCTGTACGTCGGTACGTTACAGACGTTCTGTACGTCGGTACGTTACAGACGTTCCTGTATGTCGGTACGTTACAGACGTTCCTGTATGTCGGTACGTTACAGACGTTCTGTATGTCGGTACGTTACAGACGTTCTGTATGTCGGTACATTACAGACGTTCTGTATGTCGGTACGTTACAGACGTTCCTGTACGTCGGTACGTCACAGACGTTCCTGTACGTCGGTACGTTACAGACGTTCTGTACGTCGGTACGTTACAGACGTTATGTACGTCGGTACGTTACAGATGTTCCTGTATGTCGGAACGTTACAGACGTCCCTGTATGTCGGTACGTTACAGACGTCCCTGTATGTTTGTACGTTACAGACGTTCCTGTATGTCGGTAGGTTACAGATGTTCTGTATGTCGGTACGTTCCTGTATGTCGGTACGTTACAGACGTTCCTGTATGTCGATACGTTACAGATGTTCTGTACGTCGGTACGTTCCTGTATGTCGGTACGTTACAGACGTTCCTGTATGTCGATCCATTACAGATGTTCTGTATGTCGGTACGTTACAGACGTTCCTGTATGTCGGTACATTACAGACGTTCTGTATGTCGGTACGTTACAGACGTTCTGTATGTCGGTACGTTACAGACGTACTGTATGTCGGTACGTTACAGACGTAACGTATGTCGGTACGTTACAGACGTTCCTGTATGTCGGTACGTTACAGACGTTATGTATGTCGGTACGTTACAGACGTTACGTACGTCGGTACGTTATAGACGTTCTGTACGTCGGTACGTTACAGACGTTCTGTATGTTGGTACGTTACAGACGTTACGTACGTCGGTACGTTACAGACGTTCCTGTATGTCGGAAATTTACAGACGTTCTGTATGTCGGTACGTTACAGACGTTCCTGTATGTCGGTACGTTACAGACGTTCCTGTATGTCGATACGTTACAGATGTTCTGTATGTCGGTACGTTACAGACGTTCTGTATGTCGGTACGTTACAGATGTTCCGGTATGTCGGTACGTTACAGATGTTCTGGTATGTCGGTACGTTACAGATGTTCCGGTATGTCGGTACGTTACAGACGTTCTGTATGTCGGTACGTTCCTGTATGTCGGTACGTTACAGACGTTCTGTATGTCGGTACGTTACAGACGTTCTGTATGTCGGTACATTACAGACGTTCTGTATGTCGGTACGTTACAGACGTTCCTGTACGTCGGTACGTTACAGACGTTCTGTACGTCGGTACGTTACAGACATTCCTGTATGTCGGTACGTTACAGACGTTCCTGTATGTCGGTACGTTACAGACGTTCCTGTATGTCGGTACGTTACAGACGTTCTGTATGTCGGTACGTTACAGACGTTCTGTATGTCGGTACATTACAGACGTTCTGTATGTCGGTACGTTACAGACGTTCCTGTACGTCGGTACGTCACAGACGTTCCTGTACGTCGGTACGTTACAGACGTTCTGTACGTCGGTACGTTACAGATGTTATGTACGTCGGTACGTTACAGATGTTCCTGTATGTCGGAACGTTACAGACGTCCCTGTATGTCGGTACGTTACAGACGTCCCTGTATGTTTGTACGTTACAGACGTTCCTGTATGTCGGTAGGTTACAGATGTTCTGTATGTCGGTACGTTCCTGTATGTCGGTACGTTACAGACGTTCCTGTATGTCGATACGTTACAGATGTTCTGTACGTCGGTACGTTCCTGTATGTCGGTACGTTACAGACGTTCCTGTATGTCGATCCATTACAGATGTTCTGTATGTCGGTACGTTACAGACGTTCCTGTATGTCGGTACATTACAGACGTTCTGTATGTCGGTACGTTACAGACGTTCTGTATGTCGGTACGTTACAGACGTACTGTATGTCGGTACGTTACAGACGTAACGTATGTCGGTACGTTACAGACGTTCCTGTATGTCGGTACGTTACAGACGTTATGTATGTCGGTACGTTACAGACGTTACGTACGTCGGTACGTTATAGACGTTCTGTACGTCGGTACGTTACAGACGTTCTGTATGTTGGTACGTTACAGACGTTCCTGTATGTCGGTACGTTACAGACGTTCCTGTATGTCGATACGTTACAGATGTTCTGTATGTCGGTACGTTACAGACGTTCTGTATGTCGGTACGTTACAGATGTTCCGGTATGTCGGTACGTTACAGATGTTCTGGTATGTCGGTACGTTACAGATGTTCCGGTATGTCGGTACGTTACAGACGTTGTTCTGTATGTCGGTACGTTACAGACGTTCTGTATGTCGGTACGTTACAGACGTAACGTATGTCGGTACGTTACAGACGTAACGTATGTCGGTACGTTACAGACGTTCCTGTATGTCGGTACGTTACAGACGTTATGTATGTCGGTACGTTACAGATGTTACGTACGTCGGTACGTTACAGACGTTCCTGTATGTCGGAAATTTACAGACGTTCTGTATGTCGGTACGTTACAGACGTTCCTGTATGTCGGTACGTTACAGACGTTCCTGTATGTCGATACGTTACAGATGTTCTGTATGTCGGTACGTTACAGACGTTCTGTATGTCGGTACGTTACAGATGTTCCGGTATGTCGGTACGTTACAGATGTTCTGGTATGTCGGTACGTTACAGATGTTCCGGTATGTCGGTACGTTACAGACGTTGTTCTGTATGTCGGTACGTTACAGACGTTCTGTATGTCGGTACGTTACAGACGTTCTGTATGTCGGTACGTTACAGACGTAACGTATGTCGGTACGTTACAGACGTTCCTGTATGTCGGTACGTTACAGACGTTATGTATGTCGGTACGTTACAGATGTTACGTACGTCGGTACGTTACAGACGTTCCTGTATGTCGGAAATTTACAGACGTTCTGTATGTCGGTACGTTACAGACGTTCTGGTATGTCGGTACGTTACAGACGTTCCTGTATGTCGGTACGTTACAGACGTTCTGTATGTCGGTACGTTACAGACGTTCTGTATATCGGTACGTTACAGATGTTCCGGTATGTCGGTACGTTACAGATGTTCTGGTATGTCGGTACGTTACAGATGTTCTGTATATCGGTACGTTACAGATGTTCCGGTATGTCGGTACGTTACAGATGTTCTGGTATGTCGGTACGTTACAGATGTTCTGTATATCGGTACGTTACAGATGTTCCGGTATGTCGGTACGTTACAGACGTTCTGTATGTCGGTACGTTCCTGTATGTCGGTACGTTACAGACGTTCTGTATGTCGGTACGTTACAGACGTTCTGTATGTCGGTACATTACAGACGTTCTGTATGTCGATAAGTTACAGACGTTCCTGTACGTCGGTACGTTACAGACGTTCTGTACGTCGGTACGTTACAGACGTTCCTGTATGTCGGTACGTTACAGACGTTCCTGTATGTCGGTACGTTACAGACGTTCTGTATGTCGGTACGTTACAGACGTTCTGTATGTCGGTACGTTACAGACGTTCTGTATGTCGGTACATTACAGACGTTCCTGTACGTCGGTACGTTACAGACGTTCTGTACGTCGGTACGTTACAGACGTTATGTACGTCGGTACGTTACAGATGTACCTGTATGTCGGAACGTTACAGACGTCCCTGTATGTCGGTACGTTACAGACGTCCCTGTATGTCGATACGTTACAGATGTCCTGTATGTTTGTACGTTACAGACGTTCCTGTATGTCGGTACGTTACAGATGTTCTGTATGTCGGTACGTTCCTGTATGTCGGTACGTTACAGACGTTCCTGTATGTCGATACGTTACAGACGTTCTGTATGTCGGTACGTTACAGATGTTCTGTATGTCGGTACGTTACAGATGTTCTGTATGTCGGTACGTTACAGACGTTCTGTATGTCGGTACGTTACACACGTTCTGTATGTCGGTACGTTACAGACGTTCTGTATGTCGGTACGTTACAGACGTTCCTGTACGTCGGTACGTTACAGACGTTCTGTACGTCGGTACGTTACAGACGTTCCTGTATGTCGGTACGTTACAGACGTTCTGTATGTCGGTACGTTCCTGTATGTCGGTACGTTACAGACGTTCTGTATGTCGGTACGTTACAGACGTTCTGTATGTCGGTACGTTCCTGTATGTCGGTACGTTACAGACGTTCTGTATGTCGGTACGTTACAGACGTTCTGTATGTCGGTACGTTACAGACGTTCTGTATGTCGGTACATTACAGACGTTCTGTATGTCGGTACGTTACAGACGTTCCTGTACGTCGGTACGTTACAGACGTTCTGTACGTCGGTACGTTACAGACGTTCCTGTATGTCGGTACGTTACAGACGTTCCTGTATGTCGGTACGTTACAGACGTTCTGTATGTCGGTAATTTACAGACGTTCTGTATGTCGGTACATTACAGACGTTCTGTATGTCGGTACGTTACAGACGTTCCTGTACGTCGGTACGTCACAGACGTTCCTGTACGTCGGTACGTTACAGACGTTCTGTACGTCGGTACGTTACAGACGTTATGTACGTCGGTACGTTACAGATGTTCCTGTATGTCGGAACGTTACAGACGTCCCTGTATGTCGGTACGTTACAGACGTTCTGGTATGTCGGTAGGTTACAGATGTTATGTATGTCGGTACGTTCCTGTATGTCGGTACGTTACAGACGTTCCTGTATGTCGATACGTTACAGATGTTCTGTATGTCGGTACGTTACAGATGTTCTGTATGTCGGTACGTTACAGATGTTCTGTATGTCGGTACGTTGCAGACGTTCCTGTATGTCGGTACGTTACAGACGTTCTGTACGTCGGTACGTTCCTGTATGTCGGTACGTTACAGACGTTCCTGTATGTCGATCCATTACAGATGTTCTGTATGTCGGTACGTTACAGACGTTCCTGTATGTCGGTACGTTACAGACGTTCTGTATGTCGGTACGTTACAGACGTTCTGTATGTCGGTACGTTACAGACGTACTGTATGTCGGTACGTTACAGACGTAACGTATGTCGGTACGTTACAGACGTTCCTGTATGTCGGTACGTTACAGACGTTATGTATGTCGGTACGTTACAGACGTTACGTACGTCGGTACGTTATAGACGTTCTGTACGTCGGTACGTTACAGACGTTCTGTATGTTGGTACGTTACAGACGTTACGTACGTCGGTACGTTACAGACGTTCTGTACGTCGGTACGTTACAGACGTTATGTATGTTGGTACGTTACAGACGTTACGTACGTCGGTACGTTACAGACGTTCCTGTATGTCGGAAATTTACAGACGTTCTGTATGTCGGTACGTTACAGACGTTCCTGTATGTCGATACGTTACAGATGTTCTGTATGTCGGTACGTTACAGACGTTCTGTATGTCGGTACGTTACAGATGTTCCGGTATGTCGGTACGTTACAGATGTTCTGGTATGTCGGTACGTTACAGATGTTCTGTATATCGGTACGTTACAGATGTTCCGGTATGTCGGTACGTTACAGATGTTCTAGTATGTCGGTACGTTACAGATGTTCCGGTATGTCGGTACGTTACAGATGTTCTAGTATGTCGGTACGTTACAGATGTTCTGGTATGTCGGTACGTTACAGATGTTCCGGTATGTCGGTACGTTACAGACGTTGTTCTGTATGTCGGTACGTTACAGACGTTCTGTATGTCGGTACGTTATAGACGTAACGTATGTCGGTACGTTACAGACGTAACGTATGTCGGTACGTTACAGACGTTCCTGTATGTCGGTACGTTACAGACGTTATGTATGTCGGTACGTTACAGATGTTACGTACGTCGGTACGTTACAGACGTTCCTGTATGTCGGAAATTTACAGACGTTCTGTATGTCGGTACGTTACAGACGTTCTGGTATGTCGGTACGTTACAGATGTTCTGGTATGTCGGTACGTTACAGATGTTCCGGTATGTCGGTACGTTACAGACGTTGTTCTGTATGTCGGTACGTTACAGACGTTCTGTATGTTGGTACGTTATAGACATAACGTATGTCGGTACGTTACAGACGTAACGTATGTCGGTACGTTACAGACGTTCCTGTATGTCGGTACGTTACAGACGTTATGTATGTCGGTACGTTACAGATGTTACGTACGTCGGTACGTTACAGACGTTCCTGTATGTCGGAAATTTACAGACGTTCTGTATGTCGGTACGTTACAGACGTTCTGGTATGTCGGTACGTTACAGACGTTCCTGTATGTCGGTACGTTACAGACGTTCTGTATGTCGGTACGTTACAGACGTTCTGTATATCGGTACGTTACAGATGTTCCGGTATGTCGGTACGTTACAGATGTTCTGGTATGTCGGTACGTTACAGATGTTCTGTATATCGGTACGTTACAGATGTTCCGGTATGTCGGTACGTTACAGATGTTCTGGTATGTCGGTACGTTACAGATGTTCTGTATATCGGTACGTTACAGATGTTCCGGTATGTCGGTACGTTACAGACGTTCTGTATGTCGGTACGTTCCTGTATGTCGGTACGTTACAGACGTTCTGTATGTCGGTACGTTACAGACGTTCTGTATGTCGGTACATTACAGACGTTCTGTATGTCGGTACGTTACAGACGTTCCTGTACGTCGGTACGTTACAGACGTTCTGTACGTCGGTACGTTACAGACGTTCCTGTATGTCGGTACGTTACAGACGTTCCTGTATGTCGGTACGTTACAGACGTTCTGTATGTCGGTACGTTACAGACGTTCTGTATGTCGGTACATTACAGACGTTCTGTATGTCGGTACGTTACAGACGTTCCTGTACGTCGGTACGTCACAGACGTTCCTGTACGTCGGTACGTTACAGACGTTCTGTACGTCGGTACGTTACAGACGTTATGTACGTCGGTACGTTACAGATGTTCCTGTATGTCGGAACGTTACAGACGTCCCTGTATGTCGGTACGTTACAGACGTCCCTGTATGTTTGTACGTTACAGACGTTCCTGTATGTCGGTAGGTTACAGATGTTCTGTATGTCGGTACGTTCCTGTATGTCGGTACGTTACAGACGTTCCTGTATGTCGATACGTTACAGATGTTCTGTACGTCGGTACGTTCCTGTATGTCGGTACGTTACAGACGTTCCTGTATGTCGATCCATTACAGATGTTCTGTATGTCGGTACGTTACAGACGTTCCTGTATGTCGGTACATTACAGACGTTCTGTATGTCGGTACGTTACAGACGTTCTGTATGTCGGTACGTTACAGACGTACTGTATGTCGGTACGTTACAGACGTAACGTATGTCGGTACGTTACAGACGTTCCTGTATGTCGGTACGTTACAGACGTTATGTATGTCGGTACGTTACAGACGTTACGTACGTCGGTACGTTATAGACGTTCTGTACGTCGGTACGTTACAGACGTTCTGTATGTTGGTACGTTACAGACGTTACGTACGTCGGTACGTTACAGACGTTCCTGTATGTCGGAAATTTACAGACGTTCTGTATGTCGGTACGTTACAGACGTTCCTGTATGTCGGTACGTTACAGACGTTCCTGTATGTCGATACGTTACAGATGTTCTGTATGTCGGTACGTTACAGACGTTCTGTATGTCGGTACGTTACAGATGTTCCGGTATGTCGGTACGTTACAGATGTTCTGGTATGTCGGTACGTTACAGATGTTCCGGTATGTCGGTACGTTACAGACGTTGTTCTGTATGTCGGTACGTTACAGACGTTCTGTATGTCGGTACGTTACAGACGTAACGTATGTCGGTACGTTACAGATGTTACGTACGTCGGTACGTTACAGACGTTCCTGTATGTCGGAAATTTACAGACGTTCTGTATGTCGGTACGTTACAGACGTTCCTGTATGTCGGTACGTTACAGACGTTCCTGTATGTCGATACGTTACAGATGTTCTGTATGTCGGTACGTTACAGATGTTCTGGTATGTCGGTACGTTACAGATGTTCTGTATATCGGTACGTTACAGATGTTCCGGTATGTCGGTACGTTACAGATGTTCTGGTATGTCGGTACGTTACAGATGTTCTGTATATCGGTACGTTACAGATGTTCCGGTATGTCGGTACGTTACAGACGTTCTGTATGTCGGTACGTTCCTGTATGTCGGTACGTTACAGACGTTCTGTATGTCGGTACGTTCCTGTATGTCGGTACGTTACAGACGTTCTGTATGTCGGTACGTTACAGACGTTCTGTATGTCGGTACATTACAGACGTTCTGTATGTCGGTACGTTACAGACGTTCCTGTACGTCGGTACGTTACAGACGTTCTGTACGTCGGTACGTTACAGACGTTCTGTACGTCGGTACGTTACAGACGTTATGTACGTCGGTACGTTACAGATGTTCCTGTATGTCGGAACGTTACAGACGTCCCTGTATGTCGGTACGTTACAGACGTCCCTGTATGTTTGTACGTTACAGACGTTCCTGTATGTCGGTAGGTTACAGATGTTCTGTACGTCGGTACGTTCCTGTATGTCGGTACGTTACAGACGTTCCTGTATGTCGATCCATTACAGATGTTCTGTATGTCGGTACGTTACAGACGTTCCTGTATGTCGGTACGTTACAGACGTACTGTATGTCGGTACGTTACAGACGTAACGTATGTCGGTACGTTACAGACGTTATGTATGTCGGTACGTTACAGACGTTACGTACGTCGGTACGTTATAGACGTTCTGTATGTCGGTACGTTACAGACGTTCTGTATGTTGGTACGTTACAGACGTTACGTACGTCGGTACGTTACAGACGTTCCTGTATGTCGGAAATTTACAGACGTTCTGTATGTCGGAAATTTACAGACGTTCCTGTATGTCGGTACGTTACAGACGTTCCTGTATGTCGATACGTTACAGATGTTCTGTATGTCGGTACGTTACAGACGTTCTGTATGTCGGTACGTTACAGATGTTCCGGTATGTCGGTACGTTACAGATGTTCTGGTATGTCGGTACGTTACAGATGTTCTGTATATCGGTACGTTACAGATGTTCCGGTATGTCGGTACGTTACAGATGTTCTAGTATGTCGGTACGTTACAGATGTTCCGGTATGTCGGTACGTTACAGATGTTCTAGTATGTCGGTACGTTACAGATGTTCTGTATGTCGGTACGTTACAGATGTTCTGGTATGTCGGTACGTTACAGATGTTCCGGTATGTCGGTACGTTACAGACGTTCCGGTATGTCGGTACGTTACAGACGTTCTGTATGTCGGTACGTTACAGACGTTCTGTATGTCGGTACGTTACAGACGTAACGTATGTCGGTACGTTACAGACGTTCCTGTATGTCGGTACGTTACAGACGTTACGTATGTCGGTACGTTACAGACGTTATGTATGTCGGTACGTTACAGACGTTACGTACGTCGGTACGTTACAGATGTTCCGGTATGTCGGTACGTTACAGACGTTGTTCTGCATGTTCGTACGTTATAGACGTTGTAGAGTCCACGGTGGGGCAGGGGCGTCCTCTGTTGCAGCCTCAGGTCTCCGCTGATGAACAGCTTGGCTCCCGCTACAGGAGAAGCCTGCTGCACCAGAGCCAGACTCTGCATCACCACTGTGGACATTCGCTGGAAAGAAAAGACACGACAGGTTTGTCTATTGTGAGAAATACGTTCCAGCATGACTGGAAACTAACACATGGAGGGAATAATGAATTAGTTACTTGCATGGCAACAGAGACCACAATGTGACAAAACCAAAACAAAGTGGTAATAAACTCTGTGATGCCCATATAGCCAGACTGCTGCTGTTGGATACCTACAAAGAGCTGGTAGCTGAAAGTGAGCAGCAGCTGAACACTGTAAACATCCTCATCGGGTTTCAGTGGAAGCTGAAGCTGAACCTTTAAAAGGTCAAGCTTCCCATCCTGGTTCCAGTCTTCCTCCCTGACCTGAAGAACACAGCCACAGAAAACATCAGCTTCCTTTGCTCTAAAACCTTTTCCGCTCTGTCTAAAGGTTACAAGTCACCTCCAGAAGTCTTTATATTCAGTAAGATTAATAAGTGGGGCTGCACTGTGGCATAGTGGTTAGCACTGTGGCCTCACAGCAAGGTCACTGGTTCGATCCTCAGCTGGGCCGGGGTCTGGACAGTGGCCTTTCTGTGTGGAGTGTGCATGTTCTCCCTGTGTATGCATGGGTTCTCTCCAGGTTCTCCGGCTTCCTCCCACCATCCAAACACATGCACGCTGGGTAAACTGGTTACTCTAACACAACCAGAGTGAGCGGTTGTTCATCTCTGTGTGTCCCTGCGATGGACTGGCAAGCTGTCCAGGGTGTACCCTGCCTTTCACCCAGAGCGGTCAGGAAAATTAATGAAGACTAATAAACTTTTCTTTTCGTCTCAGACTCGGTGAATATTAGGTGGTTAAACATTGTATTCTCTGGAACATGGATCTAATTACTGAAAGCTTCATGTTAAATTAAAAATGAAAGTCACATGCACAGTGTCAGTTATTTCTGTTGATTGTCATCAGCTAATGTCAAACTAATAAGCAGTCATTTTCATTCAGATGTACATCCTTTATTCCTACAGAGACGGCAGGAATCCGTAGCTTCGTCCCAAGCATGTTGTTGAGATGAGTGAAGGTGCTCCAGGCCACATAATGTCCCTGAGTACTGGTCCCCGCCACCAGTAAGACCTGGTACTGGAACCTCACCACCGGCTGCTCTTCATACGTGCTTCGTTTTATCCAGAAACCTGAAAAAATCATCAAAACTCTGATCATCATGACGGTAACATTTTCACACAATTCAGACAAAATCTCAGAAACATTCTTCAATCTGGGGTTTTTCTGTGGAGTTCATCAAATAATGACTTCTTCCAAAATTCCTGATTTATTTACTCCTTTAAAAACCAAGTTTGTCTTTTTAATGGAAACCAGTTTCCTGTTAAACATTAAATGTCCTGCTGGAGGCTTTCTCTGGACTCAAAATTGATTTGAAAAGCAGTTTTATACAATGTTTGCTAACTTAAATACATATTATATAACAGAATATTATGGAAAGCCTGTTTTCTGTAGCACGAGTGAATAAATTTATCTGTAATTCGAGAATTAAAATGATTCTTTCCAGATGTATTTAATATGTTCGCTGCAGATCTGATGATACAGAAACTCCAGACATCAGTATTCGCGAAGTTTTTAACAGATCAGAAACATTTTATGAAGACAGTTTAGGTGTTTTAATAATTTAATCAGTCATTTCCATAAAACCGCAATCCACTGGCAGCTTTCACTACAAACATCCAGACTCAGCATCACAAGGATTCATATAAAACCTGCTCCAACATGGTTTATCTGTCAGCATAGTCTCATGGTTCTTCCAACTTTACCTAGATTATTGTATATATTCATTTTACTAGAAAGCCCCGAGAGCTCAGATCTCCATCCAGCAGCAAATGTTCTGGTCCGACATCCATCTTATATGGATCCACAATCAGATTCCAGATCAATTGATGAATCCACGATGTCTTTGACACATTGTGGTGTCTGTTGCATGTTTGTTCTTTTCCAAAACATTGTTCCTGGTAGTCTCCAGAATGTTGTTCCTGTTCTGGATGGTAGTCTCCAGAATGTTGTTCCTGTTCTGGATGGTAGTATCCAGAATGTTGTTCCTGTTCTGGATGGTAGTATCCAGAACGTTGTTCCTGTTCTGGATGGTAGTATCCAGAACGTTGTTCCTGTTCTGGATGGTAGTATCCAGAACGTTGTTCCTGTTCTGTTCCTGTTCTGGATGGAAGTATCCAGAACGTTGTTCCTGTTCTGTTCCTGTTCTGGATGGTAGTATTCAGAACGTTGTTCCTGTTCTGCATGGTAGTATCCAGAACGTTGTTCCTGCTCTGGATGGTAGTATCCAGAACGTTGTTCCTGTTCTGGATGGTAGTATCCAGAACGTTGTTCCTGTTCTGGATGGTAGTATTCAGAACGTTGTTCCTGTTCTGCATGGTAGTATCCAGAACGTTGTTCCTGCTCTGGATGGTAGTATTCAGAACGTTGTTCCTGTTCTGGATGGTAGTATCCAGAACGTTGTTCCTGTTCTGGATGGTAGTATCCAGAACGTTGTTCCTGTTCTGGATGGTAGTATTCAGAACGTTGTTCCTGTTCTGGATGGTAGTATTCAGAACGTTGTTCCTGTTCTGGATGGTAGTATCCAGAATGTTCTTCCTGCTCTGGTTGGTAGTATCCAGAACGTTGTTCCTGTTCTGGATGGTAGTATCCAGAACGTTGTTCCTGTTCTGGATGGTAGTATCCAGAACGTTGTTCCTGTTCTGGATGGTAGTATTCAGAACGTTGTTCCTGTTCTGCATGGTAGTATCCAGAATGTTGTTCCTGCTCTGGTTGGTAGTATCCAGAACGTTGTTCCTGTTCTGGATGGTAGTATCCAGAACGTTGTTCCTGTTCTGGATGGTAGTATCCAGAACGTTGTTCCTGCTTTGGATGGTAGTATTCAGAACGTTGTTCCTGTTCTGGATGGTAGTATCCAGAACGTTGTTCCTGTTCTGGATGGTAGTATTCAGAACGTTGTTCCTGTTCTGGATGGTAGTATCCAGAATGTTGTTCCTGCTCTGGTTGGTAGTATCCAGAACGTTGTTCCTGTTCTGGATGGTAGTATCCAGAACGTTGTTCCTGTTCTGGATGGTAGTATCCAGAACGTTGTTCCTGTTCTGGATGGTAGTATCCAGAACGTTGTTCCTGTTCTGGATGGTAGTATCCAGAACGTTGTTCCTGCTTTGGATGGTAGTATTCAGAACGTTGTTCCTGTTCTGGATGGTAGTATCCAGAACGTTGTTCCTGTTCTGGATGGTAGCATCCAGAACGTTGTTCCTGCTCTGGATGGTAGTATCCAGAACGTTGTTCCTGTTCTGGATGGTAGTATCCAGAACGTTGTTCCTGTTCTGGATGGTAGTATTCAGAACGTTGTTCCTGTTCTGGATGGTAGTATCCAGAATGTTGTTCCTGCTCTGGTTGGTAGTATCCAGAACGTTGTTCCTGTTCTGGATGGTAGTATCCAGAACGTTGTTCCTGTTCTGGATGGTAGCATTCAGAATGTTGTTCCTGTTCTGGATGGCAGTATTCAGAACGTTGTTCCTGTTCTGGATGGCAGTATTCAGAACGTTGTTCCTGTTCTGGATGGTAGCATTCAGAACGTTGTTCCTGCTCTGGATGGTAGCATTCAGAACGTTGTTCCTGCTCTGGATGGCAGTATTCAGAACGTTGTTCCTGCTCTGGATGGCAGTATTCAGAACGTTGTTCCTGTTCTGGATGGTAGCATTCAGAACGTTGTTCCTGTTCTGGATGGTAGCATTCAGAACGTTGTTCCTGCTCTGGATGGCAGTATTCAGAACGTTGTTCCTGTTCTGGATGGTAGCATTCAGAACGTTGTTCCTGTTCTGGATGGTAGTATTCAGAACGTTGTTCCTGTTCTGGATGGTAGCATTCAGAACGTTGTTCCTGTTCTGGATGGTAGCATTCAGAACGTTGTTCCTGTTCTGGATGGTAGCATTCAGAACGTTGTTCCTGTTCTGGATGGTAGCATTCAGAACGTTGTTCCTGCTCTGGATGGCAGTATTCAGAACGTTGTTCCTGCTCTGGATGGCAGTATTCAGAACGTTGTTCCTGTTCTGGATGGTAGCATTCAGAACGTTGTTCCTGCTCTGGATGGCAGTATTCAGAACGTTGTTCCTGTTCTGGATGGTAGCATTCAGAATGTTGTTCCTGCTCTGGATGGCAGTATTCAGAACGTTGTTCCTGTTCTGGATGGCAGCATTCAGAACGTTGTTCCTGTTCTGGATGGCAGTATTCAGAACGTTGTTCCTGTTCTGGATGGTAGCATTCAGAACGTTGTTCCTGTTCTGGATGGTAGCATTCAGAACGTTGTTCCTGCTCTGGATGGCAGCATTCAGAACGTTGTTCCTGTTCTGGATGGTAGCATTCAGAACGTTGTTCCTGTTCTGGATGGTAGCATTCAGAACGTTGTTCCTGTTCTGGATGGTAGCATTCAGAACGTTGTTCCTGTTCTGGATGGTAGCATTCAGAACGTTGTTCCTGCTCTGGATGGCAGTATTCAGAACGTTGTTCCTGCTCTGGATGGCAGTATTCAGAACATTGTTCCTGTTCTGGATGGTAGCATTCAGAACGTTGTTCCTGTTCTGGATGGTAGCATTCAGAACGTTGTTCCTGTTCTGGATGGTAGCATTCAGAACGTTGTTCCTGTTCTGGATGGTAGCATTCAGAACGTTGTTCCTGTTCTGGATGGTAGCATTCAGAACGTTGTTCCTGTTCTGGATGGTAGCATTCAGAACGTTGTTCCTGTTCTGGATGGTAGCATTCAGAATGTTGTTCCTGTTCTGGATGGTAGCATTCAGAACGTTGTTCCTGTTCTGGATGGTAGCATTCAGAACGTTGTTCCTGTTCTGGATGGTAGCATTCAGAACGTTGTTCCTGCTCTGGATGGCAGTATTCAGAACGTTGTTCCTGCTCTGGATGGCAGTATTCAGAACATTGTTCCTGCTCTGGATGGCAGTATTCAGAACATTGTTCCTGTTCTGGATGGTAGCATTCAGAACGTTGTTCCTGTTCTGGATGGTAGCATTCAGAACGTTGTTCCTGTTCTGGATGGTAGCATTCAGAACGTTGTTCCTGTTCTGGATGGTAGCATTCAGAACGTTGTTCCTGTTCTGGATGGTAGCATTCAGAATGTTGTTCCTGTTCTGGATGGTAGCATTCAGAACGTTGTTCCTGCTCTGGATGGCAGCATTCAGAATGTTGTTCCTGTTCTGGATGGTAGCATTCAGAACGTTGTTCCTGTTCTGGATGGTAGCATTCAGAATGTTGTTCCTGTTCTGGATGGTAGCATTCAGAACGTTGTTCCTGTTCTGGATGGTAGCATTCAGAACGTTGTTCCTGCTCTGGATGGCAGTATTCAGAACGTTGTTCCTGTTCTGGATGGTAGCATTCAGAACGTTGTTCCTGTTCTGGATGGTAGCATTCAGAACGTTGTTCCTGTTCTGGATGGTAGCATTCAGAACGTTGTTCCTGCTCTGGATGGCAGTATTCAGAACGTTGTTCCTGCTCTGGATGGCAGTATTCAGAACGTTGTTCCTGTTCTGGATGGTAGCATTCAGAACGTTGTTCCTGCTCTGGATGGCAGTATTCAGAACGTTGTTCCTGTTCTGGATGGTAGCATTCAGAACGTTGTTCCTGCTCTGGATGGCAGTATTCAGAACGTTGTTCCTGTTCTGGATGGCAGTATTCAGAACGTTGTTCCTGTTCTGGATGGTAGCATTCAGAACGTTGTTCCTGCTCTGGATGGCAGTATTCAGAACGTTGTTCCTGTTCTGGATGGCAGTATTCAGAACGTTGTTCCTGCTCTGGATGGCAGTATTCAGAACGTTGTTCCTGTTCTGGATGGTAGCATTCAGAACGTTGTTCCTGTTCTGGATGGCAGTATTCAGAACGTTGTTCCTGCTCTGGATGGCAGTATTCAGAACGTTGTTCCTGTTCTGGATGGTAGCATTCAGAACGTTGTTCCTGTTCTGGATGGTAGCATTCAGAACGTTGTTCCTGTTCTGGATGGCAGTATTCAGAACGTTGTTCCTGCTCTGGATGGCAGTATTCAGAACGTTGTTCCTGTTCTGGATGGTAGCATTCAGAACGTTGTTCCTGCTCTGGATGGTAGCATTCAGAACGTTGTTCCTGTTCTGGATGGCAGTATTCAGAACGTTGTTCCTGTTCTGGATGGTAGCATTCAGAACGTTGTTCCTGTTCTGGATGGTAGTATTCAGAACGTTGTTCCTGCTCTGGATGGTAGCATTCAGAACGTTGTTCCTGTTCTGGATGGCAGTATTCAGAACGTTGTTCCTGTTCTGGATGGTAGCATTCAGAACGTTGTTCCTGTTCTGGATGGTAGCATTCAGAACGTTGTTCCTGTTCTGGATGGTAGCATTCAGAACGTTGTTCCTGTTCTGGATAGTATGAACGTTGCCAGGATCCACATCTATGATATCTTGGAAATCCTGTTGGGAACTTCTCCTGGATTTTCTCACCATTTAATGTGAAGTTCTATGCAGATATAGTGACAATTGTTCTATCTCACAATGAGGAAGAATCCTTCACAACATTCCTGATCCAGATGCTGATCTGGATCAGAGTTAGACCAGGACCTGTTCTCAGAAAGACAACATGAAGGTCCTCCAGGGGGTTTTATGTAAAGCTGTGAACAAACAGGGTTGGTGAAAGCAAACCTCCTAGGAGTTATTTTGCACCTGAGTGATGTTCCTGGCCATCACCTGCTGGAACCTTACCTTGGCTCCTGTAGGCAACCAGCAGAGGTGGGATGTATGTCAGACATAGAACCGCCACCAGGAACCACGTGGCTTTTGTACAAACACTGGTTTTATAGCGAATCACCGCCGGATGGGAATAAACCTCATAGAAAGCCATCAGTGCTGTTGGAGCCGCTAAGCACCCGTTAGCATGGAGGCTAACTGCAGCGCTGGAGCCAAGAAACGTGAAATAAACACAAATCTGCTCCTATTCAGTCAAATCCGCTTCAAACTCCACGCAAGGAGCTCGCGCAGTCACTGGAGCAACACGCCGCCATGTTGGCTACTCCGTTACCATGGCTTCCGCATAGACATCCTATACATAGACATCATATATACGCAGACGCCGCATTGTATCACGCCGCCTATACGAGCTGACGTCTCATCGCGCCGCCATCTTGGATGGGTCACCCATGCGCCTCCAATGTATTTATTTGTAAGGTGTAGGTCCAACCACAACAATAACTTCACGGATTTTTACCTGTTTTTCCTCACAGTTTGGTTTGTTACAAAGGGCAGAGATATTGTTATGATACAGATCACTGTGAAACATTAAAAAACAACGTGCTTTTAAGTTAAAATATTTTGATAAGTCCAATAGTTTGGGATCATTAGCTATCTAACTATCCCTTTGTTATGCTGCGATAGGTTTAGACTGCTGAGGGACATTTCCTGGTACACAAGGGCTGCTAACTTTCCAAAAACCTTGGAGTAAGATTTAATGAAGACAATCCAAATTTTGCTGTGTACAGAACAGCAACACATTAGACCCAGGATGTTTAATTTTATGTAGGTTTAATAATAAAATATCATATATACATATGATATTACAATACATATATATACATATATATATATACGTATATACATGTATATATATGTATATATGTGTATATATATATATATATGTATATATGTGTGTGTATATATATATATATATATATATATGTATATATGTGTGTATATATATATATATGTATATATATGTATATAAGCATAACGGTGCTACCGTAAAGCGAAACCCTTCTGTCGTAAAGCGAAACAGTGCTACTGTAAAGCAAAAAGCTGCTGCCGTAAAGCGAAACCCTTCTGTCGTAAAGCCAAATGGTGCTACCGTTAAGCGAAACCCTTCTGTCGTGAAGCGTAACGGTGCTACTGTAAAGCAAAAAGCTGCTGCCGTAAAGCGAAACCCTTCTGTCGTAAAGCGAAACGGTGCTACCGTAAAGCGAAACGCTGCTGCCGTAAAGCGAAACAGTGCTACCGTAAAGCGAAACCCTTCTGTCCTAAAGCAAAACGGTGCTACTGTAAATCAAAAATCTGCTGCCGTAAAGCCAAACGGTGCTGCCGTAAAGCGAAACCCTTCTGTCGTAAAGCGAAACGGTGCTACTGTAAAGCAAAAAGCTGCTGCCGTAAAGTGAAACCCTTCTGTCGTAAAGCCAAACGGTGCTACCGTAAAGCGAAACCCTTCTGTCGTAAAGCGAAACGGTGCTACTGTAAAGCAAAAAGCTGCTGCCGTAAAGTGAAACCCTTCTGTCGTAAAGCCAAACGGTGCTACCGTAAAGCGAAACCCTTCTGTTGTAAAGCGAAACGGTGCTACTGTAAAGCAAAAAGCTGCTGCCGTAAAGTGAAACCCGTCTGTCGTAAAGCCAAACGGTGCTACCGTTAAGCGAAACCCTTCTGTCGTGAAGCGAAACGGTGCTACTGTAAAGCAAAAAGCTGCTGCCGTAAAGCGAAACCCTTCTGTCGTAAAGCGAAACGGCGCTACTGTAAAGCGAAACCCTTGTGTCGTAAAGCGAAACGGTGGTACTGTAAAGTGAAACGCTGCTGCCGTAAAACGAAACCCTTCTGTCGTAAAGCGAAACGGTGCTACCGTAAAGCGAAACCCTTCTGTCGTAAAGCGAAACGGTGCTGCCGTAAAGCGAAACGGTGCTGCCGTAAAGCGAAATCCTTCTGTCGTAAAGCGAAACAGTGCTACCGTAAAGCGAAATCCTTCTGTCGTAAAGCGAAACGGTGCTATCGTAAAGCGAAACCCTTCTGCCGTAAAGCAAAACGCTGCTATCGTAAAGTGAAACCCTTCTGCCGTAAAGCGAAACGGTGCTGCCGTAAAGCAAAATGCTGCTACCGTAAAGCAAGACCCTACTGCCGTAAAGCAAAACGGTGCTACCGTAAAGCGAAACGCTGCTGCCGTAAAGCGAAACGCTGCTATCGTAAAGCGAAACCCTTCTGCCGTAAAGCGAAATGGCGCTGCCTGGGGTGGCGCCTGCCTGGTGCTTTTACTGCTCTGGGCTCGGGGGACGGAGGCTCTCTCTGCTTTGCCTGCCCGGGCTCTGTGCGCGGTGGGCTTGCCGGGCCCTGGGGGCCTTGGCTTCCTCCCCTACACCTCGGGTCGTGGTCGTGCTCCCCTACAAGCACTCAGCTGATCTTTGATTGCATGATCACAGGTTGAACACTCACACGTGCACGCCCACATGCGCTCATCTTCCCATCTGCTTCCTACTAAACGTTGCTGATGACTCTCTGTAGGTATGTTTAATAACGGTTGGTATTGGAATTGTTTTATTTATTCATTTTTATGGCTTTGCATATTGTCAATATTCTACTTATGTTTCGTTGTATTTCTGAAGTAGTTTATATTGTTTTGCAAATACTGTAACTTTAGCAGCTTAGAGAAGCCTTTCTTTTCTGTCTCTCTTTCTCCCTTCATCTTTTTTTCCTCTTCTGCTGCCAGGTCCAGCTCGGCCAGGACTGATGATGATTCTAAAAGAAAATAAATAAATAAATAAAAATATTCAGATTTTCAAGGGCAGCTACATGAAATATGGCACGCAGATTGCTGTTCTGTCTGCTGAGATGCTGGACAGGTTAAATAAAACAGAACTTATCCTGACATCCAGCAGACATGAGGCGACACAGACATAAAGCACATAGAAAAGCAGGAACCTGGTAAATAAAGAGAAGAAGAAGAAAGTGGCTCGTTTGGAGCTTCTTGGTCAGCAGTAAAACCTCCTTCAGGTCATCGTGGAGAAGCTCTCAGATACTGGACTTCCATAAGAGGAAGTACCTGGCGCCCTCTGACATCACGGCAGCCTGGTTCACGTGGATCATCAGGAAACGCTTCCTGTCGCTCAGTCCAGATGAGACCGGAGATCAGTTACCTCTTATCACCACACAAACGCAGCGCTGCATCGCAGTGAGCAGCTCTGTGATTGACTTCAAACAGGTCTGAGCAGGAGCCTCAGGACCAGGAACTGGACTCGCTTCAGTCCCGAGACCGGCAGCCAGTGGACCGACCCGGTCTCTGGACCGGCTCTGGTCCCTGGACCGGGTCCCATCTCTGGACCGGGTCCCATCTCTGGTCCCTGGACCGGGTCCCGTCTCTGGACCGGCTCTGGTCCCTGGACTGGGTCGCGTCTCTGGTCCCTGGACCGGGTCCCGTCTCTGGTCCCTGGACCGGGTCCCATCTCTGAAACGGCTCTGGTCCCTGGACCGGGTCCCGTCTCTGGACCGGCTCTGGTCCCTGGACTGGGTCCCGTCTCTGGACCGGCTCTGGTCCCTGGACCGGGTCCCGTCTCTGGTCCCTGGACCGGGTCCCATCTCTGAACCGGCTCTGGTCCCTGGACTGGGTCCCATCTCTGGTCCCTGGACCGGGTCCCGTCTCTGAACCGGCTCTGGTCCCTGGACTGGGTCCCATCTCTGGTCCCTGGACCGGGTCCCGTCTCTGAACCGGCTCTGGTCCCTGGACTGGGTCCCGTCTCTGGTCCCTGGACCGGGTCCCGTCTCTGAACCGGCTCTGGTCCCTGGACTGGGTCCCGTCTCTGGTCCCTGGACCGGGTCCCGTCTCTGAACCGGCTCTGGTCCCTGGACTGGGTCCCGTCTCTGGTCCCTGGACCGGGTCCCGTCTCTGAACCGGCTCTGGTCCCTGGACTGGGTCCCATCTCTGGTCCCTGGACCGGGTCCCGTCTCTGAACCGGCTCTGGTCCCTGGACTGGGTCCCGTCTCTGAACCGGCTCTGGTCCCTGGACCGGGTCCCGTCTCTGAACCGGCTCTGGTCCCTGGACCGGGTCCCGTCTCTGGTCCCTGGACTGGGTCCCGTCTCTGGTCCCTGGACTGGGTCCCATCTCTGGTCCCTGGACCGGGTCCCGTCTCTGGTCCCTGGACTGGGTCCCGTCTCTGGTCCCTGGACTGGGTCCCGTCTCTGGACCGGCTCTGGTCCCTGGACCGGGTCCCGTCTCTGGTCCCTGGACCGGGTCCCGTCTCTGAACCGGCTCTGGTCCCTGGACCGGGTCCCGTCTCTGGTCCCTGGACTGGGTCCCGTCTCTGGTCCCTGGACCGGGTCCCGTCTCTGAACCGGCTCTGGTCCCTGGACCGGGTCCCGTCTCTGGTCCCTGGACCGGGTCCCGTCTCTGAACCGGCTCTGGTCCCTGGACTGGGTCCCATCTCTGAACCGGCTCTGGTCCCTGGACCGGGTCCCGTCTCTGGTCCCTGGACCGGGTCCCGTCTCTGGTCCCTGGACTGGGTCCCGTCTCTGGACCGGCTCTGGTCCCTGGACCGGGTCCCGTCTCTGAACCGGCTCTGGTCCCTGGACTGGGTCCCGTCTCTGGTCCCTGGACCGGGTCCCGTCTCTGAACCGGCTCTGGTCCCTGGACTGGGTCCCATCTCTGGTCCCTGGACCGGGTCCCGTCTCTGAACCGGCTCTGGTCCCTGGACCGGGTCCCGTCTCTGGTCCCTGGACCGGGTCCCGTCTCTGAACCGGCTCTGGTCCCTGGACCGGGTCCCGTCTCTGGTCCCTGGACCGGGTCCCGTCTCTGGACCGGCTCTGGTCCCTGGACCGGGTCCCGTCTCTGGTCCCTGGACCGGGTCCCGTCTCTGAACCGGCTCTGGTCCCTGGACCGGGTCCCATCTCTGGTCCCTGGACCGGGTCCCGTCTCTGAACCGGCTCTGGTCCCTGGACCGGGTCCCGTCTCTGGTCCCTGGACCGGGTCCCGTCTCTGAACCGGCTCTGGTCCCTGGACCGGGTCCCGTCTCTGGTCCCTGGACCGGGTCCCGTCTCTGAACCGGCTCTGGTCCCTGGACCGGGTCCCGTCTCTGGTCCCTGGACCGGGTCCCGTCTCTGAACCGGCTCTGGTCCCTGGACTGGGTCGCGTCTCTGGTCCCTGGACCGGGTCCCGTCTCTGGTCCCTGGACCGGGTCCCATCTCTGAAACGGCTCTGGTCCCTGGACCGGGTCCCGTCTCTGGACCGGCTCTGGTCCCTGGACTGGGTCCCGTCTCTGGACCGGCTCTGGTCCCTGGACCGGGTCCCGTCTCTGGTCCCTGGACCGGGTCCCATCTCTGAACCGGCTCTGGTCCCTGGACTGGGTCCCATCTCTGGTCCCTGGACCGGGTCCCGTCTCTGAACCGGCTCTGGTCCCTGGACTGGGTCCCATCTCTGGTCCCTGGACCGGGTCCCGTCTCTGAACCGGCTCTGGTCCCTGGACTGGGTCCCGTCTCTGGTCCCTGGACCGGGTCCCGTCTCTGAACCGGCTCTGGTCCCTGGACCGGGTCCCGTCTCTGGTCCCTGGACTGGGTCCCGTCTCTGGTCCCTGGACTGGGTCCCGTCTCTGGACCGGCTCTGGTCCCTGGACTGGGTCCCATCTCTGGTCCCTGGACCGGGTCCCGTCTCTGAACCGGCTCTGGTCCCTGGACCGGGTCCCGTCTCTGGTCCCTGGACTGGGTCCCGTCTCTGGTCCCTGGACTGGGTCCCGTCTCTGGACCGGCTCTGGTCCCTGGACCGGGTCCCGTCTCTGGTCCCTGGACCGGGTCCCGTCTCTGGTCCCTGGACTGGGTCCCGTCTCTGGTCCCTGGACCGGGTCCCGTCTCTGAACCGGCTCTGGTCCCTGGACTGGGTCCCATCTCTGGTCCCTGGACCGGGTCCCGTCTCTGAACCGGCTCTGGTCCCTGGACCGGGTCCCGTCTCTGGTCCCTGGACCGGGTCCCGTCTCTGGTCCCTGGACTGGGTCCCGTCTCTGGACCGGCTCTGGTCCCTGGACCGGGTCCCGTCTCTGAACCGGCTCTGGTCCCTGGACTGGGTCCCGTCTCTGGTCCCTGGACCGGGTCCCGTCTCTGAACCGGCTCTGGTCCCTGGACTGGGTCCCATCTCTGGTCCCTGGACCGGGTCCCGTCTCTGAACCGGCTCTGGTCCCTGGACCGGGTCCCGTCTCTGGTCCCTGGACTGGGTCCCGTCTCTGGTCCCTGGACTGGGTCCCGTCTCTGGACCGGCTCTGGTCCCTGGACTGGGTCCCATCTCTGGTCCCTGGACCGGGTCCCGTCTCTGAACCGGCTCTGGTCCCTGGACCGGGTCCCGTCTCTGGTCCCTGGACCGGGTCCCGTCTCTGGTCTCTGAATCCGGCTGGCTGGACAGACTTCATCCAGACTTAAACAATCATCTGATAATCGATCGCTGGAGGACGTTGGTGAGTTATTGATCCATCGTCCATTACTGTTTGTTAAAAAGTCAGATGATGATCAATAAACACCGTTATGACAGAGAAGTCTGCTCTATAATAAATAATCTGATCAATAAAGAGAAGCAGGATGTTTCTTTCACCTCTGTTTGGTTCGTCTCTTATTTCCATCCCATTTGACTGGTATGAAATCAATGAATGACGTTAATTCTGAAGCTGCCGGCATGAATGTTTGGATCATCAATGGAAACTATTCCCACATTATTCCATCCGACATTCCCACATTATTCCTTCCGACATTCCAACACCATTCATTTCGACATTTCCACACTATTCCCTCCGACATTCCCACATTATTCCATCCCACATTCCGACATTTATCCTTCCAACATTCTCACACTATTCCTTCCGACATTCCCACACTACTCCTTGAGACATTCCCACAATATTCCTTCCGACATTCCCATATTATTCCTTTCGACATTTCCACACTATTCCTTCCAATATGCCCACACGATTCCATCACACATTCCCACATTTATCCCTCCGACATTCCCACATTATTCCATCCGATATTTCCACATTATTCCTTCCGACATTCCCACATTATTCCTTCCGACATTCCCACATTATTCTTTCCGACATTCCAACATTATTCCATCCTATATTCCCACACTAATTCCACATTATTCATTTCGACATTCACACATTATTCCATCCGATATTCTCACATTAATCCAACATTATTCCTTCCGACATTCCCACACTATTCCGTCTGACATTCCCACATTATTCCTTCCGACATTCCCACATTATTCCTTCTGACATTCCCACATTATTCCATCCAACATTCCCACATTATTCCTTCCAACATGCCCACATTATTCCATCCGACATTCCCACATTATGCCTTCCAACATTCCCACATTATTCCCTCCGATATTCCCACCTTATTCCATCCAACATTCCCACATTATTCCTTTAGACATTCCCACATTATTCCTTTCGACATATCCTCACTATACCCTCCAATATTTCCAGACTATTCTATCCCACATTCCCACATTTATCCTTCCGGCATTCCCACATTATTCCATCTGATATTCCCACATTAATCACACATTATTCCTTTCAACATTCCCACATTATTCCGCCTGACATTCCCACATTACGCCCTCCGACGATCCCACATTATACCATCCGATGTTCCCACATTATTCCTTCAGACATTCCCACGTTATTCCTTCCACCATTCCCACGTTATTCCTTCCAACATTCCCATGTTATTCCTTCCGACATTCCCACATTATTCCTTTAGACATTCCCACATTATTCCTTTCGACATTTCCTCACTATTCCCTCCAATATTCCCAGACTATTCTATCCAACATTCCGACATTTATCCTTCCGACATTCCCACATTATCCCATCTGATATTCCCACATTAATCACACATTATTCCTTTCAACATTCCCACATTATTCCCTCCAACGTTCCCACATTGTACCATCCGATGTTCCCACATTATTCCTTCCGACGTTCCCACATTATTCCGTTCGACATTCCCACACTATTCCTTCCGACATTCCCACACTATTCCTTCCGACATTTCCACACTATTCCATCCGACGTTCCCACATTATTCCTTCCGACATTCCCACACTATTCATTCCGACATTCCCACATTATTCCTTCCAACGTTCCCACATTATTCCATCCGATGTTCCTACATTATTCCTTCCGACATTCCCACACTATTCCCTCCGACATTCCCACACTATTCCTTCTGACATTCCCACACTATTCCTTCCGACGTTCCCACATTATTCCATTCGACATTTCCACATTATTCATTCCGACATTCCCACATGATTCCATCCGACATTCCCACATTATTCCTTCCGACATTCCCACACTATTCCTTCCGACATTCCCACACTATTCCTTCCGACATTCCCACATTATTCCTTCCAACGTTCCCACATTATTCCATCCGATGTTCCTACATTATTCCTTCCGACATTCCCACACTATTCCTTCCGACATTCCCACACTATTCCTTCCGACATTCCCACACTATTCCTTCCAACGTTCCCACATTATTCCATCCGATGTTCCTACATTATTCCTTCCGACATTCCCACACTATTCCTTCTGACATTCCCACACTATTCCGTCCGACATTCCCACACTATTCCTTCTGACATTCCCACACTATTCCTTCCGACATGCCCACACTATTCTTTCCGACATTCCCAAACTATTCCTTCCCACATTATTCCCTGTGACATTTGCAGATTGGGGGATTGACGCCTCCTCTTCAGTAAACAGATAAATGAAAACAGGAATGCTTCCAGTTCCAGTTAATGTCCTGATGATGGGAACACCTGCTCTGCTCCTGCAGCATCCTGACATTCCTGAAGCTGATGTGTGCAGAGGAATTCTCTGCATTTTCTTGGTGTAAGAGACATCGGGATGGAAATATTCCGTGATTTACAGTAAAAACCACTAAAACACTTAGTCCAATCCTCTGCAGGATGATTCTGATCCTGGTCTGAACTCGTCCACGATCAGATGGAACCGGGACAATCCGAACTGTGATGAGCGGATGAAAATCGACGGACTGTTGTGCAGAATTCTTCATCCAGTTCTTGACAATAATCCAGAAAATGTTTGTTCGTCTCCAGAAAACCAAATGAAAAAGATTCAGATATGTTTTTTTGTCTGAAAAGTAAATATTTTTTATTTCTGATGGAAAAACTTTAATCAGCTTCTCGAGCTGGGTTCTGAACAGCAACCAGTCGGATACCTCGGCAGCAAATTCCAGCGTGGACGACTTCGGTTTGGGTTCGGGACATCCAGAAGGGTCAGTAAACAGCGCAGGGTTTCCTGCTGTGAAAAGCAGGGGCGCCCGGAACGGGTGTGAGCATCATCCTCCCGCTGGATGTCGCGGGGTTAAACGTCTCATTCCGGGAGGAAGACAAACTGCTTCTTCATGAAGGTCGCCGAGTTGGCATTCAGCAGAAGAGTAGGAGGTTTCTATCGCTGCGAGGCCACAGAGGGAAGGCCTGACTGGTCAGCTGCTGCCAGGCCTGCTGGTACGACTGGGATGCCCGCTTGTAGTCCCAGTAAGTCTGAAGATCCGGATTCCTAAAAGCACATTAACAAGCATCATCCAGCTGCACGTAAACCTGCAGCTAGCTTCTGGTAAAGTGAAGGGAGTTAGTGGCAGCTAGCTGCTGCTGGTAAAGTGAAGGGAGTTGGTTGAAGCTAGCTGCTGCTGGTAAAGTGAAGGGAGTTAGTTGCAGCTAGCTGCTGCTGGTAAAGTGAAGGGAGTTGGTTGCAGCTAGCTGCTGCTGGTAAAGTGAAGGGAGTTGGTTGAAGCTAGCTGCTGCTGGTAAAGTGAAGGGAGTTAGTTGCAGCTAGCTGCTGCTGGTAAAGTGAAGGGAGTTAGTTGCAGCTAGCTGCTGCTGGTAAAGTGAAGGGAGTTGGTTGCAGCTAGCTGCTGCTGGTAAAGTGAAGGGAGTTAGTTGCAGCTAGCTGCTGCTGGTAAAGTGAAGGGAGTTGGTTGCAGCTAGCTGCTGCTGGTAAAGTGAAGGGAGTTGGTTGCAGCTAGCTGCTGCTGGTAAAGTGAAGGGAGTTGGTTGCAGCTAGCTGCTGCTGGTAAAGTGAAGGGAGTTAGTGGCAGCTAGCTGCTGCTGGTAAAGTGAAGGGAGTTAGTTGCACCTAGCTGCTGCTGGTAAAGTGAAGGGAGTTAGTTGCAGCTAGCTGCTGCTGGTAAAGTGAAGGGAGTTAGTTGCAGCTAGCTGCTGCTGGTAAAGTGAAGGGAGTTGGTTGCAGCTAGCTGCTGCTGGTAAAGTGAAGGAAGTTAGTTGCAGCTAGCTGCTGCTGGTAAAGTGAAAGGAGTTAGTTGCAGCTAGCTGCTGCTGGTAAAGTGAAGGGAGTTAGTGGCAGCTAGCTGCTGCTGGTAAAGTGAAGGGAGTTAGTTGCAGCTAGCTGCTGCTGGTAAAGTGAAGGGAGTTAGTGGCAGCTAGCTGCTGCTGGTAAAGTGAAGGGAGTTGGTTGCAGCTAGCTGCTGCTGGTAAAGTGAAGGGAGTTAGTTGCAGCTAGCTGCTGCTGGTAAAGTGAAGGGAGTTAGTGGCAGCTAGCTGCTGCTGGTAAAGTGAAGGGAGTTGGTTGAAGCTAGCTGCTGCTGGTAAAGTGAAGGGAGTTGGTTGCAGCTAGCTGCTGCTGGTAAAGTGAAGGGAGTTAGTTGCAGCTAGCTGCTGCTGGTAAAGTGAAGGGAGTTGGTTGCAGCTAGCTGCTGCTGGTAAAGTGAAGGGAGTTAGTTGCAGCTAGCTGCTGCTGGTAAAGTGAAGGGAGTTAGTTGCACCTAGCTGCTGCTGGTAAAGTGAAGGGAGTTAGTGGCAGCTAGCTGCTGCTGGTAAAGTGAAGGGAGTTGGTTGCAGCTAGCTGCTGCTGGTAAAGTGAAGGGAGTTGGTTGAAGCTAGCTGCTGCTGGTAAAGTGAAGGGAGTTGGTTGAAGCTAGCTGCTGCTGGTAAAGTGAAGGGAGTTAGTTGCAGCTAGCTGCTGCTGGTAAAGTGAAGGGAGTTGGTTGCAGCTAGCTGCTGCTGGTAAAGTGAAGGGAGTTAGTTGCAGCTAGCTGCTGCTGGTAAAGTGAAGGGAGTTAGTTGCAGCTAGCTGCTGCTGGTAAAGTGAAGGGAGTTAGTTGCACCTAGCTGCTGCTGGTAAAGTGAAGGGAGTTAGTTGCACCTAGCTGCTGCTGGTAAAGTGAAAGGAGTTAGTGGCAGCTAGCTGCTGCTGGTAAAGTGAAGGGAGTTGGTTGCAGCTAGCTGCTGCTGGTAAAGTGAAGGGAGTTGGTTGAAGCTAGCTGCTGCTGGTAAAGTGAAGGGAGTTGGTTGAAGCTAGCTGCTGCTGGTAAAGTGAAGGGAGTTAGTTGCAGCTAGCTGCTGCTGGTAAAGTGAAGGGAGTTGGTTGCAGCTAGCTGCTGCTGGTAAAGTGAAGGGAGTTAGTTGCAGCTAGCTGCTGCTGGTAAAGTGAAGGGAGTTAGTTGCAGCTAGCTGCTGCTGGTAAAGTGAAGGGAGTTGGTTGCAGCTAGCTGCTGCTGGTAAAGTGAAGGGAGTTAGTTGCAGCTAGCTGCTGCTGGTAAAGTGAAGGGAGTTAGTTGCAGCTAGCTGCTGCTGGTAAAGTGAAGGGAGTTAGTTGCACCTAGCTGCTGCTGGTAAAGTGAAAGGAGTTAGTGGCAGCTAGCTGCTGCTGGTAAAGTGAAGGGAGTTAGTTGCAGCTAGCTGCTGCTGGTAAAGTGAAGGGAGTTAGTTGCAGCTAGCTGCTGCTGGTAAAGTGAAGGGAGTTAGTGGCAGCTAGCTGCTGCTGGTAAAGTGAAGGGAGTTGGTTGCAGCTAGCTGCTGCTGGTAAAGTGAAGGGAGTTAGTTGCAGCTAGCTGCTGCTGGTAAAGTGAAGGGAGTTAGTTGCACCTAGCTGCTGCTGGTAAAGTGAAAGGAGTTAGTGGCAGCTAGCTGCTGCTGGTAAAGTGAAGGGAGTTAGTTGCAGCTAGCTGCTGCTGGTAAAGTGAAGGGAGTTAGTTGCAGCTAGCTGCTGCTGGTAAAGTGAAGGGAGTTAGTTGCAGCTAGCTGCTGCTGGTAAAGTGAAGGGAGTTAGTGGCAGCTAGCTGCTGCTGGTAAAGTGAAGGGAGTTAGTTGCAGCTAGCTGCTGCTGGTAAAGTGAAGGGAGTTAGTTGCAGCTAGCTGCTGCTGGTAAAGTGAAGGGAGTTAGTTGCAGCTAGCTGCTGCTGGTAAAGTGAAGGGAGTTAGTGGCAGCTAGCTGCTGCTGGTAAAGTGAAGGGAGTTAGTGGCAGCTAGCTGCTGCTGGTAAAGTGAAAGGAGTTGGTGGCAGCTAGCTGCTGCTGGTAAAGTGAAAGGAGTTAGCTAGAGAGGTTTTGGAATTCTGGAGGAAAAGTCAAACAACTGATTGATGAGCGAGGCTGCATGGTGGCTTCACGGTGGCACAGCGCGAACCACAGCTTATCACAGCAAGGAGGTTTCTGGTTTGATCCTGTGCTGGGGGGTGTAGGGGGAGGGGGGGGGGGGGTTCTCTCCAGGTACTCTGGCTTCCTCCCACTATCCAAACACATGCATGTTATGCTAAGCTAGTTAAGTGTTGACTCTAATACGTCCCTGGGAGTGAGAGTTTGTGAGAAACGGATGAAGTGGTTTTCAAAATGAACAATTAGCATCAGATCCATGAAAAGTCTTTAGAAACAACCTGACACTGTAAAAAAAAAAACTAAAATGTTCCTGATGAAACAGTTTGACGTGAAAGCTTCTTTAGCTCCAGTAAAGTGGTCTGAAGGAAACCCGAGTCCAGCAGGGGAAGGCGGAGTGGAAGTACCTGAGGGTTTGGGGCCGCGCTGCAGGATCAGTGGTCGACACCAGAGACAGGAAGGAATGAAAAAGCTCCAGTTTACACAAAAGAGACCTGAAGGCACAAAGATGCAGACATTTAACTGAAGAGCGAACAATGAGCATGATGTGGGGGGAACTGAAGGAGCAGACGCCGCTACCTGGCCTGCGGAGAACCCAGAAGCTTCTTCGTGACTCCGTGTTTGTAGCCGTTTGCAGTGACATCTAGAGGCCGCTCGGGTACATTACACCAGCTGATGGCTGAAAGACAAACACCTGCTGAAACGCTCGCTCTACCTTCGTCTCACAAAGATCCCCATGGTTTCCTCCTAACGGTGGAAACCTTCAGATAACGCGGCATCACGTCATTTTCCTTCTAGTCTGTTCGCTTCAACTCTTCTTCAGGACTTTCCAGGTGGGAAACTGGTTTCCTGTTGGTCTGAGAGTCCAGTCAAACCCGGATCAGTTCCCCTCCTGGTCCTGTTTCAGAAGGGTTCACCCCCTCCTTCATCCATCAGGATTAATCTGAAGCATCAGAGAGGAAAGCAAGTGTCACACCTGAAACCTACCTGCTCCACAGGGCGAGATGCAACCCCGACCCACCTGCTGCTGGAGTCGGGTCTGGTTCTGGCTGAAAGGGAACTCCAGTTCGGACTGCAGCAGCACCGGTGGATGGACTGAGAACCCAGCAGGGAGGTCCGACACATGGGAACACCTGGATGGACGGAAAGAATCAGCGGATCCGTCTTCAGTATCAGGACCAAAAGAAACGGATCGAACATGTTTTATCAGAAAAAGTGGCGTTGAGGACTTTCCAGCAGATCACACGACTTCCTGCTTGTTTACTTGTCGCCTCGACGTTCCTGCTGGAGAGGATCGTCAGGAATAAATCCTTAAATCTGGTTTTCCTTTCAGGCTTCTTTACATTTTCAGGTCAGTTCTGGTTTCCAGCTAAATAACGAGGTGAGGGGGGCATGTCCTCACCTGCCAACCAGAGCTCTGTGCAGGGCGTCCTGGCTGTACGGACACTTCCCCACGACCACGGTGCTGAAGTACAGCGCCTCCTCCAGGAAGTGGGCCAGCAGGGCGCCCTGGAAGCCCACCACCACCCAGCGGGCCAGTTTATCGCTGCAGGACAGCGACACGGTCGCTTCTCCTCGTCCCGGTTTGACTCGAAGCAGCCCGACGCTGTGGTACCCCGCCCCCGGCTGCAGAGGGTCGGCAGTGCCGCCTGGGACACACTTAGCCCCCGTCCGGTGAATGTCGGGACCCTGTGGACATTTCCCAACACCATCGGTCGGCTTGAAGCTTCTGGAAGATTCAGGATGGTGTCCATCTTCTTGCTTTAAAGGCAATGTCAACTCCTCCCCCCAACGAGGACGCTTTGGGGGTTTTTCTTCACCAGCAGCCTGGGTTGGGGCCTGAGAGGCGGCCTGGGTTGGGGCCTGGGGGGCGGCCTGGGTTGGAGCCTGAAGGGCGGCCTGGGTTGGGGCCTGGGGGGCGGCCTGGGAGGCGTCCTGGGTTGGAGCCTGAAGGGCGGCCTGGGTTGGGGCCTGGGGGGCGGCCTGGGAGGCGTCCTGGGTTGGGGCCTGAAGGGCGGCCTGGGTTGGGGCCTGGGGGGCGGCCTGGGTTGGGGCCTGGGGGGCGGCCTGGGTTGGGGCCTGGGGGGCGGCCTGGGTTGGGGCCTGGGGGGCGGCCTGGGTTGGAGCCTGAAGGGCGGCCTGGGTTGGGGCCTGGGGGGCGGCCTGGGAGGCGTCCTGGGTTGGAGCCTGAAGGGCGGCCTGGGTTGGGGCCTGGGGGGCGGCCTGGGAGGCGTCCTGGGTTGGGGCCTGAAGGGCGGCCTGGGTTGGGGCCTGGGGGGCGGCCTGGGTTGGGGCCTGGGGGGCGGCCTGGGTTGGAGCCTGGGGGGCGGCCTGGGTTGGAGCCTGAAGGGCGGCCTGGGTTGGAGCCTGAAGGGCGGCCTGGGTTGGAGCCTGGGGGGCGGCCTGGGAGGCGTCCTGGGTTGGAGCCTGAAGGGCGGCCTGGGTTGGGGCCTGGGGGGCGGCCTGGGTTGGGGCCTGGGGGGCGGCCTGGGTTGGGGCCTGGGGGGCGGCCTGGGTTGGAGCCTGGGGGGCGGCCTGGGTTGGAGCCTGAAGGGCGGCCTGGGTTGGAGCCTGAAGGGCGGCCTGGGTTGGAGCCTGGGGGGCGGCCTGGGTTGGGGCCTGGGGGGCGGCCTGGGAGGCGTCCTGGGTTGGAGCCTGAAGGGCGGCCTGGGTTGGGGCCTGGGGGGCGGCCTGGGAGGCGTCCTGGGTTGGAGCCTGAAGGGCGGCCTGGGTTGGGGCCTGGGGGGCGGCCTGGGAGGCGTCCTGGGTTGGAGCCTGAAGGGCGGCCTGGGTTGGGGCCTGGGGGGCGGCCTGGGTTGGGGCCTGGGGGGCGGCCTGGGTTGGGGCCTGGGGGGCGGCCTGGGTTGGAGCCTGGGGGGCGGCCTGGGTTGGAGCCTGAAGGGCGGCCTGGGTTGGAGCCTGAAGGGCGGCCTGGGTTGGAGCCTGAAGGGCGGCCTGGGTTGGGGCCTGAAGGGCGGCCTGGGTTGGGGCCTGAAGGGCGGCCTGGGTTGGAGCCTGAAGGGCGGCCTGGGTTGGAGCCTGAAGGGCGGCCTGGGTTGGAGCCTGAAGGGCGGCCTGGGTTGGAGCCTGAAGGGCGGCCTGGGTTGGGGCCTGAAGGGCGGCCTGGGTTGGGGCCTGAAGGGCGGCCTGGGTTGGAGCCTGAAGGGCGGCCTGGGTTGGAGCCTGAAGGGCGGCCTGGGTTGGAGCCTGAAGGGCGGCCTGGGTTGGAGCCTGAAGGGCGGCCTGGGTTGGAGCCTGAAGGGCGGCCTGGGTTGGAGCCTGAAGGGCGGCCTGGGTTGGGGCCTGGGGGGCGGCCTGGGTTGGGGCCTGAAGGGCGGCCTGGGTTGGAGCCTGAAGGGCGGCCTGGGTTGGGGCCTGAAGGGCGGCCTGGGTTGGAGCCTGAAGGGCGGCCTGGGTTGGGGCCTGAAGGGCGGCCTGGGTTGGAGCCTGAAGGGCGGCCTGGGTTGGGGCCTGAAGGGCGGCCTGGGTTGGAGCCTGAAGGGCGGCCTGGGTTGGAGCCTGAAGGGCGGCCTGGGTTGGGGCCTGAAGGGCGGCCTGGGTTGGGGCCTGAAGGGCGGCCTGGGTTGGAGCCTGAAGGGCGGCCTGGGTTGGAGCCTGAAGGGCGGCCTGGGTTGGAGCCTGAAGGGCGGCCTTGGCTTTCCGTTTCTGGGCCCCTCCTTGGTTGCCGTTGCTGCGTCTGTTCGCCGACATTGCAGGAGGGCGGGGCAGAAGCGGGACGATGGAGGCGTCGCCACCTGATCACAGTTCAGAAGAATTTTACTGAATAACGGATGAAATTTTATTCAAACCCACCAAACTTTATTCACACCAACAATGAATCCAGATCTCTAATTTATAAGTGATAGAAAAAGAGGAAATGACGCAGGAAAGCTTTGGTTTTATAATCAGCAGAAAAACCAAGAAATTAATTATTGTTGCAATGAATAAAGTTTAAATTCAGCCAACAGATCAACAAACTTTCAATCCTGGTGATTTTCTCCTGAAATGCAAATTGGAACAGAAGAAGTCGGTTTGTGGTCTTGGTATGTACGCTAATCGGATGGTACCGCCACATAGGACGTGACACGTAGGACGTGACACGTGGGACGTGACACGTGGGACGGGACACGTGGGACGTGACACGTAGGACGTGACACGTGGGACGGGACACGTGGGACGGGACAAGTAGGACGTGACACGTGGGACGTGACACGTAGGACGTGACACGTGGGACGGGACACGTGGGACGGGACACGTGGGACGTGACACGTGGGACGGGACAAGTAGGACGTGACACGTGGGACGGGACACGTGGGACGGGACACGTGGGACGTGACACGTAGGACGTGACACGTGGGACGGGACACGTGGGACGGGACACGTGGGACGTGACACGTGGGACGGGACAAGTAGGACGTGACACGTGGGACGGGACACGTGGGACGGGACACGTGGGACGGGACACGTGGGACGTGACACGTAGGACGTGACACGTGGGACGTGACACGTGGGACGGGACACGTGGGACGGGACACGTGGGACGTGACACGTAGGACGTGACACGTGGGACGGGACACGTGGGACGGGACACGTGGGACGTGACACGTGGGACGGGACACGTGGGACGTGACACGTAGGACGTGACACGTGGGACGGGACACGTGGGACGGGACACGTGGGACGTGACACGTGGGACGGGACAAGTAGGACGTGACGTCTGGATTCTGCTGCAGGAATCTGGATTCTGCTGCAGGAATCTGGATTCTGCTGCGGGAATCTGGATTCTGCTGCGGGAATCTGGATTCTGCTGCGGGAATCTGGTTTCTGCTGCGGGAATCTGGATTCTGCTGCGGGAATCTGGATTCTGCTGCGGGAATCTGGATTCTGCTGCGGGAATCTGGATTCTGCTGCGGGAATCTGGATTCTGCTGCGGGAATCTGGATTCTGCTGCGGGAATCTGGATTCTGCTGCAGGAATCTGGATTCTGCTGCAGGAATCTGGATTCTGCTGCGGGAATCTGGATTCTGCTGCGGGAATCTGGATTCTGCTGCGGGAATCTGGTTTCTGCTGCGGGAATCTGGATTCTGCTGCAGGAATCTGGTTTCTGCTGCGGGAATCTGGTTTCTGCTGCGGGAATCTGGTTTCTGCTGCGGGAATCTGGTTTCTGCTGCAGGAATCTGGATTCTGCTGCGGGAATCTGGATTCTGCTGCGGGAATCTGGATTCTGCTGCGGGAATCTGGATTCTGCTGCGGGAATCTGGATTCTGCTGCAGGAATCTGGATTCTGCTGCGGGAATCTGGATTCTGCTGCGGGAATCTGGATTCTGCTGCGGGAATCTGGATTCTGCTGCGGGAATCTGGATTCTGCTGCGGGAATCTGGTTTCTGCTGCGGGAATCTGGATTCTGCTGCGGGAATCTGGATTCTGCTGCGGGAATCTGGATTCTGCTGCGGGAATCTGGATTCTGCTGCGGGAATCTGGATTCTGCTGCGGGAATCTGGTTTCTGCTGCGGGAATCTGGTTTCTGCTGCGGGAATCTGGATTCTGCTGCGGGAATCTGGATTCTGCTGCGGGAATCTGGATTCTGCTGCGGGAATCTGGATTCTGCTGCGGGAATCTGGTTTCTGCTGCGGGAATCTGGATTCTGCTGCGGGAATCTGGATTCTGCTGCGGGAATCTGGATTCTGCTGCAGGAATCTGGATTCTGCTGCAGGAATCTGGATTCTGCTGCAGGAATCTGGATTCTGCTGCAGGAATCTGGATTCTGCTGCAGGAATCTGGATTCTGCTGCAGGAATCTGGATTCTGCTGCGGGAATCTGGATTCTGCTGCGGGAATCTGGATTCTGCTGCGGGAATCTGGATTCTGCTGCGGGAATCTGGTTTCTGCTGCGGGAATCTGGTTTCTGCTGCGGGAATCTGGTTTCTGCTGCGGGAATCTGGATTCTGCTGCGGGAATCTGGATTCTGCTGCGGGAATCTGGATTCTGCTGCGGGAATCTGGTTTCTGCTGCGGGAATCTGGATTCTGCTGCGGGAATCTGGATTCTGCTGCGGGAATCTGGATTCTGCTGCGGGAATCTGGATTCTGCTGCGGGAATCTGGATTCTGCTGCAGGAATCTGGATTCTGCTGCAGGAATCTGGATTCTGCTGCGGGAATCTGGATTCTGCTGCGGGAATCTGGTTTCTGCTGCGGGAATCTGGATTCTGCTGCGGGAATCTGGTTTCTGCTGCGGGAATCTGGTTTCTGCTGCGGGAATCTGGTTTCTGCTGCGGGAATCTGGTTTCTGCTGCGGGAATCTGGATTCTGCTGCGGGAATCTGGATTCTGCTGCGGGAATCTGGATTCTGCTGCGGGAATCTGGATTCTGCTGCGGGAATCTGGTTTCTGCTGCGGGAATCTGGATTCTGCTGCGGGAATCTGGATTCTGCTGCAGGAATCTGGATTCTGCTGCGGGAATCTGGTTTCTGCTGCGGGAATCTGGTTTCTGCTGCGGGAATCTGGTTTCTGCTGCGGGAATCTGGTTTCTGCTGCGGGAATCTGGTTTCTGCTGCAGGAATCTGGATTCTGCTGCGGGAATCTGGATTCTGCTGCGGGAATCTGGTTTCTGCTGCGGGAATCTGGATTCTGCTGCGGGAATCTGGTTTCTGCTGCGGGAATCTGGTTTCTGCTGCGGGAATCTGGTTTCTGCTGCGGGAATCTGGATTCTGCTGCGGGAATCTGGTTTCTGCTGCGGGAATCTGGATTCTGCTGCGGGAATCTGGATTCTGCTGCGGGAATCTGGTTTCTGCTGCGGGAATCTGGATTCTGCTGCGGGAATCTGGATTCTGCTGCGGGAATCTGGATTCTGCTGCGGGAATCTGGATTCTGCTGCGGGAATCTGGATTCTGCTGCGGGAATCTGGATTCTGCTGCGGGAATCTGGATTCTGCTGCGGGAATCTGGATTCTGCTGCAGGAATCTGGATTCTGCTGCGGGAATCTGGATTCTGCTGCGGGAATCTGGATTCTGCTGCGGGAATCTGGATTCTGCTGCGGGAATCTGGTTTCTGCTGCGGGAATCTGGATTCTGCTGCGGGAATCTGGATTCTGCTGCGGGAATCTGGATTCTGCTGCGGGAATCTGGATTCTGCTGCGGGAATCTGGTTTCTGCTGCGGGAATCTGGATTCTGCTGCGGGAATCTGGTTTCTGCTGCGGGAATCTGGATTCTGCTGCGGGAATCTGGATTCTGCTGCGGGAATCTGGATTCTGCTGCGGGAATCTGGTTTCTGCTGCGGGAATCTGGATTCTGCTGCGGGAATCTGGATTCTGCTGCAGGAATCTGGATTCTGCTGCAGGAATCTGGTTTCTGCTGCAGGAATCTGGATTCTGCTGCAGGAATCTGGATTCTGCTGCAGGAATCTGGATTCTGCTGCAGGAATCTGGATTCTGCTGCAGGAATCTGGATTCTGCTGCAGGAATCTGGTTTCTGCTGCAGGAATCTGGATTCTGCTGCAGGAATCTGGATTCTGCTGCAGGAATCTGGATTCTGCTGCAGGAATCTGGTTTCTGCTGCGGGAATCTGGTTTCTGCTGCGGGAATCTGGATTCTGCTGCGGGAATCTGGTTTCTGCTGCGGGAATCTGGATTCTGCTGCGGGAATCTGGATTCTGCTGCGGGAATCTGGATTCTGCTGCGGGAATCTGGTTTCTGCTGCGGGAATCTGGATTCTGCTGCAGGAATCTGGTTTCTGCTGCAGGAATCTGGATTCTGCTGCAGGAATCTGGATTCTGCTGCAGGAATCTGGATTCTGCTGCAGGAATCTGGATTCTGCTGCGGGAATCTGGATTCTGCTGCGGGAATCTGGATTCTGCTGCAGGAATCTGGATTCTGCTGCAGGAATCTGGTTTCTGCTGCAGGAATCTGGATTCTGCTGCAGGAATCTGGATTCTGCTGCGGGAATCTGGTTTCTGCTGCGGGAATCTGGATTCTGCTGCGGGAATCTGGATTCTGCTGCAGGAATCTGGTTTCTGCTGCAGGAATCTGGATTCTGCTGCGGGAATCTGGTTTCTGCTGCAGGAATCTGGATTCTGCTGCAGGAATCTGGATTCTGCTGCAGGAATCTGGTTTCTGCTGCAGGAATCTGGATTCTGCTGCAGGAATCTGGATTCTGCTGCAGGAATCTGGATTCTGCTGCAGGAATCTGGTTTCTGCTGCAGGAATCTGGATTCTGCTGCAGGAATCTGGATTCTGCTGCGGGAATCTGGATTCTGCTGCGGGAATCTGGATTCTGCTGCGGGAATCTGGATTCTGCTGCAGGAATCTGGATTCTGCTGCGGGAATCTGGATTCTGCTGCGGGAATCTGGATTCTGCTGCAGGAATCTGGATTCTGCTGCAGGAATCTGGTTTCTGCTGCAGGAATCTGGATTCTGCTGCAGGAATCTGGTTTCTGCTGCAGGAATCTGGATTCTGCTGCAGGAATCTGGATTCTGCTGCAGGAATCTGGTTTCTGCTGCAGGAATCTGGATTCTGCTGTTTCTTAAAACATTTTGAGGCAAAAGTTCTACGAAGCGACTTGAAGTTCTGCAGAAAAAGCCGTAGGTCTGAATCTGGGAAAACATCTGAAACATGCAGGACTGACCCGGCATCACATGATGTCATGTTTTTTATGTTTCTTGAGCTCAGTAAAGGAGCATATCCCACCGGTCCAGACCCCATGGTGGTCGTAGCGGTGGACCAGTGGACACTGGGAGCCGGGTGGACTTACAGGGTGTGTGACTGGTGAAAAACACAAAGGAAACTCCAGGATGAAGCCGGAACTTCCCTTTCTGGTCAGACGGGCGAAACACGACGCTGCCGCCGCTCACAGCCCGGCACATCTCGTGGATCAGATACCTGCAGAAAACCAGAGACCTGAAGGATCCAAGAAGAGGACAAGACCCAGAAGATCCTGAACTCACCTGATGCACCCTCTTCTGGCGATGACCTCCGCATGACTGTCATTCAGAACGTCGCCTGAAGGAGAAACCAACATCAAACTGCAGCAAAACCAGAAACTTCTAGAATCTCCAGGTCCGGTCCTGGAGGTCTACCAGGTCCGGTCCTGGAGGTCTACCAGGTCCGGTCCTGGAGGTCTACCACGTCTCCAGGTCCAGACTCGGAGGTCTACCAGGTCCGGTCCTGGAGGTCTACCACGTCTCCAGGTCCAGACTCGGAGGTCTACCAGGTCCGGTCCTGGAGGTCTACCACGTCTCCAGGTCCAGACTCGGAGGTCTACCAGGTCCGGTCCTGGAGGTCTACCACGTCTCCAGGTCCAGACTCGGAGGTCTACCAGGTCCGGTCCTGGAGGTCTACCACGTCTCCAGGTCCAGACTCGGAGGTCTACCAGGTCCGGTCCTGGAGGTCTACCACGTCTCCAGGTCCAGACTCGGAGGTCTACCAGGTCCGGTCCTGGAGGTCTACCACGTCTCCAGGTCCAGACTCGGAGGTCTACCAGGTCCGGTCCTGGAGGTCTACCACGTCTCCAGGTCCAGACTCGGAGGTCTACCAGGTCCGGTCCTGGAGGTCTACCACGTCTCCAGGTCCAGACTCGGAGGTCTACCAGGTCCGGTCCTGGAGGTCTACCACGTCTCCAGGTCCAGACTCGGAGGTCTACCAGGTCCGGTCCTGGAGGTCTACCACGTCTCCAGGTCCAGACTCGGAGGTCTACCAGGTCCGGTCCTGGAGGTCTACCACGTCTCCAGGTCCAGACTCGGAGGTCTACCAGGTCCGGTCCTGGAGGTCTACCACGTCTCCAGGTCCAGACTCGGAGGTCTACCAGGTCCGGTCCTGGAGGTCTACCACGTCTCCAGGTCCAGACTCGGAGGTCTACCAGGTCCGGTCCTGGAGGTCTACCACGTCTCCAGGTCCAGACTCGGAGGTCTACCAGGTCCGGTCCTGGAGGTCTACCACGTCTCCAGGTCCGGTTCTGGAGACCTGGACCTGAAGCTCCTGTGTTGGTGTCCGGTCGGGGACTCCCACGCTGCACTTTGGTCAAACCAGCCAAACCAGTAGAATAATATCTCCCCATTCCCACCAGAGGTGGCGCTGCACTAGTATTTAGCAGAAGAGAGGACCAGACCGGCGTGAAGACCAGGTCCACCATCGGGGACAGGTAGACCAGGTCCTCCATCGGGGACAGGTAGACCAGGCCCTCCATCGGGGACATGTAGACCAGGTCCTCCATCGGGGACATGTAGACCAGGTCCCCCATCGGGGACATGTAGACCAGGTCCTCCATCGGGGACATGTAGACCAGGTCCTCCATCGGGGACATGTAGACCAGGTCCTCCATCGGGGACATGTAGACCAGGTCCCCCATCGGGGACATGTAGACCAGGTCCTCCATCGGGGACATGTAGACCAGGTCCCCCATCGGGGACAGGTAGACCAGGTCCTCCATCAGGGACATGTAGACCAGGTCCTCCATCGGGGACAGGTAGACCAGGTCCTCCAGGTAGACCAGGTCCTCCATCGGGGACAGGTAGACCAGGTCCTCCATCGGGGACATGTAGACCAGGTCCCCCATCGGGGACATGTAGACCAGGTCCTCCATCGGGGACATGTAGACCAGGTCCCCCATCGGGGACATGTAGACCAGGTCCTCCATCGGGGACATGTAGACCAGGTCCCCCATCGGGGACAGGTAGACCAGGTCCTCCATCAGGGACATGTAGACCAGGTCCTCCATCGGGGACAGGTAGACCAGGTCCTCCAGGTAGACCAGGTCCTCCATCGGGGACAGGTAGACCAGGTCCTCCAGGTAGACCAGGTCCTCCATCGGGGACAGGTAGACCAGGTTCTGGACCTGCAGGAGGAAGATGGACTGACATCACCAACCTCTGGGACTCATGGATGCCTGTCCAATGCATTTGGTCCCCGTTCCCATGGAAACCACCTCCATCTCAGCTGGAACAGAAACACGTTTCAGGCTCATCACGTGGTTTTTGCAGCGTCTACACGCCCCCCCCCCGGTCCAACCTGAGTCCGGGTCTCCGGACCTGGTGATCTGGACCACAGCGGCCAGCTGGGTCCACTCTCTGCCCGGTTCGGGCTTCCCTCTGCGGGGAAGCTGCGTGAACCTCCGGTAGCACAGCTCCGCGACCTGGTCGCTGCTGATCATGGTGAGGCGCGTGCTCAGTAAACATCAGGAAGAACCACGTCTCGCAGGTCCCGACAACCGGAAGTACTTCCTCTGAGGGAAGGGAAGTGACTGTCACAACAAAAGCCCTGATATGGAGAGATTTCAAAGTAAAGGATGAAGTTTGTGTTTTTGTTTGTTGGAAAATTATTTTAAATACAGGTACATCTCAGAAAACTAGAATATTATGGAAAAGTTCAAAATTTTTTGTCACTCATGTCAGACTGTGAAACCTATATATTATATAGACTCATTACTCATAGGAGGGTCAATGACCATCTTCTGGACATCTGTCCGCTCAGCAGTCTTCCCCAGGATTGTGTCGCCGCCTGACCCAGAGACCATTTAAAGGTTCAGGATACCTTTGCAGGTATTGAGTTAATTAGTTGATTAGGGTGTGAAACCATGACTTTCTAAGATTGAAGTTTTGCACAAAATTGTAATTTCTGACACTGCATTTCGGGTTTTCATTACCTATGTTAATAATTAATATCTATATAATTTTTCATGTCGCCACAGACAGCTTGCTGGTTGGGTTGCCATGGTGACCTCCTGCATCCGAGCCAAACATCAGCAGGTGCGTCGATGCAGTGGCTTGAAAAGCTGCCACTGGACTCTCTACCTGTCTCTATCAACACGTCCTCCCAAGGTAGTCTTTCCCCAGTCTGTACCCACTGACGCACGGGGTTTAGGTCTTTATCAGTCTCTTACTGTGTGGCCAAATCTGTTGTGTCAACAACCTCCAAGGAGCAGCAAGTTGGCTCAACAGCAGAAGCATCCCCCACTTCCTCCCTGAGCTCTCTCTGGCATCCCTTTGGTCGCAGTAGCCACAACTGGTCACTGCACATGGACGTCAGGATAGAGCGTCAGCATTGGTGTGTTGCGCCCCAAGTCGGTGAACAACATTGAAGTGAAAGGACTGCAGTTCCACTAGCCACCATGCGACCTGGCCCTCAGGCTCTCTGAAAGACATCAACCACTGTAGTGCTGAGTGGTCTGTCCTGATGCTGAAAGACACACAGAATAGATAATACTTGAAGTAGCGAGCAGCTAACACAACAGTAAGTAGTTCACGTCACGGCGTTCACTTTTATTAAAGACACGACTGAAATAATCCACTACTCGCTCACCCTCAGGCCTGACCTGTGCTAGCACTGCTCCCATGCCAACATCACTAGCGTCAGTGTCCAATGTGAATAGCAATGTGGGGTCGGGGGCGTTAGGACAGGGGCAATTATGAGGGCTTGCTTTAGGGTGGCAAATGCCTCCTGGCAGTCTGCAGTCGATAGAAAGGATTGGTTGTTCTGGAGCAGACGAAAAAGGGGGGAGCCAATGAAGGAAAAACCCTGAACAAACCTCCGATAGTCAGAGGCCAGCCCTAGGAAGCTTTTGAGTTGCATCTGGTTCCCTGGAACTAACCCGTCTTTAATAGCCTCGATTTTCTCCTGGAGTGTGCTAATACCCCCTCCATCCACCTTGTGGCCCAAAAACTCCACTTCCCGCCACATAAAGTGACACTTATCTGGGTGCGACTTTAGTCCAGCAGCAGCAATCCTCTCCAGCACCAGCCGCAGAGAGTCCGACGCAGCACGGAAGGACCTCCCTTGAACAAGGTCATCATCTAAGTACACCAGACACTTCTATCGGGGAACACTGGCCAGAACCTGGTCCATAAGTCTCTCAAATGTCCCTAGAGCATTACACAGTCCAAAACTCAGAACCTTAAACTGCCAATGTCCTCTGCCAGTACTAAATCTGGTTTTTGGTCTCGATTCAGGTGTGAGGGGAACTTGCCAGCACCCACTCCTTAGATCCAGTGACGAGAACCAAGACAAGCCTAACACCAGATCTAGGGTCTCATCCACTCGAGAGAAGGGGTAACAGTCCTTTTTAGTCACTTTGTTGAGAGGACGGTAATCCACACAAAACCTCCACCTTGTGCTCTTATTCTTTAGGACCATGACCACAGCAGATGACCAAGGGCTGTCTGAGGGTTCAATTATGTCTGCGTCCAGCATGACTTGAATTTCCTTTTCTGCAGCCTCCTGCCGTATCACGGGCAGCCGGCACGGGTGTACCCTAATGGGTGGCGCCTCCCCAGTATCAATATGGTGCTCAATCAGGTGCGTAACACCCACTTCACTGTCACTGAGGGCGAACAAGTCATTAAATTCACACAGGACCTGCCACAGCTCCCTCTGTTGCTGGTCATCCAAGCCGTCACAGTTACACCGGACAGCCTCCATGTGGTCCTCTGGCACGCTCTGCTGCTGTTGGCTCAAGGGGGTGTTGTCTGCAGTTGATGTGGTACAAGTAGACGGTGCAGGTGGGCTGGGCTGAATCATTTCACCACCTGGGTTGACTATTTCTGAGAAAGAGGATATGCAGTAGGAGGATACAGCAGGGGGAATCTGATTGCAGGGGGGAATTAAATGGATAACCCCCCCCCCGGCAGAATGAGTACACCCAATCCCAAGTCCATTACACACCCTGTGAATCTCAGAAAGTCCAGACCCAGTACACAGGGGTCTTTCACATCTGCTACCCAGGCAGAGAAAGATACAGATAGATACCCTATGGTGAAAACAAATGTCCCTCTACCTTTCATTGCGGCCGTCTGACCAGTCACTGTTCGCAGTTTTACATAAGTTGGCTCTAAAGTAGTCCCAGCTGGAACAACATCTGGCCTCACTAATGTGGCCGTAGAACCTGTGTCTGCCAAGGCTGGGAAGGAAACATTCCCAACTAGCACTGGAACATGGCAATGAAAACCAACTTCTGTCCAGCCCACAGTTTCTACAGCGTCAGCATGGGGGCTATTTCTGATGAACCCCTCCTCTGGTAGGAATTTCTGTTCCCAGTGAGTGTTTGACGGGGCCCTTGTCACCCGGGCTACACGGACCCTTTCCCGTTTCCCTCCTGACGTTTAGCCTCTGGACAGTGGCGAAGAGTGTGACCTGGCTGTGGCACAGTGTTCAGCGAGAGCCTCTCACTTCCACCGCACACCGGCATGTCTATTGAGCATTCGTCGGCTTCTTTCTTCACCTGCAGGCCGGCGTTCGAGTTTGGAAACACCTTTCTGGCCTCCCTCCGGAATATCAGCTCTCACGGTGGGGCAAATCTCGAGCTTCTGACACAAATGTAATGCTCCGTGCTCACAGGTAAATAACCAGTCGACTCGGATCTCTTTGGGTTGATTCATTGACAGCTTTAGGAATAAGAGCTGCTGTTTCAGCCACATCTCATGCTCAACTAACTCACGTAGTCTCACTCTCCCAACTTTCCATTTCCGTTTGCACTCCCCAGAGTTCACCCATCACAACATCTACCTCATCCTACCTCAACATACCTCGTCCCTCAGTCCAGCGGCAGTCTGTGGCCACAAGATCTGTACGCAAGTGGCCACGGAAGGCTACGGAAACCCTGCAGGTTGCTTTGAGACGACTGACTGGGATGTTTTTTTGTGATGCACATGGAAGGACATTCACATACTCCCGGACTGTATTACGGATTACAAGAACTTCTGTACGGATAATGTAGTCCCCACTACATCAATACGCTGCCCCCCCAACAATAAGCCATGGGCAACTCCTCCGTCCCCTTCCTGTCTTCAGGAAAAAGTACAGGGAGGAGATAAGGAGAGCACAATGAGGTAAAGGACAAGATCCTGATGGCGAGGAGCGGGACAGGAGGAAGCTGGAGAGCAAATTGGTCCAAAACAACACCAGGGATGTGTGGAATGAGATGAGAAACCTAACTGGTCAAACAACAGAGATGGACGGAGACCATCAGACGGCCAATGAGTGAAAGCTGTTCTTCAACAGGTATAATGTTGTGGACACGTCCCTCCCCCCTCCCACACCTTATCGGGGGTTATCACACCTGCAAGACACTCCTACTTCCCTTCCACCATCACTGTCTTCCTCTCCAGACATGTCCCAGCCTCCCGTCAACATCAGCAGGGATGTTGTGAGGGTGGAGCTCAGTGGCCTACGCCCAGACAGGTCTGCAGGCTCGGATGCTAGAGCCCCAAACTTCTGGAAGGACCCAGCTGTGTGATGTCTTCCAGCACATTTTCCAACTGAGCCTGAACATGAACTCCTGATTGGAGCAGACAACGCTATCGTCTACCTGCTGCACCAACCCTACAA
>NC_136620.1:44543821-44575046 GCF_933228915.1 Telmatherina bonti
GTCCAGCTATAGTCCAGGTACAGTCCAGCTATAGTCCAGGTACAGTCCAGCTATAGTCCAGCTATAGTCCAGGTACAGTCCAGCTATAGTCCAGCTATAGTCCAGGTACAGTCCAGCTATAGTCCAGGTACAGTCCAGCTATAGTCCAGCTATAGTCCAGGTACAGTCCAGGTACAGTCCAGCTATAATCCAGGTACAGTCCAGGTACAGTCCAGCTATAGTCCAGGTACAGTCCAGCTATAGTCCAGGTACAGTCCAGGTACAGTCCAGCTATAGTCCAGCTATAGTCCAGGTACAGTCCAGGTACAGTCCAGCTATAGTCCAGGTACAGTCCAGGTACAGTCCAGCTATAGTCCAGGTACAGTCCAGGCACAGTCCAGCTATAGTCCAGCTATAGTCCAGGTACAGTCCAGGTACAGTCCAGCTATAGTCCAGGTACAGTCCAGGTACAGTCCAGGTATTGTCCAGGTACAGTCCAGGTATTGTCCAGGTACAGTCCAGGTATTGTCCAGGTACAGTCCAGCTATAGTCCAGGTACAGTCCAGCTATAGTCCAGGTATTGTCCAGGTACAGTCCAGCTATAGTCCAGGTACAGTCCAGCTATAGTCCAGGTATAGTCCAGGTATAGTCCAGGTACAGTCCAGCTATAGTCCAGGTATAGTCCAGGTATAGTCCAGGTACAGTCCAGCTATAGTCCAGGTATTGTCCAGGTACAGTCCAGCTATAGTCCAGGTACAGTCCAGCTATAGTCCAGGTATAGTCCAGGTATAGTCCAGGTACAGTCCAGCTATAGTCCAGGTACAGTCCAGGTACAGTCCAGCTATAGTCCAGGTACAGTCCAGGTACAGTCCAGGTATTGTCCAGGTACAGTCCAGGTATTGTCCAGGTACAGTCCAGGTATTGTCCAGGTACAGTCCAGCTATAGTCCAGGTACAGTCCAGCTATAGTCCAGGTATTGTCCAGGTACAGTCCAGCTATAGTCCAGGTACAGTCCAGCTATAGTCCAGGTATAGTCCAGGTATAGTCCAGGTACAGTCCAGCTATAGTCCAGGTATAGTCCAGGTATAGTCCAGGTACAGTCCAGCTATAGTCCAGGTATTGTCCAGGTACAGTCCAGCTATAGTCCAGGTACAGTCCAGCTATAGTCCAGGTATAGTCCAGGTATAGTCCAGGTACAGTCCAGCTATAGTCCAGGTATAGTCCAGGTACAGTCCAGCTATAGTCCAGGTACAGTCCAGCTATAGTCCAGGTACAGTCCAGCTATAGTCCAGGTATAGTCCAGGTATAGTCCAGCTATAGTCCAGGTACAGTCCAGCTATAGTCCAGGTATTGTCCAGGTACAGTCCAGGTATTGTCCAGGTATAGTCCAGGTACAGTCAAGGTATAGTCCAGGTATTGTCCAGGTACAGTCCAGGTATAGTCCAGGTACAGTCCAGGTATTGTCCAGGTATTGTCCAGGTACAGTCCAGGTATAGTCCAGGTATTGTCCAGGTACAGTCCAGGTACAGTCCAGGTATAGTCCAGGTATTGTCCAGGTACAGTCCAGGTATTGTCCAGGTATTGTCCAGGTATAGTCCAGGTATAGTCCAGGTATTGTCCAGGTATTGTCCAGGTACTGTCCAGGTACAGTCCAGGTATTGTCCAGGTATTGTCCAGGTACAGTCCAGCTATAGTCCAGGTACAGTCCAGCTATAGTCCAGGTACAGTCCAGGTACAGTCCAGCTATAGTCCAGGTACAGTCCAGCTATAGTCCAGCTATAGTCCAGGTACAGTCCAGCTATAGTCCAGCTATAGTCCAGGTACAGTCCAGCTATAGTCCAGGTACAGTCCAGGTACAGTCCAGCTATAGTCCAGGTACAGTCCAGGTACAGTCCAGCTATAGTCCAGGTACAGTCCAGGTACAGTCCAGGCACAGTCCAGCTATAGTCCAGCTATAGTCCAGGTACAGTCCAGGTACAGTCCAGGTATTGTCCAGGTACAGTCCAGGTATTGTCCAGGTATTGTCCAGGTACAGTCCAGCTATAGTCCAGGTACAGTCCAGGTACAGTCCAGCTATAGTCCAGGTATTGTCCAGGTACAGTCCAGGTATTATCCAGGTATAGTCCAGGTACAGTCAAGGTATAGTCCAGGTATAGTCCAGGTACTGTCCAGGTACAGTCCAGGTACAGTCCAGGTATTGTCCAGGTACAGTCCAGGTACAGTCCAGGTATAGTCCAGGTATTGTCCAGGTACAGTCCAGGTATAGTCCAGGTATTGTCCAGGTACAGTCCAGGTATAGTCCAGGTATAGTCCAGGTATTGTCCAGGTATTGTCCAGGTACTGTCCAGGTACAGTCCAGGTACTGTCCAGGTATTGTCCAGGTACAGTCCAGGTATAGTCCAGGTACAGTCCAGGTACAGTCCAGGTATTGTCCAGGTACAGTCCAGGTATTGTCCAGGTACAGTCCAGGTATAGTCCAGGTACAGTCCAGGTATTGTCCAGGTACAGTGCACGTACAGTCCAGGTATTGTCCAGGTACAGTCCAGGTATTGTCCAGGTATAGTCCAGGTACAGTCCAGGTATAGTCCAGGTACAGTCCAGGTACAGTCCAGGTATAGTCCAGGTATAGTCCAGGTTAAGTCCAGGCAGAGTCCAGGTGAAGTCCAGGTACAGGTACAGTCCAGGTCCAGTCCAGGTATAGTCCAGGTATAGTCCAGGTTAAGTCCAGGCAGAGTCCAGGTGAAGTCCAGGTACAGTCCAGGTACAGTCCAGGTACAGTCCAGGTATAGTCCAGGTTAAGTCCAGGCAGAGTCCAGGTGAAGTCCAGGTACAGTCCAGGTCCAGTCCAGGTATAGTCCAGGTACAGTCCAGGTACAGTCCAGGTGAAGTCCAGGAAGAGTCCAGGTGAAGTCCAGGTACAGTCCAGGTACAGTCCAGGTATTGTCCAGGTGAAGTCCAGGTACAGGTACAGTCCAGGTACAGTCCAGGTATAGTCCAGGTATAGTCCAGGTATTGTCCAGGTATAGTCCAGGTGAAGTCCAGGTACAGTCCAGGTATAGTCCAGGTATAGTCCAGGTATAGTCCAGGTTAAGTCCAGGCAGAGTCCAGGTGAAGTCCAGGTACAGTCCAGGTCCAGTCCAGGTATAGTCCAGGTACAGTCCAGGTACAGTCCAGGTGAAGTCCAGGAAGAGTCCAGGTGAAGTCCAGGTACAGTCCAGGTCCAGTCCAGGTACAGTCCAGGTATTGTCCAGGTGAAGTCCAGGTACAGGTACAGTCCAGGTACAGTCCAGGTATAGTCCAGGTACAGTCCAGGTACAGTCCAGGTATTGTCCAGGTACAGTCCAGGTACAGTCCAGGTATTGTCCAGGTATAGTCCAGGTGAAGTCCAGGTACAGGTACAGTCCAGGTACAGTCCAGGTATAGTCCAGGTTAAGTCCAGGCAGAGTCCAGGTACAGTCCAGGTCCAGTCCAGGTATAGTCCAGGTATAGTCCAGGTATAGTCCAGGTTAAGTCCAGGCAGAGTCCAGGCAGAGTCCAGGTACAGTCCAGGTATAGTCCAGGTTAAGTCCAGGCAGAGTCCAGGTACAGTCCAGGTCCAGTCCAGGTATAGTCCAGGTATAGTCCAGGTACAGTCCAGGTACAGTCCAGGCAGAGTCCAGGCAGAGTCCAGGCAGAGTCCAGGTGAAGTCCAGGTACAGTCCAGGTCCAGTCCAGGTATAGTCCAGGTATAGTCCAGGTACAGTCCAGGTGAAGTCCAGGTGAAGTCCAGGCAGAGTCCAGGTGAAGTCCAGGTCCAGTCCAGGTATAGTCCAGGTGAAGTCCAGGCAGAGTCCAGGTCCAGTCCAGGTCCAGTCCAGGTACAGTCCAGGTGAAGTCCAGGTGAAGTCCAGGCAGAGTCCAGGTGAAGTCCAGGTCCAGTCCAGGTCCAGTCCAGGTATAGTCCAGGTGAAGTCCAGGCAGAGTCCAGGTCCAGTCCAGGTCCAGTCCAGGTCCAGTCCAGGTGAAGTCCAGGCAGAGTCCAGGTATAGTCCAGGACAGGACAGATCTACATGCAGGTGAAGCAGCGTCTCACCAGGTGTGACTTCTTGGAAGCCATGTCTCCTTCCCCACCTTGTCTATGCAGAACTTCTGGGGACCGTTACTTCCTGCAGGTGAAACACGTCGTTACAGGTGAGCAGCTTCATCACCAGGTACTGCAAAGAAACCTTCATTGTCCTGGCGAGACTCCACCTGCACCTCCTCCTCCTCTACCTCTATCATCTCCTCCTCCTCCTCCATCACTTCCTCCTCCTCTACCTCCATCACCTCCTCCTCCTCTACCTCTATCATCTCCTCCTCCTCCTCCATCACTTCCTCCTCCTCTACCTCCATCACCTCCTCCTCCTCTACCTCTATCATCTCCTCCTCCTCTACCTCTATCATCTCCTCCTCCTCCTCCTCCATCACTTCCTCCTCCTCTACCTCCATCACCTCCTCCTCCTCTACCTCCATCACCTCCTCCTCCTCTACCTCTATCATCTCCTCCTCCTCTACCTCTATCACCTCCTCCACCACCTCCATCACCTCCTCCTCCTCTACCTCTATCACCTCCTCCACCACCTCCTCCTCTACCTCTATCACCTCCTCCTCCTCTACCTCCATCACCTCCTCCTCCTCTACCTCTATCATCTCCTCCTCCTCCATCACTTCCTCCTCCTCTACCTCCATCACCTCCTCCTCCTCTACCTCCATCACCTCCTCCTCCTCTACCTCCATCACCTCCTCCTCCTCTACCTCCATCACCTCCTCCTCCTCTACCTCTATCATCTCCTCCTCCTCTACCTCTATCATCTCCTCCTCCTCCATCACTACCTCCTCCACCACCTCCTCCTCTACCTCTATCACCTCCTCCTCCTCTACCTCCATCACCTCCTCCTCCTCTACCTCTATCATCTCCTCCTCCTCTACCTCTATCACCTCCTCCACCACCTCCTCCTCCTCTACCTCTATCATCTCCTCCTCCTCTACCTCTATCATCTCCTCCTCCTCCTCCTCCACCACCTCCTCCTCCTCTACCTCCATCACCTCCTCCTCCTCTACTTCTATCACTTCCTCCTCCACCTCCATCACCTCCCCCTCCTCCTCCACCTCCATCACCTCCTCCTCCTCTACCTCCATCACCTCCTCCTTCTCCACCCCATCACCTCCTCCTCCTCCACCTCCATCACCTCCTCCTCCTCTACTTCTATCACTTCCTCCTCCACCCATCACCTCCTCCTCCTCCACCTCCATCACCTCCTCCTCCTCTACTTCTATCACTTCCTCCTCCACCTCCATCACCTCCTCCTCCTCTACCTCTATCACCTCCTCCTCCACCACCTCCATCACCTCCTCCTCCTCTACCTCTATCATCTCCTCCTCCTCCACCTCCATCACCTCCTCCTCCTCTACCTCCTCCTCCTCCACCTCCATCACTTCCTCCTCCTCTACCTCTATCATCTCCTCCTCCACCACCTCCATCACCTCCTTCTCCACCACCTCCATCACCTCCTCCTCCTCCACCTCCATCACCTCCTCCTCCTCTACTTCTATCACTTCCTCCTCTACCTCTATCACCTCCTCCTCCACCTCCATCACCTCCTCCTCCTCTACCTCTATCACCTCCTCCTCCTCCTCCTCCATCACTTCCTCCTCCTCTACCTCCATCACCTCCTCCTCCTCCACCTCCATCACCTCCTCCTCCTCTACTTCTATCACTTCCTCCTCCACCTCCATCACCTCCTCCTCCTCTACTTCTATCACTTCCTCCTCTACCTCTATCACCTCCTCCTCTACCTCCATCACCTCCTCCTCCTCTACCTCTATCACCTCCTCCTCCTCCACCTCCATCTCCTCTACCTCTATCACCTCCTCCTCCACCACCTCTATCACCTCCTCCTCCTCTACCTCTATCACCTCCTCCTCTACCTCCATCACCTCCTCCTCCTCTACCTCTATCACCTCCTCCTCCTCCACCTCCATCTCCTCTACCTCTATCATCTCCTCCTCCTCTACCTCTATCATCTCCTCCTCCTCCTCCTCCATCACTTCCTCCTCCTCTACCTCCATCACCTCCTCCTCCTCCATCACTTCCTCCTCCTCTACCTCCATCACCTCCTCCTCCTCTACCTCCATCACCTCCTCCTCCTCTACCTCTATCATCTCCTCCTCCTCCTCCTCCTCCATCACTTCCTCCTCCTCTACCTCCATCACCTCCTCCTCCTCTACCTCTATCATCTCCTCCTCCTCTACCTCTATCACCTCCATCACCTCCTCCTCCTCTACCTCTATCATCTCCTCCTCCTCTACCTCTATCACCTCCTCCACCACCTCCATCACCTCCTCCTCCTCTACCTCTATCACCTCCTCCTCCACCACCTCCATCACCTCCTCCTCCTCTACCATCTCCTCCTCCTCTACCTCTATCATCTCCTCCTCCTCCTCCTCCACCACCTCCTCCTCCTCTACCTCCATCACCTCCTCCTCCTCTACTTCTATCACTTCCTCCTCCACCTCCATCACCTCCCCCTCCTCCTCCACCTCCATCACCTCCTCCTCCTCTACCTCCATCACCTCCTCCTTCTCCACCCCATCACCTCCTCCTCCTCCACCTCCATCACCTCCTCCTCCTCTACTTCTATCACTTCCTCCTCTACCTCTATCACCTCCTACTCCTCCACCTCCATCACCTCCTCCTCCTCTATCACCTCCTCCTCCACCTCCATCACCTCCTCCTCCTCTACCTCTATCACCTCCTCCTCCACCACCTCCATCACCTCCTCCTCCTCTACCTCTATCATCTCCTCCTCCTCTACCTCCATCACCTCCTCCTCCTCTACCTCCTCCTCCTCCATCACCTCCTCCTCCTCTACCTCTATCATCTCCTCCTCCACCACCTCCATCACCTCCTCCTCCTCTACCTCTATCACCTCCTCCTCCTCTACCTCCATCACCTCCTCCTCCTCTACCTCCATCACCTCCTCCTCCTCCACCTCCATCACTTCCTCCTCCTCTACCTCTATCACCTCCTCCTCCACCACCTCCATCACCTCCTCCTCCTCCACCTCCATCACCTCCTCCTCCCATACTTCTATCACTTCCTCCTCTACCTCTATCACCTCCTCCTCCTCCACCTCCATCACCTCCTCCTCCTCTACCTCTATCACCTCCTCCTCCTCCATCACTTCCTCCTCCTCTACCTCCATCACCTCCTCCTCCTCCACCTCCATCACCTCCTCCTCCTCTACTTCTATCACTTCCTCCTCTACCTCTATCACCTCCTCCTCCTCCACCTCCATCACCTCCTCCTCCTCTACCTCTATCACCTCCTCCTCCTCGTCCTCCATCACTTCCTCCTCCTCTACCTCCATCATCTCCTCCTCCTCCACCTCCATCACCTCCTCCTCCACCTCCTCCATCACCTCCTCCTCCTCTACTTCTATCACTTCCTCCTCCACCTCCATCACCTCCTCCTCCTCTACTTCTATCACTTCCTCCTCTACCTCCATCACCTCCTCCTCCTCCACCTCCTCCTCTACTTCTATCACCTCCTCCTCTACCTCTATCACCTCCTCCTCTACCTCCATCACCTCCTCCTCCTCCACCTCCATCACCTCCTCCTCCTCCACCTCCATCACCTCCTCCTCCTCTACTTCTATCACTTCCTCCTCTACCTCTATCACCTCCTCCTCTACCGCCATCTCCTCCTCCTCCTCCATCACCTCCTCCTCCTCTACCTCTATCACCTCCTCCTCCTCCACCTCCATCACCTCCTCCTCCTCTACCTCTATCACCTCCTCCTCCTCGTCCTCCATCACTTCCTCCTCCTCTACCTCCATCACCTCCTCCTCCTCCACCACCTCCTCCTCCACCTCCTCCATCACCTCCTCCTCCTCTACTTCTATCACTTCCTCCTCCACCTCCATCACCTCCTCCTCCTCTACTTCTATCACTTCCTCCTCTACCTCTATCACCTCCTCCTCTACCTCCATCACCTCCTCCTCCTCTACTTCTATCACTTCCTCCTCTACCTCCATCACCTCCTCCTCCTCTACTTCTATCACTTCCTCCTCTACCTCTATCACCTCCTCCTCTACCTCCATCACCTCCTCCTCCTCTACTTCTATCACTTCCTCCTCTACCTCTATCACCTCCTCCTCTACCTCCATCACCTCCTCCTCCTCTACTTCTATCACTTCCTCCTCTACCTCCATCACCTCCTCCTCCTCTACTTCTATCACTTCCTCCTCTACCTCTATCACCTCCTCCTCTACCTCCATCACCTCCTCCTCCTCTACTTCTATCACTTCCTCCTCTACCTCCATCACCTCCTCCTCCTCTACTTCTATCACTTCCTCCTCTACCTCTATCACCTCCTCCTCTACCTCCATCACCTCCTCCTCCTCTACTTCTATCACTTCCTCCTCTACCTCCATCACCTCCTCCTCCTCTACTTCTATCACTTCCTCCTCTACCTCTATCACCTCCTCCTCCTCTACCTCCATCACCTCCTCCTCCTCTACTTCTATCACTTCCTCCTCTACCTCTATCACCTCCTCCTCTACCTCCATCACCTCCTCCTCCTCTACTTCTATCACTTCCTCCTCTACCTCTATCACCTCCTCCTCCTCTACCTCTATCACCTCCTTCACCTTTATCACCACCTCCACTACTGTCTCCATTACTCCCTCCATCTTTGCCTCCTCCACCCAACCAAACTAAAGACATGGTTTCCATGACAACAGGCATGTTTTGTACCGATAAGCTCAGCGAATCCTCCGACTGGCAGCCGACACGTTCCTGTTACAAACTGAAGCAGACGGATTCTCTTTTCATTGTCCATCTCCTTCACCACCTGCAGGGGACATCAGTGGACATTAGTGGACATCAGTGGACATAAAGGGACATCAGGGGACATAGAAGACATCAGTGGACATAAAGGGACATCAGGGGACATAGAAGACATCAGTGGACATCAGGGACATTAACATATAGAGAGTGTTTGGGTAAAGGTGTGTGCGTACCTGCCAGAACCAGTGGATCTGCTTGCTGTTCTTGGTGTAATGTCTGTAGATGGTGTTTTTCTGCCAATCGCTCAGATCGATCTCCTGCATCCCACAGAGCATCAGCTGCAACGAGACGTGTCTTACTGTCCGTCCACCATGGAGACGTGTCTTACTGTCCGTCCACCATGGAGACGTGTCTTACTGTCCGTCCACCATGGAGACGTGTCTTACTGTCCGTCCACCATGGAGACGTGTCTTACTGTCCGTCCACCATGGAGAAAGGTCTTACTGTCCGTCCACCATGGAGACTTGTCTTACTGTCCGTCCACCATGGAGACTTGTCTTACTGTCCGTCCACCATGGAGACTTGTCTTACTGTCCGTCCACCATGGAGACTTGTCTTACTGTCCGTCCACCATGGAGACTTGTCTTACTGTCCGTCCACCATGGAGACTTGTCTTACTGTCCGTCCACCATGGAGAAAGGTCTTACTGTCCGTCCACCATGGAGACGTGTCTTACTGTCCGTCCTCCATGGAGAAAGGTCTTACTGTCCGTCCACCATGGAGACTTGTCTTACTGTCCGTCCACCATGGAGAAAGGTCTTACTGTCCGTCCACCATGGAGACGTGTCTTACTGTCCGTCCACCATGGAGACGTGTCTTACTGTCCGTCCACCATGGAAACGTGTCTTACTGTCCGTCCACCATGAAGACGTGTCTTACTGTCCGTCCACCATGGAGACCTGTCTTACTGTCCGTCCACCATGGAGACGTGTCTTACTGTCCGTCCACCATGGAGACGTGTCTTACTGTCCGTCCACCATGGAGACTTGTCTTACTGTCCGTCCACCATGGAGACTTGTCTTACTGTCCGTCCACCATGGAGAAAGGTCTTACTGTCCGTCCACCATGGAGACTTGTCTTACTGTCCGTCCACCATGGAGAAAGGTCTCACTGTCCGTCCACCATGGAGACTTGTCTTACTGTCCGTCCACCATGGAGACGTGTCTTACTGTCCGTCCACCATGGAGAAAGGTCTTACTGTCCGTCCACCATGGAGAAAGGTCTTACTGTCCGTCCACCATGGAGACTTGTCTTACTGTCCGTCCACCATGGAGACGTGTCTTACTGTCCGTCCACCATGGAGACGTGTCTTACTGTCCGTCCACCATGGAGAAAGGTCTTACTGTCCGTCCACCATGGAGACTTGTCGTACTGTCCGTCCACCATGGAGACGTGTCTTACTGTCCGTCCACCATGGAGACGTGTCTTACTGTCCGTCCACCATGGAGACTTGTCTTACTGTCCGTCCACCATGGAGACTTGTCTTACTGTCCGTCCACCATGGAGAAAGGTCTTACTGTCCGTCCAGCATGGAGACTTGTCTTACTGTCCGTCCACCATGGAGACTTGTCTTACTGTCCGTCCACCATGGAGACTTGTCTTACTGTCCGTCCACCATGGAGACGTGTCCTACTGTCCGTCCACCATGGAGAAAGGTCTTACTGTCCGTCCACCATGGAGACTTGTCTTACTGTCCGTCCACCATGGAGACTTGTCTTACTGTCCGTCCACCATGGAGACTTGTCTTACTGTCCGTCCACCATGGAGACGTGTCTTACTGTCCGTCCACCATGGAGACGTGTCTTACTGTCCGTCCACCATGGAGAAAGGTCTTACTGTCCGTCCACCATGGAGACTTGTCTTACTGTCCGTCCACCATGGAGACTTGTCTTACTGTCCGTCCACCATGGAGACTTGTCTTACTGTCCGTCCACCATGGAGACTTGTCTTACTGTCCGTCCACCATGGAGACGTGTCTTACTGTCCGTCCACCATGGAGACGTGTCTTACTGTCCGTCCACCATGGAGACTTGTCTTACTGTCCGTCCACCATGGAGACGTGTCTTACTGTCCGTCCACCATGGAGACGTGTCTTACTTTCCGTCCACCATGGAGACGTGTCTTACTGTCCGTCCACCATGGAGACGTGTCTTACTGTCCGTCCACCATGGAGACGTGTCTTACTGTCCGTCCACCATGGAGACTTGTCTTACTGTCCGTCCACCATGGAGACGTGTCTTACTGTCCGTCCACCATGGAGACGTGTCTTACTTTCCGTCCACCATGGAGACGTGTCTTACTGTCCGTCCACCATGGAGACGTGTCTTACTTTCCGTCCACCATGGAGACGTGTCTTACTGTCCGTCCACCATGGAGACGTGTCAGCTCCTCACCTCCAGCTCCTTCTCATCGAAGTAGCGGAGCCACTCCAGAGGAACCACCTCGTTGAATCCATCCAGGAAAGCCTTGGTCTGGTCCTCCACGCCGCGGGTGAACCTCCAGTCTGTCAGGAGGCTGAGGGAGGAAACAATGACATCATTTCCTGTTGATGGACGCCGGTCCTCCCCCCTTGACTTCGCTGTCTCACCTGATGTACTCGTCCTTGTTGTCTTCGGTGACCAGCTCATTCTCCCCGTCGTCCTTCAGCTGGTGGGTGGAAACTTTCCCGAGGATCTCCATGTCCTGGGCAAAATACAGCTCCACTCCACATTCCTCCAGGTTGTTTTCTCTGGTTCAGAACGCAGGAATACTACCACTCTGATACAAGTACTACAACCCTGGACTGCAGTAATACAAATACTTCCACCTTGTCCTGCAGTACTTACTTGACCCACATGATGGAGTTATAGAACTCGGGGTCGATGGACTCCAGGTCTTTGAGGGTTGGCTTCTTGTCCAACATTCGCTTGTAAAACGGCAGTGTGAAACCGGTGTCGATGAACTTTCCGTGGTACAAAGCCTGCAGGGAGGAAACCGAATGTTAGAAACCTCAGCAAGGGGACAGGTGAGACAGCTGAGACAGCAGCTGCAGACTCCCTGCTGGAATCTAAATAAAATGAAAATAAGCTGAGTAAACAGGGAACATGCTGCGCGTCAATAACAAGGGTTACCATGGCAATGAAGCGTCCAATGAAGCGGAAGTACGTCAGATGGTCGGGGTTGATGGAGGAAGCTGGGTTGATCTGGAGACAATAGTTGTTCTTGCCGGCGTACTCGAACAAGCAGTACATGGGGTTCAGAACTTCATGGGACAGCAGGAAGAACCACTCCCTGCAGAGGACGGAGGAGCAGATGGAGGACGGAGCAGCAGAGAGAAGGTGTGAACGAGAGAAAGAGCAAATGACAATGTGATGGTTTTACATAGAAACATCTAGAATCTTGTCAGATAAATGGGGGGGGGGTGTGTTGGTTTTATCTGTAATTCAGGTAAAACCAAAAGATCCATGATGTTAAACCTCAGAACCTTATATCAACTTGTATTTCTGGAACTTTCCCACTTTTTTACAGGCTTGAAGACAAATGATTTCATAAAGTATGCAGACATTTAAAATACTGTTTCACACCAACTACATGGAGAACAACACATAAACATGGTGGACACATGTAGAAATATGCATGTTAGACAGAATGAAGAACCTCCACCAGCTGCAGCACCGAGTGCTCCCAAGGCCCCAGCCCATTCCCACAGGACTGATGGTGGGGGTGGTGGGGGGAACAGCGTATGGACGGACGGACGGACGGACGGACTGAAGGACGCAGACACCTCCCAACATCCCGTCCGTGGTTCTACCCTGTGGTAGAACAGCATGATGTCACCTACCATAGGGTAAAACCACTGATGAGACACCGGAGACAGAGACAGATGTAGAACCCAAAAGACACATGGAAAATACCCAGAGAAGAAAACAGAGGGATGGATGGATGAATGGATGGATGGATGGATGGATGAATGGATGGATGGATGGATGGATGGATGAACAGATGGATGAATGGATGGTTGGATGGATGGATGGATGAATGCTTGGATGGATGGATGGATGGTTGGATGAATGGTTGGATGGATGGATGGATGGTTGGATGGATGGATGGATGGATGGTTGGATGGATGGATGGATGGATTTATGGATGGATGGATGAACAGATGGATGAATGGATGGATGGATGGATGGATGGATGAATGGATGGATGGATGATGGATTTATGGATGGATGGATGAACAGATGGATGAATGGATGGATGGATGGATGAATAGGTTTGATGGATGGATGGATGGATGGATGAATGGTTGGATGGATGAATGGATGGATGGATGGATGAATAGGTTTGATGGATGGATGGATGGATGGATGGATGAATGGATGAATGGTTGGATGGATGGATGGATGGATGATGGATGGATGGATGGATGAATGGTTGGATGGATGGATGGATGAATGGTTGGATGGATGGATGAATGGTTGGATGGATGAATGGTTGGATGGATGGATGGATGATGGATGTATGGATGAATAGATGGATGGATGGATGAATGGATGAATGGTTGGATGGACGGATGGATGGATGGATGGATGAATAGGTTTGATGGATGGATGGATGAATGGTTGGATGGATGGATCAATGGATGGATTGATGGATCAATGGTTGGATGGATGGATGAATGGATGGATGAATGGTTGGATGAATGAATGGTTGGATGGATGGATGGATGAATGGCTGGATGGATGGATGGATGGATGAATGAATGAATGGTTGGATGGATGGATGGATGAATGGTTGCATGACTTCTGTTCTCCTTCAGGACCACGGTGGCTCTATGAGACCAGTTGCTTGTTTCTCGTGTAAACTGGATCCGGTTGCTGCTGGTTTGCCTCACTGTCTGCGTGCTGTGGCTGCAGCTGACAGAGCTCTGGCTGCTTCAAGGGACATAGTTGGTTACTCTGATCTCACCTTGCTGGTCCCTCATGAGGTCCACCTGATCTTGTCCGAGCACAGAACTTCGCCCTTCTCCGCTCCGCGGTTCCTGAGATATCACACAAGCCTCTTGGGCCTCCCTAATGTCACTGTGAAGCGTTGCACTGTTCTCAATCCGGCCACCCTCCTGCCCACTCCTGACGATGGCACACCCCATGACTGTGTGGCTGAACTGACCATCCTTTGCACCCCCAGGCCTGACCTTTCTGACCGGCCTCTGGTGGGTCCTGACTTGGTTTTTTATGTTGACGGCTCTGCTTCTCGGGACTCTGACACAGGAGTTAGTTATGCTGGGTATGCCGTTTGCTCCGCTACTGATGTCGTGGAGGCTGCTGCTCTCCCGGCTCATTTCTCGTCGCAGGCTGCTGAACTCGTGGCACTCACTCGCGCTTGCTCGTTGGCTCGGGACAGGACGGTGACCGTGTGGACTGACTCGCGTTACGCATTTGGGGTTGTGCATGATTTTGGGGCGCTCTGGAAACACCGTGGTTTCCTCAGGTCGGACGGTAAACCTGTGCTCCATCATGCTCTGATCGACAGGCTTTTATCTGCTGTTTTGCTTCCTTCACAGATTGCTGTATGTAAGTGCTCTGCTCACACTAACGGTTCAGACCCCGTTTCTACAGGGAATGCACGGGCGGATGCTGCTCGGGGCCCCCTGTCCTCTCGGATGTCTTCTTTTTCTCTTGTTGCAGTGTCCTCAGAGGTTCCGTCCTCCCTCTCTGCGATGCAGTCCCTGGCTTCGCAGGATGATAGGCGTCTATGGAGGAAAGCGGGTGCCACCTGCTCTGATGCGGGCTGGTTTGGGCCTGATGGTAAACCTTGCTTGCCCTCTGCTTTGTTTCATCATTTTGCTAAGTTGTCACATGGTTGGGACCATGTGTCCAAAGGGGGAATGATGGACATGGTGGCGGCGCATTGGTTCACAAGGGGTTTCACGGCGTGTGCTCAGCGGTACTGCCAGGCATGCTTGGTTTGTGCTTCCCACAATCCGGGCAGGCAGGCACGGGACGCTCACAGCGCGGCACATCCACCCCCTGCAGGGCCGTTTGAACATGTGATGATGGACTTCATTGAACTGTCGCCCTCTGAAGGAAAGAGGTATTGTCTTGTTGTTGTGGACATGTGGTCTAAGTGGGTTGAGGCTTTTCCCACTTCGAAGGCAGATGCGTCTGCTGTGGCGCGGGCCCTACTGTGTGAAATAATTCCTCGCTGGGGTCTCCCTGGACGTCTGTCCAGTGACTGGGCAACTCATTTTGCTAATGAGGCACTGTCTCAGATTTCCCTGCATCTAGGCATTGATGTCAGGAAACACTGCTCCTACAGTCCGACGAGTGGGGGAGCAATTGAGAGGGAAAATGGGACCCTGAAGAACAAACTGGCGAAGTACTGTGCAGAATCAGGCCTCCCTTGGACGAAGGCCCTTCCCATTGTGCTGATGTATATGCGCATGCGTAGGAGGGAAAGATCTAACCTCAGTCCTTTTGAGATTCTGTTTGCAGCTCCACCGAACGTTGGGATGGGCCCACCCAAGGCGCCGCCTCCTGATACGGCTCTGTGTGAGAGCAACATGTTGTCGTATTGTGCTAACCTGACTAAAACTCTTTCAGGAATCCGCTCACAGGTGTCAGCATCCCTCCCTTTGCCCGCGGAGGGACAGCTCCATTTGTTTAGACCTGGGGACTTCGTTCTGGTTAAGAGCTTCAAGAGACGGAGGTGGAATCAACGGCATTGGGAGGGGCCCTTCCAGGTTCTCCTGATCACTCAGACTGCAGTGAAGGTGGGGGAGAGAGCCACGTGGGTGCACGCGACTCATTGCAGGAAGGTGCCTCCTCCCGCTGAGGATCCTCCAGCTGCTTCTGGTCCACCCTAGCAGCGTTGTCACCCCACTCAACATAGGGGCAGAATAATCCCCTGTGGTGGTGTTGGATGTGAGAAAGTCTACTCTCACATCTGAAGACTTGTGGCCTTCACTTCTGTACATCCTCAGTGTAAGGTGAACTCTGCTCCTTGCCTTGCTGCTACCTCTGTCGCAGCAGTGTAACGCACCACCCAGCAGAGGGCAGAATAATCCCTGTGGTAGTGTGGGTAGTGAGACAGTCTACTCTCACACCTGAAGACCAGCCGCCGTTCTCAAACAATATCAGTGTGGAGTGAAATTAGCGTCCACCTGCAACAGTAGCGTGCCAAGCTCCAACGCAAGCTCCACCCACCCGGTGTCATGGAGAGGAATCGACCCTGGCACCCATTTAGGGTTCATGGCTGGTCATTAAAAGGCTCAATGTGTTGCTTGGTCATTTTTGCTGTAATCATTGTGTTCCCTATTGTGTTCTTTAATCAATCTGCTTTGCCTCTTGTTAACCTCACTGTGGCAACCACCCCTCTGCCTCTCCCTACAGCGTCTCCTTTTTCCCGTGGTCGCCGGGTGTCTAGGTGGATTCCGATAAGCAAGCCCATCTACTCTTATACCCCGATTGCCGTTCTTCAGAGCCCCTGTTCGGGCTCTTCCTCCTCCATGTTTGAGACGTCTGCGCCTTATGTGTGTTACAATACCCTTTCATTTTCTGCCACGGTGACTCTTCCTCTGTCCTCTCTCTGGTTCTTTGAGAAGCGCGGTGATCAGTGGACTGGTTACCAGTGGTATTTGTCTGACTCCGCTTCTGCGTTTCCTTGGGGGTCCGTTTTTTCCTATACTGGGACTAACTGGTCTCCTTCCTCCTACATGGATAATGAAAATTCTCGCAGGTGGTCTCGTGTGTTGACGTTGGACCTTACTAAGACTACACTGGTGTTCACTTTTAACACTACCTCTGAACCCCTTTTACAGCATCCTCCTCCTAGCCGGTATTGGGGTAACACTTTTAATAACTCCTGTTATCATATGAGGTTATTTGTGTATATTCCAGGCCCTCGCCGGGACCCGTTTGTGGATTTTTCTCTTTGCAGTGATGTTGTGTCGCCACCTCGTATCTTGTCTTCGTCCTCTGCTGACGTTCCCATCGTTGGTCTTTTCCCGGGTCCCAAGTCTGCCCTGAGTAAGGTGCTGGTTGTGCGTAATGGTGACCTGGAAGTGGATGATTACTTTGAGGTGATGACGGGCATGTCTGCTCAGAGTAATAACTGGTTGTTGCTAGCTGAGCAGGTAGGGGTGTCTGTTGGGGTTGCTTGTGTAGTCTGCCTGGGGCCCAGACCCGTATTGCGTGTAATCATCCCTCCGCCTGGTTTTGACTCCGCCTGTATGGTTGATTTGCTATCTTCCACGAATCCCTCTCCGAGGTGCATTTCCTGGGATGTTCCTTTCCCTGTTACGTCCCGCACTCAGTCCCCTCCCCTATTTGACTCAGGTGTGGCTCGGCAGAATTTCACTTGCTTCACAAGCTCCTCTCCCGGTTCTGGGTTTGTTGGGGCTGTGGACCGGGGATGGTGCGGTGGTGTGTATGCTGTTAATGTGCATTTTTCTGTAGCTCGGGCCGACCTTTGGTGGTGGTGTGGTGGTCCGGTTCTTCGGAGTGTGCTGCCAGCCCGATGGGCTGGAGTTTGTGCTCCGGTCACCCTTCTCTTACCTACTACTGTCTTCCCAGGTTTCCCTCCAGCCCCCCCTTCTCCTGTTGCTCGGGCCAGGCGCTCTATTCTCCCTGATGACTCAGATGATCCCACTTACATAGATGCTATTGGGGTTCCTCGGGGTGTTCCTGATCAGTACAAGCTGGTGAACCAGGTTGCTGCGGGTTTTGAGTCAGCTGTTTGTTTATTGTGTACCGTGAATAAAAATGTAAACCGATTAAACTTCATTCACTTTAACATTCAGAGATTAGCTAATTTTACTCGAGATGGCCTGCAAGCGGTCCATGAACAGCTCAAGGCGACCTCCCTGATGGCTTTCCAGAATAGGATGGCGTTGGACATGCTCTTGGCTGAGCGAGGGGGTGTCTGCTCTCTGTTTGGGGAACAGTGTTACACGTACATTCCTAACAATACTGCTCCTATGGGGAAGCTCACTCGTGCTATGGATGGCCTTAGATCCCTTAGTAGTAAGATGGCTGTGCTCTCTGGTATTGATGCCCCCTTTGGGAATGGCTGGTTTGATGGGTTTGGAAGATTTCGGGCCTTCGCTGCATCAGTTCTGGCTTCGGTTGCATCATTCTCTGCTTTGCTGCTTTTGTGTGTATGCTGTTGCATCCCGTGTATCAGGGCTCTGCTGCTTAGGCTGGTTGATGCTGCCTTAGGTCAGCGCATTCCTCAGCTTGTGTATGACCCACTTCCTACTTCGGATCTTTCTCCCTCTGATCCTTTCCCCTTCTATTTTGATAGTGATGGTGGTTCTGATTCTGACGCTGATATGTGATTGTTTTTCCTTACAGGATGTTTTATGATGAATGCTCTTCGAACCCTGCCGGGTGTGACCATTCTGATGTTTTGGTTTCCTGTATCTCTCTGGGTAGTTAGTGATGTTTTATGGGTTTGTTGTTTTTTTTTTTTTTTCTTGTTTTTGTTTTTTTTTCTTGCTCTATTGTGTTTGTGTATTGTGGTTCTTTTGTGTTGATCCTGGAAGGGATCAAAAGGGGGAATTGTGGTGGAATCCTGTTTTAATATGTTACTCATTTATTAAGCTTCTTTTTATGTAGTATAAGTTTTATATTCTGCATAGTTTAGAGTAGTTCAGTAAGCTTGCTTTAGTAGATTCATGCATAAAACCAAGTGTTCTGTTCAAGGCCTGCTTCAGCTTTAACTGTTGTTATCTCTAAGCTAGCAGTTGTTTTGACTAGTGCTGCCAGGCAGAGGTTGTTTAAAGAACGCTGTAACACTCTGAGCAGGGGCAGAGCTCTCGAGACCTCTCGCTCGCAACATCTGTACATGCTCAATAAATCTGAACAGAAAACAGTTGATTAATAGATTTATTTCTCATCGGATAAATTCCACGACAGATGGATGGATGGATGGATGAATGAATGGTTGGATGGATGGATGGATGGATGGATGGATGGTTGGATGGATGGTTGGATGGATGGATGAATGGTTGGATGGATGGATGGATGGATGGATGGATGGTTGGATGGATGGATGGATGGATGAATGGATGGATTGATGGATGAATGGTTGGATGGATGGTTGGATGGATGAATGGATGAATGAATGGATGGATGGATGAATGAATGGTTGGATGGATGAATGGATGAATGAATGGATGGTTGGATGGATGGATGGTTGGATGGATGGATGGATGGATGGATGGATGAATGGATGGATGAATGCTTGGATGGATGGATGGATGGATGGATGAATGGATGGTTGGATGGATGGATGGATGGATGGTTGGATGAATGCTTGGATGGATGGATGGATGGTTGGATGAATGGTTGGATGGATGGATGGATGGTTGGATGGATGGATGGATGGATGGTTGGATGAATGGATGGATGGATGGATGAATGGATGGATGAATGCTTGGATGGATGGATGGTTGGATGGATGGATGGAATTTATGGCTTCACAGAAAACATCCAGGTTGTAAAGAGTTTGGTATGGAGACGTTCCCTGTTGTGTTAGCTTGTTTCAGTCCATCTGGAGGATAAACCTTCTTTCTAAGTAGAAACATGAACGTTCTTATGTTTAATCATCCAGTGAAAGAAGCAGAGGATTTAGACACTACAAACCTTTGACACTTGGATTCAGTTTAACCTGTCCATGTTGATCTGTAAATGCTGCAGACGCTCATGCATAAATGTGTACATGTTGAAGACAGTCAACAAGACTCCAGGTTTTTCTGAAGCCACTGCAGCAGCATGTTACCATGGCAGCAGGCTAAGCTCTGCTGTGTCTGGGGGTGGGACAAGCAGCCCCCATCAGGTCAAACAGGAAACTACACTGTAACTTTACTGATGACACATCATCAAACCAATGAGTCTGACAAATTTACCAAAAGTCATGTGACCAAACAAACGTTTACTGGAGGACTTTTTCAGGTTTTCAGGTCTGAGATGTAACTAATGGCAGTCCAGCCCTCCAGGGCCAGAAACCACAGCAAAGGGTCTTAAACCCTGACACAAGTGAAACCAGATCTGTGATAATTTATTATCTAGAGATCTTGCAGACCTGCATCTATACACCTGTATGATTATGACACTTGTAATTATAAAATCTATATAAATCTATATCCTGGAATTAAATCTGAACTTCAGGTTAAGAAAAGAAGCAGCTAGTTGAGAAGAGCCGGGAACATACAACATACACCACCACCAATATAAGGAAAACATGTATAAAACATATTAATGAGTTAGAACATGAAAGGAGCATGGAGAGAGGTACCTGGCGATACCCCCATAGTCGAGCCCCTCCTCTCCTCTCATGATGATGTAGAGACGACGGCGAAGATCATATGGCTTCACGTTCATGATCTAAAGATAAAACGTTTTCATTAGATTCTGTTTAGACCCCAAGAATGAGATCTGTTCCTCACACTTAAAACCTAAATCCATTGGCTGTGGTCTCAAACAATTTCTTTAACTTTTAGGACTATTGTGACTGTGGTTCAGGACTATAGGGTCTCTAGTAGCTGTGGTTCAGGACTATAGGGTCTCTAGTAGCTGTGGTTCAGGACTATAGGGTCTCTAGTAGCTGTGGTTCAGGACTATAGGGTCTCTAGTAGCTGTGGTTCAGGACTATAGGGTCTCTAGTAGCTGTGGTTCAGGACTATAGGGTCTCTAGTAGCTGTGGTTCAGGACTATAGGGTCTCTAGTAGCTGTGGTTCAGGATTATAGGGTCTCTAGTAGCTGTGGTTCAGGATTATAGGGTCTCTAGTAGCTGTGGTTCAGGACTACAGGGTCTAGTGACTGTGGTTCAGGACTACAGGGTCTAGTGGCTGTGGTTCAGGACTATAGGATCTAGTGGCTGCGGTTCAGGACTATAGGGTCTAGTGGCTGTGGTTCAGGACTACAGGGTCTAGTGGCTGTGGTTCAGGACTACAGGGTCTAGTGACTGTGGTTCAGGACTATAGGGTCTACTGACTGTGGTTCAGGACTAAAGGGTCTAGTGGCTGTGGTTCAGGACTATAGGATCTAGTGGCTGCGGTTCAGGACTATAGGGTCTAGTGGCTGTGGTTCAGGACTACAGGGTCTAGTGGCTGTGGTTCAGGACTACAGGGTCTAGTGACTGTGGTTCAGGACTACAGGGTCTAGTGACTGTGGTTCAGGACTATAGGGTCTACTGACTGTGGTTCAGGACTAAAGGGTCTAGTGGCTGTGGTTCAGGACTATAGGATCTAGTGGCTGCGGTTCAGGACTATAGGGTCTAGTGGCTGTGGTTCAGGACTAAAGGGTCTAGTGGCTGTGGTTCAGGACTACAGGGTCTAGTGGCTGTGGTTCAGGACTATAGGGTCTACTGACTGTGGTTCAGGACTATAGGGTGTACTGGCTGTGGTTCAGGACTACAGGGTCTAGTGGCTGTGGTTCAGGACTATAGGGTCTACTGACTGTGGTTCAGGACTACAGGGTCTAGTGGCTGTGGTTCAGGACTACAGGGTCTAGTGGCTGTGGTTCAGGACTACAGGGTCTAGTGGCTGTGGTTCAGGACTATAGGGTCTAGTGACTGTGGTTAAGGACTATAGGGTCTCTCATGGCTGTGGTTCAGGACTACAGGGTCTAGTGACTGCGGTTCAGGACTACAGGGTCTAGTGACTGTGGTTCAGGACTATAGGGTCTCTCGTGGCTGTGGTTCAGGACTACAGGGTCTAGTGGCTGTGGTTCAGGACTATAGGGTCTAGTGACTTAGATTCAGGACTACAGGGTCTAGTGGCTGTGGTTCAGGACTACAGGGTCTAGTGACTGTGGTTCAGGACTATAGGGTCTCTCGTGGCTGTGGTTCAGGACTACAGGGTCTAGTGACTGTGGTTCAGGACTACAGGGTCTAGTGGCTGCGGTTCAGGACTATAGGGTCTACTGACTGTGGTTCAGGACTACAGGGTCTAGTGGCTGTGGTTCAGGACTACAGGGTCTAGTGACTGTGGTTCAGGACTACAGGGTCTAGTGGCTGTGGTTCAGGACTATAGGGTCTACTGACTGTGGTTCAGGACTACAGGGTCTAGTGGCTGTGGTTCAGGACTATAGGGTCTACTGACTGTGGTTCAGGACTATAGGTGCTAGTGGCTGTGGTTCAGGACTACAGGGTCTAGTGGCTGTGGTTCAGGACTACAGGGTCTAGTGGCTGTGGTTCAGGACTACAGGGTCTAGTGGCTGTGGTTCAGGACTATAGGTGCTAGTGGCTGTGGTTCAGGACTAAAGGGTCTCTAGTGGTTGTGGTTCAGGACTAAAGGGTCTCTAGTGGTTGTGGTTCAGGACTATAGGGTCTCTAGTGGTTGTGGTTCAGGACTACAGGGTCTAGTGGCTGTGGTTCAGGACTATAGGGTCTAGTGACTGTGATTCAGGACTACAGGGTCTAGTGGCTGTGGTTCAGGACTATAGGTGCTAGTGGCTGTGGTTCAGGACTATAGGGTCTAGTGGCTGTGGTTCAGGACTATAGGGTCTAGTGGCTGTGGTTCAGGACTACAGGGTCTAGTGGCTGTGGTTCAAGACTATAGGGTCTAGTGGCTGTGGTTCAGGACTATAGGGTCTAGTGGCTGTGGTTCAGGACTATAGGGTCTAGTGACTGTGATTCAGGACTACAGGGTCTAGTGGCTGTGGTTCAGGACTATAGGTGCTAGTGGCTGTGGTTCAGGACTATAGGGTCTAGTGGCTGTGGTTCAGGACTATAGGGTCTAGTGGCTGTGGTTCAGGACTACAGGGTCTAGTGGCTGTGGTTCAGGACTACAGGGTCTAGTGGCTGCGGTTCAGGACTATAGGGTCTAGTGGCTGTGGTTCAGGACTATAGGGTCTACTGACTGTGGTTCAGGACTATAGGGTCTAGTGACTGTGGTTCAGGACTATAGGGTCTAGTGGCTGTGGTTCAGGACTATAGGGTCTAGCATCTGTGGTTAGGGACTATAGGGTCTAGAGACTGTGGTTCAGGACTACAGGGTCTAGTGGCTGTGGTTCAGGACTACAGGGTCTAGTGGCTGTGGTTCAGGACTATAGGGTCTAGTGGCTGTGGTTCAGGACTATAGGATCTAGTGGCTGCGGTTCAGGACTATAGGGTCTAGCATCTGTGGTTAGGGACTACAGGGTCTAGTGGCTGTGGTTCAGGACTACAGGGTCTAGTGGCTGTGGTTCAGGACTACAGGGTCTAGTGGCTGTGGTTCAGGACTATAGGGTCTACTGACTGTGGTTCAGGACTATAGGGTGTACTGGCTGTGGTTCAGGACTACAGGGTCTAGTGGCTGTGGTTCAGGACTATAGGGTCTACTGACTGTGGTTCAGGACTACAGGGTCTAGTGGCTGTGGTTCAGGACTACAGGGTCTAGTGGCTGTGGTTCAGGACTACAGGGTCTAGTGGCTGTGGTTCAGGACTATAGGGTCTCTCATGGCTGTGGTTCAGGACTACAGGGTCTAGTGACTGCGGTTCAGGACTACAGGGTCTAGTGACTGTGGTTCAGGACTATAGGGTCTCTCGTGGCTGTGGTTCAGGACTACAGGGTCTAGTGGCTGTGGTTCAGGACTATAGGGTCTAGTGACTTAGATTCAGGACTACAGGGTCTAGTGGCTGTGGTTCAGGACTACAGGGTCTAGTGACTGTGGTTCAGGACTATAGGGTCTCTCGTGGCTGTGGTTCAGGACTACAGGGTCTAGTGACTGTGGTTCAGGACTACAGGGTCTAGTGGCTGCGGTTCAGGACTATAGGGTCTACTGACTGTGGTTCAGGACTACAGGGTCTAGTGGCTGTGGTTCAGGACTACAGGGTCTAGTGACTGTGGTTCAGGACTACAGGGTCTAGTGGCTGTGGTTCAGGACTATAGGGTCTACTGACTGTGGTTCAGGACTACAGGGTCTAGTGGCTGTGGTTCAGGACTATAGGGTCTACTGACTGTGGTTCAGGACTATAGGTGCTAGTGGCTGTGGTTCAGGACTACAGGGTCTAGTGGCTGTGGTTCAGGACTATAGGTGCTAGTGGCTGTGGTTCAGGACTATAGGGTCTAGTGGCTGTGGTTCAGGACTAAAGGGTCTCTAGTGGTTGTGGTTCAGGACTATAGGGTCTCTAGTGGTTGTGGTTCAGGACTACAGGGTCTAGTGACTGTGGTTCAGGACTATAGGGTCTAGTGACTGTGATTCAGGACTACAGGGTCTAGTGGCTGTGGTTCAGGACTATAGGTGCTAGTGGCTGTGGTTCAGGACTATAGGGTCTAGTGGCTGTGGTTCAGGACTATAGGGTCTAGTGGCTGTGGTTCAGGACTACAGGGTCTAGTGGCTGTGGTTCAAGACTATAGGGTCTAGTGGCTGTGGTTCAGGACTATAGGGTCTAGTGGCTGTGGTTCAGGACTATAGGGTCTAGTGACTGTGATTCAGGACTACAGGGTCTAGTGGCTGTGGTTCAGGACTATAGGTGCTAGTGGCTGTGGTTCAGGACTATAGGGTCTAGTGGCTGTGGTTCAGGACTATAGGGTCTAGTGGCTGTGGTTCAAGACTATAGGGTCTAGTGGCTGTGGTTCAGGACTATAGGGTCTAGTGGCTGTGGTTCAGGACTATAGGGTCTAGCATCTGTGGTTAGGGACTATAGGGTCTAGAGACTGTGGTTCAGGACTACAGGGTCTAGTGGCTGTGGTTCAGGACTACAGGGTCTAGTGGCTGTGGTTCAGGACTACAGGGTCTAGTGGCTGTGGTTCAGGACTATAGGGTCTAGTGGCTGTGGTTCAGGACTACAGGGTCTAGTGGCTGTGGTTCAGGACTACAGGGTCTAGTGGCTGTGGTTCAGGACTACAGGGTCTAGTGACTGTGGTTCAGGACTACAGGGTCTAGTGACTGTGGTTCAGGATTATAGGGTCTCTCGTGGCTGTGGTTCAGGACTATAGGGTCTCTAGTGGTTGTGGTTCAGGACTATAGGGTCTAGTGACTGTGGTTCAGGATTATAGGGTGTCTAGTGGTTGTGGTTCAGGACTACAGGGTCTAGTGGCTGTGGTTCAGGATTATAGGGTGTCTAGTGGCTGTGGTTCAGGACTATAGGGTCTAGTGGCTGTGGTTCAGGACTATAGGGTCTCTAGTGGTTGTGGTTCAGGACTATAGGGTCTCTAGTGGTTGTGGTTCAGGACTACAGGGTCTAGTGGCTGTGGTTCAGGACTACAGGGTCTAGTGACTGTGGTTCAGGACTATAGGGTCTAGTGGCTGTGGTTCAGGACTACAGGGTCTAGTGACTGTGGTTCAGGACTACAGGGTCTAGTGACTGTGGTTCAGGACTATAGGGTCTCTCGTGGCTGTGGTTCAGGACTACAGGGTCTAGTGGCTGTGGTTCAGGACTACAGGGTCTAGTGGCTGTGGTTCAGAACTATAGGGTCTCTCGTGGCTGTGGTTCAGGACTACAGGGTCTAGTGGCTGTGGTTCAGGACTATAGGGTCTAGTGGCTGTGGTTCAGGACTACAGGGTCTAGTGACTGTGGTTCAGGACTATAGGGTCTCTCGTGGCTGTGGTTCAGGACTACAGGGTCTAGTGGCTGTGGTTCAGGACTATAGGGTCTCTCGTGGCTGTGGTTCAGGACTACAGGGTCTAGTATCTGTGGTTAGGGACTATAGGGTCTAGAGACTGTGGTTCAGGACTACAGGGTCTAGTGGCTGTGGTTCAGGACTACAGGGTCTAGTGGCTGTGGTTCAGGACTACAGGGTCTAGTGACTGTGGTTCAGGACTACAGGGTCTAGTGGCTGTGGTTCAGGACTATAGGGTCTAGTGGCTGTGGTTCAGGACTACAGGGTCTAGTGGCTGTGGTTCAGGACTACAGGGTCTAGTGGCTGTGGTTCAGGACTACAGGGTCTAGTGGCTGTGGTTCAGGACTACAGGGTCTAGTGGCTGTGGTTCAGGACTACAGGGTCTAGTGGCTGTGGTTCAGGACTATAGGGTCTAGTGGCTGTGGTTCAGGACTATAGGGTCTAGTGGCTGTGGTTCAGGACTACAGGGTCTAGTGACTGTGGTTCAGGACTACAGGGTCTAGTGACTGTGGTTCAGGACTACAGGGTCTAGTGACTGTGGTTCAGGACTATAGGGTCTAGTGGCTGTGGTTCAGGACTATAGGGTCTAGTGACTGTGGTTCAAGACTAACCTTGATTTTATAGAATTTAGGGAGAGGTTCAGGATCAGGGTTAATGGATAAGGGTCTGGGGGTGGGGTTGATTTGTTGGGAATATGAGGTGTGTTAGGGGTGGAGGTTTTTTGGGCATGATATGCAGTGGAGTTATGGGTGGAGTTATGGGTGGGATTATGGGTGGAGTTATGGGTGGAGTTATGGGTGGAGTTGTGGTGGAGTTATGGGTGGGGTATGGGTGGGGTTATGGGTGGAGTTATGGGTGGAGTTATGGGTGGAGTTATGGGTGGGGTTGTGGTGGAGTTATGGGTGGGGTTATGGGTGGAGTTATGGGTGGGGTTATGGATGGGGTATGGGTGGAGTTATGGGTGGAGTTATGGGTGGGGTTATGGGTGGAGTTATGGGTGGAGTTATGGGTGGGGTTGTGGTGGAGTTATGGGTGGAGTTATGGGTGGGGTATGGGTGGAGTTATGGGTGGAGTTATGGGTGGAGTTATGGGTGGGGTATGGGTGGAGTTATGGGTGGAGTTATGGGTGGGGTTGTGGTGGAGTTATGGGTGGAGTTATGGGTGGGGTTATGGGTGGAGTTATGTGTGGGGTATGTGTGGGGTTATGTGTGGGGTATGGGTGGAGTTATGGGTGGGGTATGTGTGGGGTTATGTGTGGGGTATGGGTGGAGTTATGGGTGGGGTATGGGTGGGGTATGGGTGGAGTTATGGGTGGGGTATGGGTGGAGTTATGGGTGGGGTTATGGGTGGGGTTATGGGTGGGGTTATGGGTGGGGTATGGGTGGAGTTATGGGTGGGGTTATGGGTGGGGTATGGGTGGAGTTATGGGTGGGGTATGGGTGGAGTTATGGGTGGGGTTATGGGTGGGGTATGGGTGGAGTTATGGGTGGGGTTATGGGTGGGGTATGGGTGGAGTTATGGGTGGGGTTATGGGTGTGGTATGGGTGGGGTATGGGTGGAGTTATGGGTGGGGTTATGGGTGGGGTTATGGGTGGGGTTATGGGTGGAGTTATGGGTGCTGCTGCTTTGACCTGCTGGAAGGAGTCTTCAAACAGCGTCTGTCTGGACACGGAGATCTTGACGTGACTCGGCAAGGCGTTGGACTGTAGAGACAAACAGTTACACATCAGTGAAAACCAGACTGAGACCTGGTCTTCCTACTGAAGTGAACTCTGAGGCAGTTACAGGAAGTTACAATAAAACATTATTTATTAAGACCAGATTTTAGAAGAAACTTTTAGATTTAAAGATAATAAAAGATTAAATGGTGAAGATGTTGTAGGATCTCGGTTTCACATCATCACAAGTAAAACAAACGTACGTGAAGTTATTTCTTCTGTTAAAGAGGTAAAGATGAGGCTCAAATGTGTCAGCAGGATTCATGCATCATTGTACTGCTGCTGCATGTTGCAGCTTTTTGCTCCGATTTGCTGTTTTTAAAGTGTTTTCTACAGAAAGCTGTAGTGACACTCACATGACAAAGGAAACGGAACTGATGGTATTTCCATCTGAAGCTGCGATCGTAGGCGCCGGGTGAGCCGCCTTGCCGAGACCTGACGGAGAGAAGAGAGGACTCACTAAGCTTTATAAGATCTTCCAGAAGCCCTGATGTTCCAGGTCTAAATCTAAAAGTCTCTCAGAACTGATCTGTGAATCTGGTCTGAAGGACGGAGGCCCGCCGGCCGGCAGCTGTGTTGGTTTAAACTGAAGCAGCCGTCTGCAGACACAGTGGAAATCTGCTTGGTCAGCATCAGAGAGGCGGAGAGGTAGACAGAGAGGAAGAAAGCGTTACATGACGGGAGGAAGGGAGGAGGAAAGAAGAGGGTTTGTGGTCGCCAGGCACATCTAAGTTTGGGTTGAAAAAAGAGACGACAGCAGCAGCGCTTGGCCACCATCACTTCTTCAGGAGTTAGAGCGAGAGCGGCCAGAAGTCCACCACCATTCCGCTAAAAACAGATGCAAGCTTAGGAGGCGCCGCCTGCACACGCATGCTGTCCGCAGCCACCAAATGAGCAAACACACGTGCATGCCAAACATAAACAGAAGACGCCACATGTTAGCTGCAGCACATCTGCATATTGTTCTGCCTTCTGAGACAGATTCCAGCCAAAGCAAACAGCCTTGCACAAAGCGACAACACAGGTTGTTCTTCTAATGATGAAGCTCATTCTGTTTCACACAAACAAATGAACAAAACAAATAAAAAGCAATGGATGAAACATGGAATCCATAAAATTGCAGGTAAAAACACAAAAGATTTACATCTTTTATATTTTTTGTGATATATTTTTAGAGGAATTTATCAAACAGGAACTTCATGTCCACAAAAAAAGGCTAATGCAACTGGATCAGAGCAAGGCAAAGTCCCGTACAACTAGCAAGATACTCATCATGTCTTTTTAGTCTTTTTTATTTCCATAATCTTTGCATGAGAAAGTCTTTGCCTCGGTCTGTGGTATCTCTTTACTTCTTAATGAGTTAGTTACCCTGACTCAAACCCAGGTCTCGGGTCTTTAAAGGTGGTGGTGCGCGAGTTGTGGTCCACAAAATATCGCACTCCCTCTGCGGTGTACTTCATCTCCCAGCCCGGGGGCAGGGGGTGCTCCTTGATCATCCTGCAACAGGGAGAGGGCAGTGAGCACGGTCCCAGCCTGAGGGCCCCGTCTCGGGCATGAAACTTCACATAACTCCACCGCTAACCTGGGGAGCTAAAGCTTTGCTAACCTTTGGAGCTAAAGCTCTGCTAACCTTTGGAGCTAAAGCTCTGCTAACCTGGGTAGCTAAAGCTTTGCTAACCTTTGGAGCTAAAGCTTTGCTAACCTTTGGAGCTAAAGCTTTGCTAACCTTTGGAGCTAAAGCTTTGCTAACCTTTGGAGCTAAAGCTCTGCTAACCTGGGTAGCTAAAGCTCTGCTAACCTTTGGAGCTAAAGCTTTGCTAACCTTTGGAGCTAAAGCTTTGCTAACCTTTGGAGCTAAAGCTCTGCTAACCTTTGGAGCTAAAGCTCTGCTAACCTGGGGAGATAAAGCTTTGCTAACCTGGGGAGCTAAAGCTTTGCTAACCTTTGGAGCTAAAGCTCTGCTAACCTTTGGAGCTAAAGCTCTGCTAACCTTTGGAGCTAAAGCTCTGCTAACCTGGGGAGCTAAAGCTTTGCTAACCTTTGGAGCTAAAGCTTTGCTAACCTTTGGAGCTAAAGCTCTGCTAACCTGGGTAGCTAAAGCTTTGCTAACCTGGGGAAGCTACAGCATTGCTAACCTGAGGAGCTAAAGCTCTGCTAACCTGGGTAGCTAAAGCTTTGCTAACCTGGGGAAGCTACAGCATTGCTAACCTGAGGAGCTAAAGCTTTGCTAACCTGGGTAGCTAAAGCTTTGCTAACCTGGGGAAGCTACAGCATTGCTAACCTGGGGAGCTAAAGCTTTGCTAACCTGGGGAAGCTACAGCATTGCTAACCTGAGGAGCTAAAGCTTTGCTAACCTGGGTAGCTAAAGCTTTGCTAACCTGGGGAAGCTACAGCATTGCTAACATGGAGAGCTAAAGCTTTGCTAACCTGGGGAAGCTACAGCATTGCTAACATGGAGAGCTAAAGCTTTGCTAACCTGGGGAAGCTACAGCATTGCTAACATGGAGAGCTAAAGCTTTGCTAGCCTGGGGAAGCTACAGCATTGCTAACCTGGGTAGCTAAAGCTTTGCTAACCTGGGGAAGCTACAGCATTGCTAACCTGAGGAGCTAAAGTTTTGCTAACCTGGGGAAGCTACAGCATTGCTAACATGGAGAGCTAAAGCTTTGCTAGCCTGGGAAAGCTACAGCAATGCTAACATGGAGAGCTAAAGCTTTGCTAGCCTGGGAAAGCTAAAGCTTTGCTAACATGGAGAGCTAAAGCTTTGCTAGCCTGGGAAAGCTAAAGCTTTGCTAACCGGGCTTTAGTAGTAGAGATTATCTCCACTCCAATGTGCTTTTAACGCAGTCAGATGCATAACATATAAGCTGTTAAGAAGTGCTAGCTAAGAAGAAAAACTCTGATGGACTATCTGCTGCAGATTTGAATAGATCTGTCTTTATCTTAAAAGGACAGTTTTATGTCATGTTGCATGTCATGTTTTAACTCCAAAGTGAGGGTTAAACCAGCAACATGAGCTAAATGAAACAGCATGACAGGTTTGTTTTTCAGAGTTTGAAATGATGAAGCACATTTGGAGTCTTCGTCCAGCCAGGATCGGATTGTGATGAGTGGGTTTTCCACCAGTATGCATCATAATGTGGAAGACTTCCTTTGAGGTCATACTGTGCATGATGATCACATTTTCATCAGTATGACCAAACACCCAAAGCCACGAACCGGCAACAAGCAGCCCACATGCTCACAAACACACTTCTCCCGCCGCTTTTCTCACCCTTGGGTCCGAGGGTCGTCCCACTGAGTGGTCCGAGTGTTGTGGTTGACGAAGTAAACTCTGCCATTGTCCTGACGCTTCTCTGTGGAGAGAAAAAAAACACGTCAAATGGGAGATTCAGAGAGGAAGAAGAGCAGAAAAAAAGTTCACGGCCACGAGAGAAAAGCAGCAAGTTGGTGGGGTATTTGGTTGGGGTTGGTCTAAATGCCTCGCTGAGGTTAAACTGAGTGTGTGTGTGTGTGTGTGTGTGTGTTGGGAGGTCAGACTGTGATGAGGGTCAAACGCAACATGAGCATGTAAGCAAATACTCAGAATAACTTCTTATAGATGGGAGTACAACGTTGTGTGTATTTACGTCTCTAGAGTAACTGCTGCCCCATCTTCCTCCTCCTCCTCCTCCGCCATCATGCTGACATCTTTTTCTCATTAGCAGGAGTGTGTGGACGCCCGCAAACAGTCGCGCTCACATTGCAAATCTTTCTAGCGTTTCTCTGGACTCCCTGCCCCCCCACTCAAGCATCCAGCTTGTACCCTCAGTCTTTTCTGACTTTCTGAATTTGAGAGGGGATGTGAACCCGTCCCTCCCGGCCGCGTGGAGCAGGTGAGGAGACACGAGTCTGGAACTGGGAGACGAATGACAGAAAACAAACTTACCCCAACCAGGAGGCAGCGGACCCAGAGGGTCATTTTCCACCTGACTTCCAGACGGCTGAAACAGAGACAAAACACATCTAGTTAGGACACTTTCTGTCCCCCCCGCCGGACCGGGTCCTCCCCGTCCCCCCGCCGGACCGGGTCCCCCCCGCCGGACCGGGTCCCCCCCGCCGGACCGGGTCCCCCCCGCCGGACCGGGTCCCCCT